>NC_133651.1:227849148-228161038 GCF_009905375.1 Apium graveolens | reverse complement strand
TAAACACTTTTCATGAATATAATGGTACGGCATAACCGAAATATCAAATTTGATTATCAAAAAAATTTAATTTCATCGATTCTGACTTATTGATAGAAGGCAGATCCTATAACAGCAATGTGTTAGAGTTTGTGCCCTAAAGACAACACTATGATATTTTAGTTAAGACATTGGATTATTAATTTTATGTTCCATCGATTATTCCCTTTATAATTATTAATTCTTAATTTACTGCGATATAAATGTTAGATTAATAAATGTCTTTGGAATATGATATGCAATTCTATATCTTTAAGTACGTGACTTAGAAATGAGGTTATATGAATAGTATCAATATTTCTAAAGGTCCCTAGTCGAGTATTATTATTAAGGGACAATAATAATGCATTAAGACTGGTGTTTGTTGATGATGATCATATCTCATTGATCATAGGTATAGTGATACCAAACTTAAAAAACAGGCATATGTAAATGTACATAGTGGTGGACTGACTCGATGTGAGATTCTCCATGTCTATTGTGTCATAGTAATTCTCACAGTGATAATGATGTAATGGTCCTTAGACCTGAAGTCATTATATTTTTATACGAGAATTAATATACATTGATTCCATTAAAAGTTATCCTGACCGGGTAATGAAAAAAGTAGACATTGGGTATATATGATCGTATGAGAAATTGAATGATCTAAAAGGGATTTAACACTCCTATTTTAGGAGTGATATTATGGCCTCTTGTGTGAGCTAGACTATGAAATGCGTGGCCACGCTCAAATGTTGATTTGATATGATAGTCTACTCATTGATCAATGAAATGTGGATTAAACTATGACGAGGATGATACATTACATGTCTCTAGTTTAATCTATAATATTAGGTTAAAGGGATTATATTATATGTACATTATTCATGAAAGTTTTAATCGATCACCGATTCAATTATTATTACTTGGGTTGCAATGATGTATTACTAGATGCCGCTCATTGTTTACGATTTTAAATTAGATTTAAAATTCATTGCCAACGTAATAAAACCTATAGGGTCATACACAAAGAATGCTTGAAGGATTATTAATTTAAATTTGATTTAAATTATATTAAAGGAATTCAAATTATTTAAAATATTAATTAAGTATGACTAATTAATTAGATAATATTGATATTCGAATTACTAAATTAATATGAAACTCAGTGTTAAATATTAAGTGTGACTTAATTAATATACAAATAGGAATTTCAAATTAATAATAACTCCTAATTAGTTAAGAGTTATAATTCTTTTTCTCTATAACCCAAATTAATTCCACATATCAAAATCTTAAAATAAAATATCATACTTCAAAAAAATTCAAATATCAGCATGTTACAATAAAATATCGAAATCTACTTCTTTAGCTATTTGTTCTTGAGAAACAATATAGCATCCAACTATAATCAAATTCTCAGCCAATCTTCCACTCTTAAAAGTGATACATAGTGTATCGTAGATTGTATGAGTTGCAGCTGACTTCATCTTAATCAAAGATATATTCTCTGCACCCATGGTATGTAAATATAAACATGTCATTATCATGTCCAATATTTTGGCTTCTAAGAGCAGCAATCACTACGGCATTATCATGTCCAATATTTGTTGGTAGTGTATAAGACCTTCAGAGACCACAAACACATCACCTTTGTTAAGGAATTTAATGATATGATGATTTTCAGTATTTGAAGTGACAAATCCTACACTCAATGTACCTTTGGTAAATGTTAAAATTTCAGTAGCACGGGGATCCGTATGTGGAGCATTGATTCCATATGATGCAAAGTGAACAAGAGAATGCCAAGCGTGTTGAGTCTAGGAATCCTAGAACATTAACTGTGGTTACATTGATCCAACTTTATTGGATGATGTGTCACCAGCTACGTTCAATCCGCTAGTAAAGAAATCATTTTCGGTTACAACCTTGGGGTCCTTACAAACTAGCCCGTTCACCAAAACTGAAAAAGCAAGTTTGTCAGATGTTTGTAGTGTACAAGTAAAATGTAGACACAATAGATAATATGAAAATGAGGTAGTTATGTCAAAAATGCCTGCATTTAAAATATCTATACACCTAGGCTATTGCATCAACAACACATAAATCCTGAAGAGGATTATTATCAGTGGTCAGAGCAACAAAGCAAGTCATCCTACTTACAATTAAACATATGAAAACAAGTTTGGAGCCCCTTTAAGAATCCATATTTGAAACTTTTGGTTAAAAATATGCGAAGAGACCAAATGATGAGTTCTGAGAGTTGAGTTGTAAAGATTGGATCTTGTCCAAGGCTTATTAGAAAATTTTACGAGGGAAAGTGTGACAGAGGATAAAAGATATACAAAATTGCTTACCTATGGAACTGACATAGTCAAGATACCGATAAGTAGTAAAAATATATGTGCTTGGCATCTGTTATTTATTTTGTGACATAACTTGCTTGAAAGTCTATCCAATAGATCATCTTTAACTAGTTTTTAAATGTATTAGGTTCACAACTTCTAGTTTCCTTAAGAACAATAATGAAAAAAACCAAGCAACTCAAGTATGTTTTTCAATGTTAATAACAATATAGCTAACTAGTCATCTTCTCAGCAGATATTCAAATTGCAATGTATTCAGCAAATGATTTTGAGACAAATTCAACGCGTGTAAGCTAATTCTCCTGCAGTTGGTAAAAACTTTGCATGTGTTTGAATCAGTTTTACCTGCTAAATAATATTTTATATAATCCAAAAAAATGTTGGCCGCCTAGAGCAATTCTAACTTTTTATAGAATTACCCTACAAAAATTGACCTGATGATGCAGACCTGAATTGCTAGTGCTTATAATTAGGTCTTTATCATATCCGTGACCATGCCTAAATTCTGTTAACACATGATTCCTGTAACGACCGGGAAATTTACGTTGTATTATATCATATTATAATAAAATGTGTATTAATATGTCAGTTATGTGTGATTATCTGTTAAACCCTAATTGTTACGTGCTACGTGTATTCTGTATCATTTCTGTAGTTTAAGGTATTTTTCAGATTTTATATCGTATTCAAAGGTTTCATTCAAACGTTTTGCAACCCAAACAATGATCTTAAAAGCCACTATTTCAAATAAAATAATGGGCCTATTTTTCATCAAACGGCTTTTACAATCGCAATATTCTGAACATTTAGATATTTTAAAATTTTCTCTTTTACGAAAAATGACTTTTCCGGGCCCCATTGGGTGTTAAAAACCCCACAAAAATCACATTTATTTTTATAAAATTATAGGACTTTATTTATACCATTTCTTTGTATTTTTGAATTATTCACAATTTTGGGAATTTTTGGCATATATTTATATATAAAATATTTATAAATTAAATTTTAATACCCAAAAAATTATGAAAATTAGGGCCAAATATTTTATTAGGAGTGTAATTAGACCCTTAATTTTTTTTAGGGGTATTATTTTACATAGTATAAATAGTTAATTTTTCAGTAATTAATTTAATTAATTATAAAAAAATCAGAAAATAAGCTGAAAATCCAGAAAAGGGGGATTAGGGTTCTTGAAGTTCCTGGAATTAAAGCTAAGTTTGATCGTGATTTTGTTCACCAAATCGAGCATGTGAGTACCGTTGCAAAGCTTATTACTTCTATTTTATGATTCTGCTGTCAATTATATATGTAGATTAACTGATTTTGATTTTGTGATTTTCGGGTTTAATTTCGAATTGGGTACTTTTGTTAGAGATTGTTGTGATGAATTTGAGTGACATAGGGTTGTAGATCGTTTGATTTCGAGTCGATCATGCCGATGTCGATGGTTTTTGCTTCGGTTTTATACTCGCCGGAAAACCGCCGGCCCCATCATCGTTTTCGGTTACTCGGCTCCGGTGAGGTCGTTTGTGAGTATACTAGGTGTATGTGTGTTAAACAGGGGCGAGACTGAGTTTGCACCAGGTCGCGTGAGTGGTCGGGGAGTTGCCGTGTTTGTATCGCCGGCGGGCGCAGTTGGCCGGAGAAATCAAGGCTGGAATCTGAGACTCTGTTTGACACCACGAGGTTGAAGCTGAGTTGATGGCGATGAGGAATCGTGAAGGAAGGAGAGGGAACGGAGTGTTTTGGGGGAGAATCGATCCCGCCGGAAAATCCCACCGGCGGTGGTGTTCATGTTCGACCCGAGTCGACCCGGTTTCGACCCGGGTTCGATCCTAAAAACCCAAACTCTAATTGTTTTTCTGTTTCTGGATTTTTATATATTTATTTATTTTCTGAAAATTAGAAATTAGTTTTAATAATTCTGATAATTAGATAAAATTAGATTTAAATTCTGAAAAATAGTATTATTAATTTCTGAATTATTTTGTTAAATTATAAATTCGAATGTAAATTTAATTAATTATTAATTATTATTAATTTTATTAGTTATCTAATTAATTAATTTAGATAATTAATTAATAATTAGGTAATTAATTAATAAATAAGGATTAAAAATAATTAAATAATATGATTAATAATCTAATAATTAGTTAATATACGAATAGTGATTCGCTAATGAGAATTATTATTCAAGCGTTAGTTATTCGAATAATATGACATTAATTGTTCGTATCGTATAATTAAATACCGATAATTAATTGATTAAAGAATCGTTTAAATTCTAGTAATAATATATTAGTTCGGTAGTATTCGACAATAGTGTGTAGTTCGTAATTATGCGAGTAATTGATCGTTCAGTTGATTTATAATTCGAGTAATTCGTAGTTATTCGATAAATTGCGTATCAGTTAATTAATTCGATGATTATTTGTAAATAATCGATCTAATCAATAAATGACGATAAGTTGTAAATATTTGTAATAAATTGTGATTAATCCTAATAATTAGGGATTAATTATTTTAAATTAGTAAATAATTATTTTTTTTATTTTTATTTATTTAGTAGTTTATTTATTAAATATTTAAAATAAAGTGATTAATTATTTCGATAATTAGTCGTATAATTTTCGATAAATCATAACTTCTTCATTTTAACTCCAAAAATTATAAAAAAATTATTTTTGACTTTGATTTTTCTTAATAATTATTTAAAAATTATTTTGGGATTTAAAAATTTGCAATAATTATTTATATAATAATAAATTTAATTATCAGTGTTAATTGATAATAATTCAACCGTTAGTCCGATTTGAGCGAAACGAAAGCCTGTTGACTCATAAAATGAATTCTTTTCACTAAAAATAATATAAAGACCTAATTTCTTCTCAAAATTAGTTGACTTTATTGATTGCTTGATTATCAGTCGAAATGCGTGCCGAGACGAGTTCGAAAAATTCCGGAAAAATGGGAAATAAAGCAGAAGGTGATCAACGGAGCAATCAGCGAGTCGATTTCGATTTTAAAAATTATTTTAACTATAAGAACGATATGTGCTTAT
Organism: Apium graveolens; assembly: GCF_009905375.1. Lineage (NCBI taxonomy): Eukaryota > Viridiplantae > Streptophyta > Magnoliopsida > Apiales > Apiaceae > Apium > Apium graveolens. The sequence goes on along the minus strand of NC_133651.1, from coordinate 228,155,590 downwards.
GTGTATTATGTTATTAATCGAGTCTTACTTGCTTATATGTAATATTCGAGTTGGTTATCAGCGTATGGGTAGATAGTAGGAATAAAATGAAGTCGATTTAAGGTGCAACCGAAGTACAAAATGAATTAACCACTCTACTTTGCTAACAGAAACTAAGCCAGCAAGGCAGGTCAAGTAGGGGATAGACGGAAGTGATTTAATTGCAGTAAGTCGCACAGAAGGCAAGTTTCTCCTCTATTCTATTTTCCAGAATAGTGATATTCTCTTCAGATTCTTATTACATTTGTATTACTTAATTCCTTTATTCATATCTCAGTTCGATTTTTGAATTATTCTTTTCATTTGAATTTATTATTCATATTTCAATTGTTACTCACATTATTGATATATTCTGGTGATTAGAATATATCAAAGTATACCGATTGTTCCGGTGCTATTCCAGGGACTGGATAACATTACTTTTCGGGATTAAGTTTATTAATCCTAAGGACCGGGACATAACCGGATCCTTGAGATGGGCCGTAGTGCCTGGGTGCCCGACGGGATCTATATAGTGAGATATAGATCTGCACTGTATCCTGGCTGATCAGCAGGGTATAGCTGCGAACTTGAGTCCAGTGTAGTTCGTTTGTATTCGCCAGTAATGGCCTTCTTTCGATTCTTATGAGGTTATATCTTTGCAGATATACCTGGGTTACGAATTCAATGATAATGCTTTAACACTGTTTATATTTGTGGACTTGTTGAGCAATTTTGGCTCACCCCTTTTTGTTGTTATTCACCTTATTGTTTTCAGTTAAAAAGGAATATGAAACCCATCAGGACACGAGTGGTAAAGAAGCGGGTCAAGCCTCGGGATCCTCTTATACCCAAGGTTTGATCCCAATCCAGGAAGAAAGCTTTGAGTTTCTCGAGCAGGTGGAGTGTTGATAGATAAGTTTGGGTGTTTGAATAAAAGCTAAACTTAGTTAAAAATAAGTTAGACAATGGTTTGTAATAAAGAGAATTTGTGAGATTTTAAATGTTGGTTTGTAATAAAAGTAGTTAGTGGTTCTTGTTTTCATACTTCAACCTAAAAAGGTCCTGGTTAGTGTTAAAGGGGTTTAATTTCATTTCTTTATTATTCATTAATAAGCTTGTACAGGTTTGGTGATTAGATCGTAACCCCAGACTTATACCCCGGTCTGGAGGGTGTTACAGTGTGGCATCAGAGCTGTAGGTTTGGTCCCTGAAAACAAGAACATTAGGACTAAGATAGGATAGGGAGATCACATAAGATAGGAATAGCAAAATAGGAAGAATAGTATTAGGATTTAGGTCAGATTAGAATAGGGAAATATAAATCTTAGGATTATTTAGTGACCTTTTCTTTCTTGGTATATTATCATGGCATCTTCTGGTTATTTGCATCTTCCGAGAGGACAGTCACTGGGCCAGCAACACTAGTCATACCTCTAGTATCTGAGTATATGTTTCCTCTCTACCACCTCCCCACCATTGCCACAAGAGCCGGTACCACCAGTTCAGGGGATAGTTCATGACCCCATAGAGATGTTTGATCCATTTGAGTTCTTCGAGCCGATAGTTCCTTTACCTATTGAGCATCAGTTTATACCAGGTATTGAGCAGGAGTTACCACCACTACCATTGTTACCTCCTATACCAGTGCATGCCCCAGAGCCGGACATAGTTCAGATGATTCCAGTCGAGGGGATGGGAGAGCATGATGTGGATCTACAGTTAGGTTTACCACAGCAGGGTGCAGGTATTCCGAGGGTTCCTTCCCAGGAGTCAGTAGGTCAGGTGTTCAGCCGCATATGGTACCATACCATGAGTATAGAGTTATGAGGGACGATATAGAGTATTGGCGGGCACAGTGTCGAGAGATTATGCATGTTTGATCAGAGGGACAGAGGACCGTTAGCGGCCCTACAGCCGATTATTATATGAGACAGCGATTACAGTCAGTGTTGATGAGTGCTACTTGGGAGCTTGATGAGTTGACCCATGATGGACCTCCTTCTTTTGCAGAGTTCTATCGGATATTCCGCTTGGCACAGACTTTAGTCCAGGCACTTAAAGAGGAGCTTAGACGTATTCCGCCTGGGTTCTGAGATGGTTTGAGACGGTGACTCCAGAGTACATGTGTATATAGAGGCAGCATAGTATAACCTAGTGAGTAGTGTGTATGTGTGTATCAGTAGTTTAACTTGTAGTAGTAGTTTAACTTGTAGCGATAGTGTGACTGGTAGCCGTAGTGATGACCAGCAGAGCGAGACTTTTTGTATCAAGCATTTACACCTGAGGCCGGTGTCATATATATAAACTGAACTTTTCAAATATCTTTTAATTAAATTTCAGTCTTTCCAGTTTTACAGCATTTTTTTTCACTTTATTGCTTTACAGTCTTTTATACTATAATTCCTGTTGAAAAAAAAGAGAGAGAAAGAAAAACAGAAAAGAAAAAGAATAAACATTTTATTTAACTGTTTAAATTTCTAGTTTTTACATTTAGTAACTTTTCTTTAAATAAACCATGTTATTAATACAGGATAAATTATTTTCCATCACATACTATCAATTGTTATTAAATTGTCAAATAAATATCACCTGTTTTATTATCAGAAGAAGATGGCACCAAAAGAAAGACTAGGGCTGAAACCTCGAACATCAATTCCGAAGGTCAGACTAATGAGACCATGAACCAAATGTTCCATCTGATGCAACAACAGATGGTAATGATGCAGCAGCAGATGCAGCATCAGCAACAGCAGATACAACAACAAATGTTACAACAGCCACCTCGTCATGAGCCTCAATTACCACCAGTATTACATGTTGTTACTTTTAAGCTTTCAGTCGATTAAACCTCCAGAATTTGATGGGTTCTACTGATCCTATTAAAGCTACCACCTGGTTAAAAGAAATAGAGAAAGGTTTGCACTAGTGAAGGTAGGTGAGGACCAGAGGACTGATTTTGCTAGTTACTTGTTGAAGGGAGAGGCAAATTATTGGTGGGAATCTAAAAAGGCTTTAGAAGGTGAAGATGTTATTGCTTGGGATAGGTTCAAAGAATTATTTTTAGAGAAACATTTTCCTCGCTACGTAAGAATCAGATGCAGATAAGGTTTTAGAGCTGAAGCAGGGAAGTATGTCTGTGACAGAGTATGAAGCCAAATTTAATGAATTGGCTAGGTTTGTTCCGGAACAGGTAGACACTGAAGAGAAACGAGTGCAGAGATTTCAAGAGGGATTACGACCATGGATACGTGGACAGGTTGCAGTCTTTGAATTAAACGACATATACTGCTGTAGTCCAGAAATCTTTGATCATCGAAGGGGAAAGTGAAAGGTCTCAACGAGACAGAGGACAGGGGAGTTTCCAAGATCGTTTCAGCAGGAAGCCGGGATTGCAAGCCCGGACAAATTTGAATTTCAAAAGGATAGGACAGGGTACACAAAAAGCAGGTAATCGTTTCCAAACCTCCAAACAACAGGGAATTGTTAAGATTCCAGTGCCATATTGCAAAACTTGTGGACGCAAGTATAGCGGCGTATGTATTAAAGCAGATGTGACATGTTTCAAATGCAAGCAGAAATGGCACTACTCTAACGAATGTCCAATAGGAAAAACAGCAGAAATCACTTGCTATCAATGCGGGAAGAAAGGGCATATCGCTAGGAATTGTAAAGGACCAGCAATGGCAGCCAGTATTCCGAAAGTATTGGCATTACCTCCGCCCCCGCCGCCAAATCAACCCAGAGCAAGGACTTTTAACATGACCATGAAAGAAGCAGTGCAAAGTCCAAGTATGATTGCAGGTACGCTTTTGGTGAATTCCGTAGATTCAAAAGTATTAATTGATTCTGGAGCTACCCGTTCATTTATTTCTGAAGAATTTCTTGATAAGTTACATTGCGAAATCGAATGGTTGGGCGAAACGCTAATTATAAAATTAGCGAATGACGACCAAGTTCCAGTAGATCGAGTATGTCCTGCGTGTGATGTAGAAATAGCTGGACATCATTTCTCTGTAAACTTAATTCCTTTTAAGCTAGGAGAATTTGATGTGATTTTGGGAATGGATTGGTTAGCATGTCATAAGGCTCAAATAGATTGCGCGAATAAGAAAGTAAAATTGCGAACTACGGAAAATGCAACGGTAATATTCAAGGGCAAAAAGCAGCAGAATAAATTTCTTACTGTATTACAGACCAACCGATTGCTTCGACAAGGATGTGAGGCGTACATAGCTTACGTGTTAGATATTGAAAAAGGAAGTCCTAGAATAGAAGACATTCCAGTTGTATGTGAGTATCCGGACGTCTTTCCAGACGAGCTTCCAGGGTTACCGCCAGATCGAGAAATCGAATTCACGATTGATCTAGCACCAGGCACAGAACCAGTTTCGAAAGCTCCGTATCGAATGGCTCCCGTCGAAATGAAGGAATTGTCAACGCAACTGCAAGATCTTCTAGACTGAGACATTATACGACCTAGTGTATCCCCATGGGGTGCACCAGTGTTATTCGTAAAGAAGAAGGACGACAGCATGCGATTATGCATCGACTATCGGGAGTTGAATAAATTCACTATTAAGAACAAGTATCCTTTACCGAGAATCGACGATTTGTTCGACCAGCTAAAAGGAGCTGCATGGTTTTCAAAGATAGATTTGCGATCAGGCTATCATCAATTGAAGATTAAAGCTGAAGATATTCCAAAAACTGCGTTTCGTACGAGATATGGACATTACGAGGTTCTTGTAATGGCATTCGGTTTGACAAACGCGCCAGCTGCATTCATGGATTTGATGAACAGGATATTCAAGAAATATTTGGACAAGTTCGTGATTGTATTCATTGATGACATTTTGATTTACTCCGAGACAGAAGAAGAGCATGCAGAACACTTGAGGATAGTTTTGGAAATCCTGAGGAAAGAGTAATTATACGCAAAATTCTCAAAATGTGAATTCTGGTTAAGGGAGGTACAATTTCTAGGGCATATCATCAGTAGAGAAGGCATCCAAGTCGATCCAGCAAAGATTGAAGCTGTGTTGAACTGGGAACGACCAAAGACACCAACAGAAGTTCGAAGTTTCTTGGGATTGGCAGGATATTATCGAAGGTTTGTCAAAGATTTTGCGAAAATAGCAACACTGTTGACCAAGTTAACTCGAAAAAGTGAAAAGTTTGAATGGAATGATAAGTGTGAAGAAAGTTTTCAAGAGTTAAAGAACCGGTTGGTGACCGCACCAGTACTGGTATTGCCAGACGAGCAATGGAATTTCGTTATTTTCAGCGACGCTTCGGATCGCGGGCTAGGATGTGTATTTGTAACACCCCCAGGTCCGGGGTCGGGGATCCGGGTTGTCACGGTCTTTCTTTCCACAATATCACTTCATAATAAATAACCTCATGCTGTGACCCCACACTAACACACACCACAACCCGTTATAGTCTCAGAGATGAAATTGAAATAAGTACAAGTCTTTGAATCCACAATTTAAAATTATTACAACCCAAAATGATTACTTGATAATTTACAGTTAATTGCCATTATCTGCCACAAGTTAATTATACATAATTTGATTCTCAAAAGTAGATGGTCTGAACTACAATGGATCTACCTCTGCAGCTATAGCAGCTACAACATCATCGGGAAGACGGGACGCTTCCCACGCGCTTGCGCTGGGTCTGCTGGAGTCTGGCCATCTCTCCTAACTGTTGTTGTGTGATGAAGAAATTAAAGCAAAGAGTGAGCCTACAGCTCGAAAGATAATATATATAGTGATAACAATAATATAAGTATCTAAATGGATACTAATAGAATCTCTATCATACGTAAGATAATTACTTACTAGATATAAGTAAAACAAGGAATGAAGTTACCAATACTCACCACGCTTATATCATTTGTAAAGCTACTTGAACTACCACCGTTCAAAGTATTATAAGGTTTAATGAAAAACATCCCATAGATGAGACCACAAGTTGAGACTTGAATAGATTCAATCTTTGAAATATTGTGAATGAAAAAGTTATGAGATACTTTATTTAGTCCCGATATATATATATCCACATATATATATCTCTAAAACTTTCATGGAACCTCTGTTATGTAAAGTATGAACAGAGTTTGAAACATCCAATGAATTTGGAAAGGAAAGAATTTTGCATAAACCAGATATCTTGCTGATCAGGCAAAAGATACCAATAAGTAACCTTTTCTACTGTAGATTGATGAATTCCTCACCGGGCATCACCCTGGCCGATTAGGACCTCGCGCTAGACCGTTACCCGGCCCCTCACGCGTTGATGGACTGCCACCCAGCCACTTACACAATAATAGACCGTACCCCGGCCTGTCGCTTATGCCGACTCAATCAAATAGACACTTCCCGAACATTGGGCAAGTAATCAAATTGTTTTCTCAAAACAGCAACCTCATTGCGAATATAAAATACACCACAGAGCCGGATTCCCCAGGTTTGAGCGAGTATTTAAATCCCCTTAAAAGGAAGATCTTAAATATAAAAAAAAGAGTTTTGGGATCCACTCTGACTTTTAAAAATCATTTTGAAGACTCGAAAACACTTTAAAGAGTTGTTTGGAGTAAAGCTGATTTAATGAAGTAAATCAGTCCCCATAATATTTAGAAAATGACCGAATATTATTATTAAATAATATTCCCATAAAGAATAGTCTTTATAAAATAATTGAAGTAGAAGTATTAAAATTTATACTTGAAACGAGTATTAAATAACCAAAAGATATACTTATATGAAAGTATTATCTTTATTTGAATAATCGAAAATAAGTTTGATTATTTACACCTTATTCTTTAATAAAATAAAGAATATATCTCAGCAAATAATTGGAGTCATAGATCCTCAAATGAATATTCAAATAATATTCAATAAATAATATAAACTGAGTCATAAGTCCTCGAATGAATATTCAAATAATATTCAATAAATAATATAAAAGAGTCATAAGCCCTCGAATGAATATTCAAATAATATTCAGATAAATAAATAAAAGGGTCATAAGCCCTCGAATGAATATTCAAATAATATTCAATAATAAAATAAAGTTAAAGTTATCGAATAACCTTATTCGATTAATAGTTTTTAAAAACTATATCCATATATATATATAAATAATATATATATATATATAATATACTCGGGAACATCGACTCCCGGTTTAGAAATATTTTCACCTTTGGGTCCCTATACTAAGGGTATATGCAAGATACCGCTATCCTCTAGCATAGGTATTATCAACTGAACCAACAGATATATATTTCAAGAATATGAAACAGGCATGCATATATACCATATCACATGCTACAATATATCGCAAGAATTTGCTAAATAACCAACATGCATCTATCGCAAGATAATGCATAAACAAGTGTATACATCACAACAACAGTATAACGGATAGAATACTTGCCTGAGCGACTTGGGGGTGAGAAAGGCTCGGGACGAGTCTGATAACCTATAAACAACAAGTAAGTTGGAATTAAACCAAAATCCACTTGTAAATCTATACTTTAACTAACTTAGACTCTAATGCTTGTTTTGCGCTCACTGATTTGCTTAAGTCACTCGGGTGCCCTCGGCTCCACCATTTTTAATAATTTAACCTTTACGAGTTTTAAGCGATTCCTTCGCGAATGTCTTACCAACTGCCTAACACACTTACCATAAATGTTTCATACATTAATTAACCCTTTTTGGTCTTTAACCTACATTTCAAAGTAAGGCGAGGGAAAAAGTTTCGTTCGCGAAACGCCGTTACTTGAAACGGTCGTTTCTCCTAAACCGTGCATCGGAATCGAACGAACTACATATCAAAACGAAGCTCGTAACATGAGCTATCTAAACATGGCAGTGGTAATAATCTAGCAGGGGGTTCTCGGGTCCTAATGCTATGCACAAAAACAGTCCAAAGAAAATCGGACGTTACGACGGCTATGTTTACGCGATTTCCAAATTTTAAACCATACAAAACCAACCACAAACCAACCTCAAATCCAACATACAACCAACATCCATCCTTATCACATCATAACAACCCCAACCAATTCAATTTAATCATTCATACTTATGCCTAAACTTAACTTTAATCATACTTAAGTTCCTTTAAATCAAAACCACAACAATTACCATTCCATTTCACTACCATTCCAAATCCCAAACTCTAAATCATAACAACAAACTACAATATCAACCCACTAATCAAAATCATCTTATAATATATAAGAATCTAGGGTTTGGAGATGGTATACCTTCCTTGAAGTGGTGGGTGGAGCTAGGAAGCCTTAAGAAGCTTTGAGAAGTCTTAAGAATGCTTGGATCTTCAAGAAAAACAAGAAAAAGTTCAAGTTAAAAACTTGAAAACACTATTCATTGTCTTCTTCTTTGATTAAATGAAGAAGATTGAGAAAGAATTAATGGCTTAAACTCATGATATAGTCCTAACTAAGCATGAAGATGATTAGGGAATTATCTTACCAATTTAGGAGGCTTGGATCTTGAGTTTTGAAATTCTATGCCTTTAAAAATGCTAAAAGCCGAGAGCAAATGAAGAACTAATGCCTTGGTTGCTTTTGAATTTTGATGGAAATGATTTTTACTTGGCTTGGTTGACTTGTTTTGTATTTGATTTAGTCAATTACTTTCTTGCCCTTGAAATTGTGTGGTTACAAAGCTACCACACCTCCTTCCTTCCCATCTCATGCTTATGTCATCCTCATGATGTCATCCTCCCTTCCTTGTCCTCTTTCTATTGGTTGGATGACATCATTCCCACTAATCCCTTTGATTAACTTCCTAATCGTTTGCCTAATGACCGCTGATCTGTTACACGGTTCGCTTAACTTTCGTTCCCGTTTATCGTTTGAAGGATCATACCCAGGATCTTATTACTTAGGTTCCCTTAACCTTTCTCAATACATTATATTCCTTTTTATGATCCTCTATTATAATCCTTTAATTTAAATCCTTTTTATCCTGTTACCTTATACTCAATTCTCTCCGTATCTTGTGGATTTCCGGGAAAAACCAAAGTGTTCGGAATTGGATTCTGACGATCTTTACATACACTTATATACTTCATAGAGTACTAATAATATCCCAGAATATCCATAACAGAACCCCTACATAGTGTGGCATGAAAAGTTTTCTCATTCAGCTAAAACACTATTCACAAAGGTTACAAAAAGTTGAAAATTTTGGGGTTATTACAGTCTCCCCTCCTTAAAAGGATTCCGTCCCGGAATCAAACAGAAAACAAATGGGGGTACTTTTCTAGCATTGTGCTCTCTAGTTCCCAAGTTGATTCTTCCACATTATGATTCTGCCATAGTACTCTGACTAGCTTGATCACTTTGTTCCGAAGCACCTGCTCCTTCTTATCCATAATCCTTACTGGCTTCTCCACGTAAGTTAGATCTGGCTGCATATCCACCTGCTCGTACTCCACTATGTGCCTGGCATCCCGATGATACCTCCTTAGCATTGACACATGGAACACATTATGAACTTGTTGCAAATTAGGGGGTAGGGCTAGCTCGTAAGCTAACTTTCCAACCCGTCTTAATATCTCAAAAGGTCCAATGTATCTTGGGCTTAGTTTTCCTTTCTTTCCGAACCTCATTAACCCCTTCCAAGGGGATACTTTCAACATTACTAAGTCCCCTACTTCATATTCCTTGTCCTTTCGGGCTAGGTCTGCATATTTCTTTTGTCTGTCTTGGGCTGCTACAAGTCGCCCTCTGATAAGATCCACTATATCTTTGGTCCTTTGGACCACTTCGGGTCCGAGCATCTTCCGCTCTCCTACTTCATCCCAGTATAAGGGAGATCGACACCTTCTTCCATACAGGGCCTCATAAGGCGGCATTCCGATGCTAGCATGAAAGCTATTGTTATAAGAAAACTCGATCAACGGCAAGTGATCATCCCAACTTCCTTTAAGGTCTATTGCACAGACTCTCAACATATCCTCTAGTGTCTGGATGGTCCTTTCACTCTGTCCATCCGTTTGGGGATGGTACGCGGTACTCATATTTAACTTGGTCCCCGCACATTCCTGAAAGCTCCTCCAAAATCTGGAGTTGAACCTAGGGTCTCGGTCTGAGACAATGGACGCTGGGACTCCATGTCGCGTCACTATTTCCTTAAGGTAAATGTCCACCAGTCTATCGACTGTGTATCTCTCATTGATAGGAATGAAATGAGCTGACTTTGTCAGTCGGTCTATAATTACCCAAATGGCGTCGTGATTGGCTTTCGTCCTTGGCAAGCCTACAACAAAATCCATCGCTATCTGTTCCCATTTCCATTCGGGAATCTCCAGGGGTCGCAAAAGTCCACTGGGTCTCTGGTGCTCTGCCTTTACTCTTTGGCAAGTCAAACACTTGTTTACCCATTCTGCTACGTCCCTCTTCATGTTGGGCCACCAGTAATATTCCTTCAAATCCCTATACATCTTGGTACTTCCCGGGTGAATGGAATACCTTGAACTATGGCTTTCATCCAAAATCTCATCTTTAAGTTCTTGAACATTCGGAACCCAAATTCGGTAGGAATACCTCATTATCCCTTTATCATCTTTCTCAGTATGGATCTCCTCTCCAGTCATTGACTCTCTGCCTTCATTCATTATTTTTTCCTGGCACAATCTGATCTTTTCCAATAACTCTGGCTGCATTGAGATCTCAAAAAGCTTTTCAGTTCCGGTTCCGGTTACCTTTACTTCTATTTCCATTCTCTCAAAATCCCTTATCAACTCTTCCGAAGTCGTTATCATTCTGAGTCTTTCCTTTCTACTAAGGGCATCAGCCACCACATTGGCTTTCCCTGGATGATAGAGAATCTCACAATCATAGTCCTTGATTAGTTCTAACCATCTCCTCTGGCGCATGTTGAGCTCTTTCTGCGTAAATATGTACTTGAGGCTCTTATGGTCTGTGAAAATCTCGCACTTCTCTCCATACAAGTAGTGCCTCCAAATTTTTAAAGCAAATACTATTGCCGCGAGCTCAAGGTCATGAGTAGGATATCTAACCTCGTATTCCTTCAGTTGTCTCGACGCATACGCAATAACTTTACCGTGCTGCATAAGCACACATCCTAATCCTTTGTGCGACGCGTCACTATATATCACAAAATCTCCTTTTCCGTCCGGCAATGCCAATACCGGAGCCGTTATCAACCTTTTCTTTAATTCCTGAAAACTGTTCTCGCATTTCTCCGTCCATTCAAACTTCTCTGTCTTACGAGTAAGTCGTGTCAAAGGGGCTGCGATCTTCGCAAAGTCCTGTACAAATCTACGATAGTAGCCGGCCAATCCTATGAAACTCCTTACCTCTGTGGGTGTGGTTGGCCTTTCCCAATTTGAGACCGCCTCTATCTTGGAGGGGTCGACCAATACTCCTTCTTTATTGATCACATGTCCTAAAAACTGTACTTCATTCCGCCAGAATTCACACTTCGAGAATTTGGCATATAACTGTTCCTCTCTGAGTATTCCTAGAGCTATCCTTAAATGCTCTGCATGTTCTGCCTCAGTCCTTGAGTAGATCAAAATATCATCGATAAAAACTATCACACACTTGTCCAAGTACTTCTTAAATACTCTATTCATTAAATCCATGAAAGCCGCTGGGGCGTTGGTTAATCCAAAGGACATTACCAAGAACTCATAATGCCCATACCTGGTACGGAACGCTGTCTTGGAAATATCTTCGGGTTTAATCTTTAGTTGGTGATATCCAGTTCTCAGGTCGATCTTGGAAAAATAAACAGCATCCTTTAGCTGGTCGAACAGATCGTCTATTCTAGGTAATGGGTACCTGTTCTTTATGGTTAGCTTGTTCAACTCTCGATAGTCTATGCACAACCTCATGCTCCCATCTTTCTTCTTAACAAATAAAACTGGTGCTCCCCACGGAGACACACTGGGTCTTATCATACCCTTATCCAAGAGTTCCTGCAATTGGATAGCTAATTCCTTCATTTCTAACGGGGCTAACCGGTAAGGTGCTTTTGAAACTGGCGCCGTCCCTGGGGCCAACTCGATAGCAAATTCAATCACTCTATCGGGTGGTAATCCCGGAAGGTCTTGGGGGAATACATCTTCAAATTCGTTGACTACTGGAATATCTTGTAAGTTGGGCACCTCCTTCTGCGTGTCCACCACATAGGCTAGGTAAGCCTCACTTCCTTTTCGTAGCATCCTTTTGGCCTGGGCCATAGTCAAAAATTTCTGCGTCTGCCTCTTTCCTCTAAATATAACTTCTTTCTTCCCGGGGATATTTAACTTAACTTTCTTCCCTTTACAGTCTATCTGAGCATCGTTGCTAGATAGCCAGTCCATTCCCAAAATCACATCAAACTCCCCTAATTTAAAAGGAATCAGATCAACACTGAAAGATTGCTCCCCTATGCCTATCTCACAGGCGGGGTGAATCTGGTTAACAGGAATAATTTCATGATTGGCTATTTCTACTTGTAAGGGTTCTATCAAGGGTTCAGCCTTAAGTCTTAACTTACGCGCAAGGTCCTTTGATATAAAAGATTTAGTTGCTCCCGAATCAAATAAAACATTTGCACTGACTGAATTTAGAGAAAGGGTACCTGCTATCACATCTGAATCTTTCATAGCATCCTGGACTGTCATGTTGAAAGTCCTCGCAGTAGGTGGCTTATTGGAAGCAGCCCTGCTTGCTCCCGAAGCTGCTGGTTTGTTCATTGGGCATTCCGTCTTCCAATGACCTGGGCGTCCGCACTGATGACAATTGGTGGTTGGAACGACGGCAGGGGTTGATGATGGGCACTTATTTGAATAGTGGCCCTCCCGACCGCACTTAAAACAGGTTACTGGCCTTTCTTTACACTCCCCAGTGTGATTCCTTCCACATATGTTACAGGCTGGCAATGGGGGTCGAGACTGGTTGGAATAGGACATTCTTGACTTCTGGCCGCCCTGGCTCACACTCACACTCATTGGCCGCTTAAACCCAGTGTTCCTTCCTGGTAGGGACACTGCTCCTCGATTAAATCTAGTTGGGAAGCTCCTTCCTGCGGAACCTCCACCCATGCTCATACTTTTCCTCTTTATTCCTTTCTTCTCTCTTTCCTTCTGCATCTGTTCACTTCCGACTTCTACAATCGTTACCTTTTGCACCAGAGTGGCATAGTCCGTAAGCTCAAGGATTGCCACCCTATTCTGAATCCATGGTTTCAGTCCCTGCTGAAACCTCCTAGCTTTCTTTTCCTCGGTGCTCACAAACTCCGGCACAAACCTTGATAACTCAGTAAATTTCGCTTCGTACTCTGCTACAGACAAGTTATTCTGCTTTAGCTCCAAGAACTTGAGCTCCATCTGGTTTTCCATAAACCTCGGGAAATACTTTCCCAGAAACAACTGACTAAATCTCTCCCAGGTTATAATAGCATCTGTCTCCATGTTTTTCTTGGCCTCCCACCAGTAGTTAGCTTCTCCTTTCAGAAGGTAGGTAGCAAATACAGTTTTCTGTGCCTCATCGATACTCAAAATCTCAAAAGATTTCTCCATTTCCTTTAACCATGCCCTTGCCTCAACCGGGTCGGCTGATCCGTGGAACTCAGGGGGCTTAAGGGACTTAAAAGCCCGGAAAGAGTTTGCCACTGCATTGTTACTTCCTTGAGGGGGTGGGTTAGGTTGACGTTCCAAATTCTGTCTTAGGAGTTGCATGAACTGGCTCATGGGATCCATGCCTGGGTTTGGTACTGGTTGCTCAACCTCGGTTTCTCCTTCTTCAGCCTCTATCTCAAATCCCTCAACATCATATGTTTCCTCTTCCTCTTCATATAGGGAGTCATCCTGTTCCACATAATCCTCATCTTCCTCTTCACTGTGTTCTTGGTTTCTATTGTCCTGATTATGGCTTCCCTGGTCCTCAGACCCAGGGTTCACCCTAGTTTCAATCTTTCTTGGCGGCATGATTCTGATAATAATAAAAACAATTATTGGGAAAATTCAACGTTAGGTCACAATCATATACAACATTGTGCCTTGCACAGCTCTTATAATGGGGAGAACGTATATCGCAATTCTATTATTTTAAGAAAGTTCTAATACGAAGTGCAGTAATAATAATAATAAAACAGTGATCCCGTCACTATGGAACTTGAACTGAAAGGAAACAAATATATACATAATGCGAGAAATACATAGTTTGATCTGGTCAAAAGTACAACAGTGCTACAGTCATCTGTCCCAAAAGTGATACACAAGAGTCTATCTGTCTAGTCAGAAAAAGGGATGCTATATACAAGTCAACTATCCCGGAAAATTGGCTCTTACTAAGGCCTCGGCTAACTAGACAACTAGACTATTCCATCATCAATCCTGAATCACACACCGGAGCGGGTCAGCTCCCAAACCCTTTCCATCGCACGACGGAAGATATAGTCGGCCTGCCGCCTGGAGATCCTACCATGCCTGTCCCCCTGGAGAGATCTGAGTCTCGCTCGGGACGTGAGCTCCATCCCCGTAAGCTCCCTCCTCAAGGATCGAGGTATAGAAGCCCTGGTCTCATAAGCTCGGGTACGCCTACCCGCCCTCTCTGCATCCAACTCCCTCCTGGCCTCATCTAGTCGGCCCTCGGCAACAGCCACTCGGGTCCTCAATACATCCTGAACATATCCATGAGCTAACGAAGACTGCCTGTGGGCAGGGTCAAGAGGTGGTGAATCCGGAGCCGCTGAGGGTGCCTCCTCGGTCTGCCTAGGCTCGGAAGTATGGGTCTCTGAGCTGTCATCATCAGGAATCCAAGATAGTGGTGGAGGGGTAGGGGCTCTGACCACCGGAAGTGTGGGTAAAGGGATACCAGCATACACTACCATAGGTCCAACATGCTCCTCAGCTACTGGGACCTCATCCGGGTCCTCCTCATCTGGAATAGCAATAACCTCTGTCTCTGACTCCTCTGAGGGGTCCTCCTCATCTGAAACAGCAATGACCTCCGTCTCAGGCTCCTCTGAGGGGTCCTCCTCATCCACCTCCATCTCAGGCTCCTCCTGATCCTCAACATCTAACAATGCCTCATCATGCTCACGCTCGAACATCTCGGGGTCCTCTATCTCAGGCGCCTACACATTAAACGAGCTAAGTTACTATCATGATACTTATAAGGGTTCCCGTAAGGGTTTTAACTGTCAGCACTACTTTAAGTAGTCCGACCATGAACTTGGCAAGAGTTCTTATTATCTTTGTGAGTTTGTTATTATATCGACGCATCATCTCTGAGGTTTATAACGCTTAGCTCTGATACCATTTCTGTAACACCCCCAGATCCGGGGTCGGGGATCCGGGTTGTCACGGTCTTTCTTTCCACAATATCACTTCACTTAATTAATAATAAATAACCTCATGCTGTGACCCCATACTAACACACACCACAACCCGTTATAGTCTCAGAGATGAAATTGAAATAAGTACAAGTCTTTGAATCCACCATTTAAAAGTTATTACAACCCAAAATGATTACTTGATAATTTACAGTTAATTGCCATTATCTGCCACAAGTTATAATTATACATAATTTGATTCTCAAAAGTAGAATGCCTGAACTACAATGGATCTACCTCTGCAGCTATAGCAGCTACAACATCATCGGGAAGACGCGGGACGCTTCCCACGCGCTTGCGCTGGGTCTGCTGGAGTCTGGCCATCTCTCCTAACTGTTGTTGTGTGATGAAGAAATAAAGCAAGAGTGAGCCTTACAGCTCGCAAGATAATATATATAGTGATAACAATAATATAAGTATCTAAATGGATACTTAAGATAATTACTTACTAGATATAAGTAAAAACAAGGAATGAAGTTACCAATACTTCACCACGCTTATATCATTTATAAAGCTACTTGAACTACCACCGTTCAAAGTATTATAAGTTTTAAGAAAAACATCCCATAGATGAGACCACAAGTTGAGACTTGAATAGATTCAATCTTTGAAATATTGTTGAATGAAAAAGTTATGAGATACTTTATTTAGTCCCGATATATATATATCCACATATATATATCTCTAAAACATTTCCTGGAACCTCTGTTATGTAAAGTATGAACAGAGTTTGAAACATCCAATGAATTTTGGAAAGGAAAAGAATTTTGGCATAAACCAGATATCTTGCTGATCAGGCAAAGATACCAATAAGTAACCTTTTCTACTGTAGATGGATGAATTCCTCACCGGTCATCACCCTGGCCGCATTAGGACCTCGCGCTAGACCGTTACCCGGCCCCTCACGCGTTGATGGACTGCCACCCAGCCACTTACACAATAATAGACCGTACCCCGGCCTGTCGCTTATGCCGACTCAATCAAATGGACTTACTTCCCGAACATTGGGCAAGTAATCAAATTGTTTTCTCAAAACAGCAACCTCGTTGCGAATATAAAATACACCACAGAGCCGGATTCCCCAGGTTTTGAGCGAGTATTTAAATCCCCTTAAAAGGAAGATCTTAAATATAAAAAAAAGAGTTTTGGGATCCACTCTGACTTTTAAAAATCATTTTGAAGACTCGAAAACACTTTAAAGAGTGTTTGGAGTAAAGCTGATTTAATGAAGTAAATCAGTCCCCAGAATATTTAGAAAATGACCGAATATTATTATTTAAATAATATTCCCATAAAGAATAGTCTTTATAAAAATAATTGAAGTAGAAGTATTAAAATTTATACTTGAAACGAGTATTAAATAACCAAAGATATACTTATATGAAAGTATTATCTTTATTTGAATAATCGAAAATAAGTTTGATTATTTACACCTTATTCTTTAATAAAATAAAGAATATATCTCAGCAAATAATCGGAGTCATAGATCCTCAAATGAATATTCAAATAATATTCAATAAATAATATAAACTGAGTCATAAGTCCTCGAATGAATATTCAAATAATATTTAATAAATAATATAAAAGAGTCATAAGCCCTCGAATGAATATTCAAATAATATTCAGATAAATAAATAAAAGGGTCATAAGCCCTCGAATGAATATTCAAATAATATTCAATAATAAAATAAAGTTAAAGTTATCGAATAAACCTTATTCGATTAATAGTTTTAAAAACTATATCCATATATATATATATATATATAAATAAATATATATATATATATAATATACTCGGGAACATCGACTCCCGGTTTAGAAATATTTTCACCTTTGGGTCCCTATACTAAGGGTATATGCAAGATACCGCTATCCTCTAGCATAGGTATTATCAACTGAACCAACAGATATATATTTCAAGAATATGAAACAGGCATGCATATATACCATATCACATGCTACAATATATCGCAAGAATTTGCTAAATAACCAACATGCATCTATCGCAAGATAATGCATAAACAAGTGTATACATCACAACAACAGTATAACGGATAGAATACTTGCCTGAGCGACTTGGGGGTGAGAAAGGCTCGGGACGAGTCTGATAACCTATAAACAACAAGTAAGTTGGAATTAAACCAAAATCACTTGTAAATCTATACTTTAACTAACTTAGACTCTAATGCTTGTTTTGCGCTCACTGATTTGCTTAAGTCACTCGGGTGCCCTCGGCTCCACCATTTTTAATAATTTAACCTTTACGAGTTTTAAAGCGATTCCTTCGCGAATGTCTTACCAACTGCCTAACACACTTACCATAAATGTTTCATACATTAATTAACCCTTTTTGGTCTTTAACCTACATTTCAAAGTAAGGCGAGGGAAAAAGTTTCGTTCGCGAAACGCCGTTACTTGAAACGGTCGTTTCTCCTAAACCGTGCATCGGAATCGAACGAACTACATATCAAAACGAAGCTCGTAACATGAGCTATCTAAACATGGCAGTGGTCATAATCTAGCAGGGGGTTCTCGGGTCCTAATGCTATGCACAAAAACAGTCCAAAGAAAATCGGACGTTACGACGGCTATGTTTACGCGATTTCCAAATTTTAAACCATACAAAACCAACCACAAACCAACCTCAAATCCAACATACAACCAACATCCATCCTTATCACATCATAACAACCCCAACCAATTCAATTTAATCATTCATACTTATGCCTAAACTTAACTTTAATCATACTTAAGTTCCTTTAAATCAAAACCACAACAATTACCATTCCATTTCACTACCATTCCAAATCCCAAACTCTAAATCATAACAACAAACTACAATATCAACCCACTAATCAAAATCATCTTATAATATATAAGAATCTAGGGTTTGGAGATGGTATACCTTCCTTGAAGTGGTGGGTGGAGCTAGGAAGCCTTAAGAAGCTTTGAGAAGTCTTAAGAATGCTTGGATCTTCAAGAAAAACAAGAAAAAGTTCAAGTTAAAAACTTGAAAACACTATTCATTGTCTTCTTCTTTGATTAAATGAAGAAGATTGAGAAAGAATTAATGGCTTAAACTCATGATATAGTCCTAACTAAGCATGAAGATGATTAGGGAATTATCTTACCAATTTAGGAGGCTTGGATCTTGAGTTTTGAAATTCTATGCCTTTAAAAATGCTAAAAGCCGAGAGCAAATGAAGAACTAATGCCTTGGTTGCTTTTGATTTTTGATGGAAATGATTTTTACTTGGCTTGGTTGACTTGTTTTGTATTTGATTTAGTCAATTACTTTCTTGCCCTTGAAATTGTGTGGTTACAAAGCTACCACACCTCCTTCCTTCCCATGTCATGCTTATGTCATCCTCATGATGTCATCCTCCCTTCCTTGTCCTCTTTCTATTGGTTGGATGACATCATTCCCACTAATCCCTTTGATTAACTTCCTAATCGTTTGCCTAATGACCGCTGATCTGTTACACGGTTCGCTTAACTTTCGTTCTCGTTTATCGTTTGAAGGATCATACCCGGGATCTTATTACTTAGGTTCCCTTAACCTTTCTCAATACATTATATTCCTTTTTATGATCCTCTATTATAATCCTTTAATTTAAATCCTTTTTATCCTGTTACCTTATACTCAATTCTCTCCGTATCTTGTGGATTTCCGGGAAAAACCAAAGTGTTCGGAATTGGATTCTGACGATCTTTACATACACTTATATACTTCATAGAGTACTAATAATATCCCAGAATATCCATAACAGAACCCCTACATAGTGTGGCATGAAAGGTTTTCTCATTCAGCTAAAACACTATTCACAAGGGTTACAAAAAGTTGAAAATTTTGGGGTTATTACAGTTTAAGATCCAAAAACAATCATGTCTGAAGCAGAAACTCCAACCAAGCCCACCAAAATTGAAGAACCTCCAAAGACTCAAATCCATTGTCGATATGAGGCTATTAGAGTTCCCATACTGAAACCATCTGAATATCCCATATGGAAGGTGAGGATGACTATGTTTCTGGAAGCTACAGATCCAGAATATCTTGACAGAATCAATGAAGGACCTCACAAGCCAACCAAACTCGCAGTTGCAGTTGCAGTTGCAGGTGAAGCAGCAAAATCTGTACCAAAGGAGAAGAGTGATTACACTGCTGAAGATATCACATCAATTTCTAAGGATGCTAAGGTACGACACTTGCTGCATAGTGCCATTGATAATGTAATGTCAAACAGGGTAATTAACTGCAAGACTGCAAAGGAGATATGGGATGCCTTGGAGACAAGATGCCAGAGAACTGATTCGATTAAGAAGAACATGAAGACTATACTCACTCAAGAGTATGGACACTTTGACTCAAAGCCTAATGAGTCATTGACTGATTTATATGACAGATTTGTCAAACTCTTGAATGATTTGTCACTAGTTGATAAGGAGTATAATCTTGAAGATTCAAACCTTAAATTCCTGTTAGCTCTTCCTGAAAGTTGGGATTTGAAGGCCACAATTATAAGAGACAACTATAATCTTGAAGAAACAACTCTTGATGAAATTTATGGGATGCTCAAGACTCATGAACTTGAGATGGAACAAAGAAGCAAGAGGAAAGGAGGAAAGTCAAGGACAGTTGCTCTTAAGGCTGAGGAAGAATCCCCCAAAGCAGCTACCTCAAGGAAAGGCAAGGGAAAAGCGCTCATCACAAAGTCTGATACTGAGTCATCAAGTTCTGATAGTGATGATGACTCAAGAAAATGAAAGCTTGCCTGAGATGGATGCTGATGAAGAGATGATAAAGCTGTGTGCTCTTATGGTAAAAGGAATCACAAGGATTGCATACAGAAAGTTCAAGAAGGGAAAGAAGTTTTCCAGGAAAGGTGCAAGTTTTGATAAGAAGAGTTTCAGAAAATCTGAAGGCAAAGGAGGGAAGTCTGACATAGGACATTACACAAATGTCAAATGCTACAACTGTGGTGAGAAAGACCACATATCTCCTGATTGCAAGAAACTGAAGAGTGACAAAGCCAAGCCTCTTGTCATAAAGAAGAAAAGCTGGATAGACACTTCAGATTCTGAAAGTGAGGTGAACTATGCCTTGATGGCAAATGCTGATAGTAGTTCTGAAGCTGCTGAGTTAAAAGGCAACAGGAAAAACATCCTAGTTCTGGACAGTGGATGCTTAGGACATATGACTGGAAATAAAGCCCTGCTATCAGACTTTGTGGAGAAAGCTGGCCCAAGTGTTTCTTATGGAGATGGCAACATTGGAAAAACACTGGGATATGGCAATATCAATCTTGGGAATGTCATCATTAAAGAAGTAGCTCTGGTCTCAGGACTTAAACACAATTTACTGAGTGTTAGTCAAATCTGTGACAGAGGTTATCATGTGGATTTCTTTGAAGAACACTGTGAAGTTGTAAGCAAATCTACATGAAAAGTTGTTCTGAAAGGATACAGACATGGTAACATTTATGAAGCCAAACTTTCAACAAGTACTGATGGTTCTGTAATCTGTCTATTAAGTAGAGCATCAATTGAAGAAAGCTGGAATTAGCACAAGAAACTCTCTCATTTAAATTTCAACAATATAAATGAACTAGTCAAGAAAGATCTTTTGAGAGGACTTCCAAAATCAGTATTTGCTCCTGATGGCCTCTATGATTCATGTCAGAAGGCTAAGCAAAGAAAATCTTCATTCAAGAGCTAGACTGAATCATCAATTCTTGAGCCTTATCACCTACTACATGTAGATCTATCTGGTCCAGTGAATGTCATGTCTATTGCAAAGAATAAATATTTTATGGTCATAGTGGATGAGTTCACCAGATACACATGGGTGTATTTCTTGCACACAAAAAGTGAAACTGCATCTATCTTGATTGATCATGTCAAGCAACTGGATAAATTGGTCAAAGATTCTGTGAAGATCATAAGAAGTAATAATGGCACTGAGTTCAAGAATTTGATCATGGAAGAGTTCTGCAAAAACCATGAAATAAAGCAGGAATTTTCTGCTCCTGGAACTCCACAACAAAATGGAGTTGTTGAAAGAAAGAATAGAACTCTTATTGAAGCTGCACGAACTATGCTTGATAAAGCAAAGCTACCAACCTATTTTTGGGCTGAAGCTGTGCAGACTACTTGTTTTACTCAAAATGCAACACTCATTAACAAGCATGGAAAGACACCATATGAGATGGTGAAGAAAAAGAAGCCAAATCTGAAGTATTTTCATGTATTTGGATGCAAGTGTTTTGTTCTTAAGACTCATCCTGAACAGCAATCCAAATTTGATTTAAAAGTTGATGAAGGAATTTTTGTTGGGTATCCACTTTCCACAAAAGCCTTCAGAGTCTACAATTTAAGAACAAGGGTTATCATGGAATCTATCAATGTCTCCTTTGATGACAAGAAGATTACTGGACTTGAAGATTTCAATGATCATGATCAGCTGAGATTTGAAAATGAAGACTTAAATTCTAATACTGATAATCCTGACAGTCTAAATCCTGATACTGCAAACTCTGATGGATTAAACTCTGATGTTATTGAAACTGTGGTGACTACGCCAAAGGAAGATGCACCTGTGCAGGAGGAGCATACTGAAGATACAACCACATCTCAAGAAACATCAGAACCTACAAATGGCTCTTCAAGTTCTAATTCATCAAGTTCTGATGAGCCAAGTTCTAATAATTCTGGAAACTCAATTTCTGAAGGATCCAACTCAGAGAGCATAATTTCAGGGGGAGCATCAGAAAATGTTGATGAAGACAACATGGATCATGGGGGAGCATCTAGTTCTAGAGAAAATCTTCCATTTGCAAGGAAGTGGACTAAATCACATACACCTGATTTAATAATTGGAAATCCTGACATAGGTGTCAGAACTGGAACAGCTACTTCAAGTGAATGCCTCTATAATTCTTTTCTTTCTCAGACTGAACTAAAGAAAGTGGAAGAAGCTCTTTAAGATGCTGATTGGGTCTAAGCAATGCAGGAAGAGTTAAATGAATCTGAAAGAAATAAAGTCTGGACCCTTGTGCGAAGACCAAAGAACAAATCTGTTGTTGGTACAAAGTGGGTGTTCAGAAACAAAACTGATAGTGATGGCATAATTACAAGGAATAAAGCAAGGCTGGTTGCAAAAGGATATTCTCAACAGGAGGGAATTGATTATGATGAAACATTTGCACCAGTTGCCAGATTGGAAGCCATAAGGATATTTTTGGCTTATACTGCTCACAAAAAGTTTACAGTCTTTCAAATGGATGTGAAAAATGCTTTTCTCAATGGAGAATTGGAATAGGAAGTATATGTTGAACAACCTCCAGGCTTTATAGATTCCAAATTTCCAAATCATGTCTACAGGCTTGATAAAGCACTTTATGGCCTTAAGCAAGCTCCAAGAGTATGGTATGAGACTTTAGCTCAGTTTCTTCTGGAAAGTAGATTTAACAGAGGAACTATTGACAAAACACTGTTCTACCTCAACCATGGAAAGGACTTACTTTTGGTGTAGATATATGTTGATGATATCATTTTTGGTTCTATAAATGACAGACTTTGTAAGACGTTTGCCAAACTGATGCAGTCAAGATATCAAATGAGTATGATGGGGGAACTTATCTATTTTCTGGGCCTTCAAGTGAAGCAGAATGAAGAAAGCACTTTTATTTGTCAATCCAAGTACACCAGAAATTTGCTGAAGAAATTTGGAATGCAAGATTGTTCAAGTGCATCCACTCTCATGGCCACTGCAACAAAATTGGATAAGGATATCGGTATATCAGTAGATATTACTGATTACAGAGGTATGATTGGTTCACTACTATATCGAACTGCTAGTAGACCTGATATCATGTATGCTACCTGTTTTTGTGCAAGATTTCAAGCAGATCCAAGAGAACCTCACTTAACAGCTGTAAAAAGAATTTTCAAGTATCTTAAGGGAACAGCTGATCTGGGATTGTGGTATCCGAGAGAATCAGATTTAAAACTAATAGGTTACTCAGATGCAGATTTTGCAGGATGCAAAATTGACAGGAAAAGCATAAGTGGAAGCTGCCAATTTCTTGGGGGCAGATTAGTTTCTTGGTTTAGCAAGAAACAAAAGTCAATTTCCACATCAACTGCAGAAGCAGAGTACATTGCTGCAGGAAGCTGTTGTGCACAGATTCTTTGGATGAAGAATCTGTTACTGGATTATGGGTTAACATATTTTAAAATCCTTATTTACTGTGATAATCAAAGTGCTATTGCTATGACAGGTAATCCAGTTCAACACTCAATGACAAAGCACATCAGCATTATGTACCACTTCATAAGGGAACATGTGGATGAAAGTACAGTGGAATTGCACTTTGTTCCAACAGATCAACAACTAGCATATATCTTCACAAAACCACTGTGTGAAGCTACTTTTACAAGATTGGTAAATGAACTTGGAATGGTTTCAGGTTCTTTCTCTAAGTCTGCTTAGTTTATGATTCTGTTTCATCAAACTTTATGATCAGTATTTATAGATATTACTATCTTTGTGCTTAATTTAAAATTGCTTAAGTACTGATTGTTGTGTGATGTGAATTTCTAAACTCTGATAGTGAGATGAATGTTTCTGTGACTATTCAATCCAATGAGGATAACCATGCTAGATACTGACCTAGTAGTCTTTAATAAACTAAAGATCCCATGTTTGAAGTAATTGTTTATGTGGAAATCTTTTAACACAAGCAAATTCTGATATTGAGCTTAGTTAAGTTTATTTGTCAATCTTATTACTAAGTCAAAAACTAGAATAATGCTTCTTATCTGTTAAGTTCTGATGTTAGTAAATCTGGTGAATATACTAAGTGCTGATAAGCCTCACTTATCAAAAGAAAAGGAAAAGGAAAAGAAAAAGAAATAAAAATCAGGTACTCCTTTGAGATCTAGAGTAAAAATGTGGAAGGGAAGACCCAAGTACATTGCTGGTATTAAGTAATATGTATTAGAAAAGAAAAATAATTATTTTCTTGGTGACTTTTCACACTCTATGATTACTGGAGAAATACTCTGATTATAGCATAAATTCTGATAAGCAGTCGTGACTCACTTACACTAAGAAGCCACTGCAAAATGGAATTTCAAAAGATGCACAAAATGAGCACAAAACAGTTGAGGTGGATTCATGCATGAACTCATTCTAAAGTAGACTTCAGAATCATGACAGATTTTGAGCAAAGTTCTCAGTTATGCCTTATTTCTAAGATGTACTAAAGTGAATCAGACTTTAATCTTTATCTGATATTTAGCTTACTGCACACACACACACTCCATATGAATGATGAAAATTACTGTGGTGATAAATGTTGTTTCAGATGAACAGGTTAAGTGTCAGTTGCATAAATTCTGAGGACAAGTTCTGATGGAAGTTCTGATGATTAAGTTCTGAAGAGACGAAATCAGAATTTGTGTGAAGAATTACAGAAATAGGCATTCACCTTTCGAGTTAAGGAATCATGTTCTGATGACTATTATGTTCTGATATAAGTCTAAGTTATGATATTAAATCATGATTCTTCACTTGACTTATTTGTGGTTAAAATCTGAAACAGTCTTATTTAAAATCAGAATATATTTGGATGAGATATTAACAGTCAACATAATTTGGGTTAGTGGTACTCGTCTATGCACAATAATTTTTACTTGTTTCGTGTGCGCATTAAATCCTGTTTTTAAGCTTCCAATGACTGTTATTATTCTCATCAGCCTAGGGAGACGAGGTAGAATTATTTCTACCTGTAACTATTCAATTTTCCTTGCGTCTCTTGGTATTCTATTGGTTATATAAACCAACACCTCATCCATCAGCACCTACCACCTCTACTCAATCACCTCAAACTTCTCCACCTCAAACTTCAGAACCTACAGTGCAGCCTTCCTCTTTCAAACCTAAGAGGACTAAGAAGGTACCTCAAACACAACAGAAGAGAAGGAGATTCATTCTGTGAGATGAATTAGATGCTGAGGAACAGGTTCCTGTATCAGAACCTGTTGTTAGAGAAGTTGAGAAGGTCTCTTCTCAGGAGGATGTTGATATTGGGAGTTCTAGGCCCCTAAAAAGGCTTAGAAAGCGTAATTCTGATATACAGCTCCTAAAGTCTCCTTAAAAGCTAA
Organism: Apium graveolens; assembly: GCF_009905375.1. Classification (NCBI taxonomy): domain Eukaryota; kingdom Viridiplantae; phylum Streptophyta; class Magnoliopsida; order Apiales; family Apiaceae; genus Apium; species Apium graveolens. The sequence continues at coordinate 228,130,010 of NC_133651.1, read as the reverse complement.
AAGATTCAAAATATTGGCAAAAAGGCCTAAAGATGCTGGTAAAGGAATGGAAGCAGCAGCTACGGAAGGGGGTCAGGCATCTCTGATCTCACAAGACCCTGTTGAAGTTCACAATTCTCCTAGTGCTGATCCAGACCTTCATGCAACTCATCAATCTCCAGTTCATGCTGATATCCAGGGGCCAAGTGATGAAATTGACATACATAACTTGGAAGTGCCTCAGGTTTTGAATCTAGAAGCTCCACCAACTCAAGTCACTCCACCAAAAACACCAATTCCTGATGCTGATTTTAATCCAGAATTGCCTACAACACCTTCTCTGCATCTAGATGTTGAAGATCAGATTTTAGGTGAGCATCAGAATATGGCTGTTGATCAGAACATAGTTGGAGTCAGCACTTAGAGGATGATGTTGAAGCCTCCATAGCCTCTCATATTGTTCTTTTATCAGAGGATGCTGAAGATGTTGACTCTGTAAGTTCTGATGGTGCAAATATTGATGATACTGGTAATGCTGCTACAAATACAGATGTTGATGCAGCTGGTCTTTCTGGACATGCACCTCTAGAAGCTCCTTCAAAAGTTGCGATAGTCAAGAAGTTTGTTACAGGGGAAGCACCAGTCCCTTGGATTGAAACTCCTAGAGGACAGGAGTGGACTAAAGAATGGAACTCAGTCAGTTTTGTTCCTTCTGAAAAGATTCTTACTCAGTACTTGGCAAAAGCTGATGAGATGCTAGTCAATGATGATTTCAAGACACAGCTAAGAGTTACTACACTTAATACAAGGCACCTTCAAGGTCAATAATCTGTAACTCAGGCCAAGGTGGACAAGATTCAAGAATCCTTGAATTAGCAAGATACAGTTGCAAAGCTGGACAAGAAGATGTTTTTCAAACCTACCTTTGACATAATTGCCTACAGTGAGAAAACCCAAGAGAAGCAATAGTCTCAGATTGATGAAATTTTGAAAAATCAAGCTTCTCAGCAAGATCAACTCAATGAGATCCAATCCTCAGTGGAATTGCTTGTCTCTCTTCTTTTACCCGTTGATGCCAAAACGGGGGAGAAGGTAATTAAGTCCAAATGCAAATCTGTAAAGAGACTGAAGAAAAAGGATGATGGTAATGACCCGGGAAACTCTGGAATGGGTGGAGGTCATGGTCAAGGTGGAGGTCTCTTATCAAGTAGAAATGGAACTACAAGTCAAAGAACAAACTCTGATACTGGGAGAAGAATAACTTCTGATACTGGTAAATGGATAAGTTCTGATGAACTTTTGGAACTTGATGAAGAAATTTCAAGACAGTTATTTCTGAAAGAAAATCCTGGAATGGACTTTGAGAGTTTAAAGGAAGAAGAAGATAGACTTAAGTTAGAAAAAGTCATCTCCAAATCTGAAGCTTCTGTTGTTGAAAAGAAACTTCCTACGGCTAAAGGCATTGTGATAAGAGAAAGGACAAATCATGTGGCAACCAAGGCCAAATCACAATTGCAGATAGATCCAAGGTCCAAGGGCAAAGAAAAAGTTGGTGAACCTGTAAAGGTTTATGTGCCTCCTATGGACGAAGAAATTTCTGATGAAGATGATAATCTTACTCTGACTTCAAGGAAGATTTCTAAAACAACCTCTGACATGGCTCAAGTTGTTCAGAGTCAAGATATAGTTAGTTCTGATATAACTATAAAGCAAACAACCTCTAACATAGCTCAAGTTGGCTTGATATCAGAAGATAAGTCAAAGGAAACCTCTGACATTGCTCATGTTAAATCCTCAAAGCTACTCCTACCGGGATTCACTAAAGCCAAACAGACTTAACCTTTGAAGACTGCAACAAGTGGTTTTGAAGCAAGAGTGGTTACTGGAAAGGAAGCAAGAGATAAATCTGGATTGGGTAGTGCTGATGAAAGAAGAGTGCAGAACATAACCAATGATCCAGCTTCCTTAAGTGAACCAGGTGTTGGAGCAACTCCTGAAAGATTGAATCAACTTGAATCTGTACAAATGGTTTACCATACCTTCTTGAAAGAACACATCTTGTTATATTTCATGACAAATGGAAGGGTTTACCATATAAGGGAAAATGTTATACCACTGAAGTATTTTGAGGAACTAGAACATGTTTTATTCTTACTTCAAGTGAAGGACAGATTAACAGAAAGTGCTGCAAATTATTTGAAGACTCAAATTCAGAGACAGAAGAAGCTTTATTCTGTAAATTCTGTCAGCAATATTGTCCCAAGTACAGAGATCGCAATGGTGATATTGTTGAGATGAAGCCTAATACTGCAAAGATCAGAACATATCTTGGTATTAAGGGACTTGAATTCAATCTAGAGTCTGACAAAGCCTATGTCATTAGACTAGATCAGGAGTTGAGAAAAGCAAAAATTAATGATCTCAGATATGCTATCTTCCAAACTGGTGAAGATACAGCAGAGCTTAAAGATGCTAAAAGGAGGATGATTGATGAACTCATATATGCTGAGAGATGTTTGTTAAAGAACTATCTCAGAACAACTCCTGACATCGAAGAGATCAGAAAGTGAAGCCAAGTCAAGATCTACAACTGCTCAAATTCTGATGTGTATACAGACTGAAGTTGTTATCAGAAGTTAAAGTTGGTAAAGCTTTAAGGACTGTAAGTTGTAGTTATCTAGTCAAATTCTCATGCATTTGTACTTAATGTTTTTGACATCATCAAATATTTGTTAAACTTTTATATTATGCTAATTTACAAGTTGGGGGAGATTGTTAGATATATTTGATAATGTCATGTCTAATATGATTTGTGTTTAGTTTTCAGATCTTACTTAAACAGGACAAATAAGTACTGTTAGGTCACACACACACTGTAGAGGGGGTGAATACAGTGAATAGTACACTCAAATCGAACTTTAAGAACTTAAGTAACAGAAAACAAACTTTATTGAAACAATAAACTCTGTTACAGTATGAAACTGTTACCTCTCAGTGATGAACAAATATCACGAGAGCTGCTAGGTTTACAATGAATAATCTTTTCTAATAATGATAACACTTATAGTGTAAACCCTATGTCTGTGTTTATATACTACACAGTTACAAGATAATCGCTAATTGATATGGAATATAATTCTGCTTCCTAAAATATATCAATCAGATATCTTTTCTTCCAAGTATTCCATTCTTCACGGAATTCCTTCTTCATGCATATCTCTTCTTATATTTATCTCAATCTTCTTTCCTTTAATCAGCTACTGTCCTTATCTGATTGTCCTTCAGCACTTAAGTTCTGATATCTATCTTCTGATGATTATCTCCTGATAATATAAGTACTGATATCCTTAAGTCCTGACTTCCAGTATAAGTACTGATCAACAGTTAAGTACTGATTTATCCTTTTCACGTAAGATCTGAAAGCTAAACATAAAACATATTAGCCATGACATTATCAAATATATCTAACAATCTCCCCCAACTTGTAAATTAACAAAATATACAAGTTTAAAAGATATTTGATGATGTCAAAAACATTAAGTACAAATGCATGAGAAATAGACTAGATAACTACAACTTACAGTCCTTAAAGTTTTTACCAATTTCAACTTCTGATAACAACTTCAATCTGTATAAATATTAGAATTTAAGCAGTTGTAGATCTTCGACTTGGCTTCTTCATTTTCTGATCTCTCTGATGTCAGGAGTTGTTCTGAGATAGTTCTTCAACAAACACTTCTCAGCATATCTTAGTTCATCAATCATTCTCCTTTTAACACCTTTAAGCTCTGCAGTATTTTCACCAGTTTGAAAGATTGCAGCTCTGAGATCATTAATCTTTGCTTTTCTTAACTCCTGATCTAGTCTTATGACATAAGCTTTGTCTGACTCAAGATTGAATTCAAGTCCCTTAATACCAAGATACGTTCTGATCTGTGCAGTATTACGCTTCATATCAACAATATCACCATTGTGATCTCTGTACTTTGGAACATATCTGCTGTCAGACTTAACAGAATAAAGCCTTTTCTGTCTCTGAATCTGTTCTTTTAAGTATTTTGCAGCAGTCTCTGTTATTCTGTCATCCACTTGAATTAAGAAAAGTACATGCTCTAATTCTTCAAAATACTTCAAAGGAATGGCATTTTGTCTTATATGATAAACCCTACCATCTGTCATGAAATACAACATGATGTATTCTTTCAAGTAGGTATGGTAAACCATCTGTACAGATTCCAGTTGATTCAATCTCTCAGGAGTTGCTCCAATACCTGGTTCACTCAAGGAAGTTGGATCATTGGTAGTGTTGTGTACTCTTCTTTCATCAGCACTTCCCAATCCAGTTTTATCTCTAGCTTCCTTTCCAGTAACTACTCTTGCTTCAAAACCACTTGCAGTAGTCTTCAAAGATTGAGTCTGTTTTGCTTTAGTGAATCCTGGTAGGAGTGTCTTTGATCTATTTTCTGATATCAAGTTAACTTGAGCACTGTCAGAGGTTACTTGCTTCTTCTGAATATCAGAACTTACAATTTCTTGACTCTAAACAACTTGAGCCATGTCAGAGGTTCTTTTAAGAACTTTTCTTATAGTCAGAGCAAGATCATCTTTTCCATCAGTAATTTCTTCTTCCTCAGGAGGTACATAAGGCTTGATAGGTTCACCAACCTTTTCTTTACCCTTGGATCTTGGATCTATCTGTGGTTGTGATCTAGCCAAAGTTGCTTCAGTATGTGTCCTTTCTTTGATCACAATGCCTTTAGGTTTTGGAAGTAACTTTTTACCAGAAGCTTCAGATTTAGATGTGACTTTCTCTGATTTAAGTCTGGCTTCTTCTTCCTTTAAACTTTCCAAGTCCATCCCTGGATTTTCTTGAAGAAATAATTGTCTTGACATTTTCTCATCAAGATCTAGAAGTTCATCAGAACTTATCCTTTTACCAGCAGCAGAACTTATTCTTTTCCCAGTATCAGAACTTATCCTGTGACTTGTTTATCTTGATGTAAACCTTCTACCTTGACTATGACCACTACCCATTCCAGAGGTTCCTTGGTCATCTTTTCCATCATCCTTTCCTTGCAGTGTCTTGTTGGTTGTGCATTTGGACTTAATTACCTTCTCCCCCTTTTTGGCATCAGCAGGTAATAAAAGAGAGATAAGTAGTTCCACAGAGGTCTGGATTTCAGTAAGTTGCGATTGCTGAGAAGCTTGATTTGTCAGAATTTGATCAATCTGAGCTTGTTGTTTCTCTTGAGTTTTCTCAATATAAGCAACCCTGTCAATGGTAGGTTGGAAGAACTTTTTCTTATCAATTTTCCAAACTTGTTCCTGTTTGATAAAGTTCTCCTGAATCTTGTGTAGCTCGGCATGAGTATTGGAATGAAGACCTTGTAGATGTTTAGTACTCAATGCAGTGACTCTAAGCTGGGTTTTAAAATCATCAGAATTTAACATTTCATCAGCTTTAGTCAGGTGCTCAGCAAGATGTAAAGCATTTGGAACACATGAAACTGAGTTCCATTCCTTAGTCAACTCCTGACCTGCAGGAGTTTCACTCCAAGGCACTGGTGCATCCCTGATAACAAACTCCTTTACCAGTTCAGACTTAGGAAGAGTCGGTGGAGGAGTAAGTCCTGAAGGACCTGCTTCATCAGCATCTACCGTTGTAGCAGCTTCACCAGTATCTCCAACATTTGCAGCATCAGAACTTAAAGAATCAGTATCTTCTGATAAGACAACAGTGTGAGTAGCAATGGAGGCTTCAGCATCCTCTAATTGCTGATCTGAGACTAAGTTCTGATCAACAACTATATCCTGATGCTCACCTAAAATCTGATCATCAACATCTTGATGCAGAGAAGGTGTTGTTGATAACTCTAGAGCTTGAACAACATCAGTAACAGGTATTGTGGAAGGATTATTTATTGTTGGAGCTTCTAAGAAAAGAATTGCAGGCACAACCAAGTTCTGAATATCAATTTCAGCACTTGTGCCTGGATCAACAAGAGACACAGATGGTGAGTTAGCCTTGTCAGATACAGCTTCCTGAGATGGAGTTGATGGAGAAGAAGTGACTGGAGCAAATTCCTTGCCTTGTGAGATCAGAGATTCCTGATCCCCTTCCTTAGCTGCTTCCTCCTCATCATCTAAAACTGGCCTTTGTGCCCTCTGTTTCTTGTACTTCCTTGTTGATTTGGATTCCTTGGGAGTTTCAGGAACTATCATACGTCTAAGCCTCTTGAGAAGCCTAGAACCCCCAATTTCAGAATCCTTCTGAGAAGTTGCTTTCTCAGCTTCAACCACCACAGGTTCTGAAGAAGGAATCTGTTCCTCAGAATCTGATTCATCTCTCAAAGTAAATCTCCTCCTCTTTTGAGGTGTTTGAGGAACAGTTTTTGTTCTCTTTGGTTTAGAGGATGGAGACTTCACAGTAGGTGCTGAAGAAGAAGGTTGAGCAGTCTGTGAAGTGGAGAGATAGGATTTAAGATAAGTTCTGAGGGTAGGTTGAGTAGAATGAGAGGTAGGTACTGAGGTTGATGGATTTTGGGTGGTTGGAGGTGGTTGGACATCAGAGTAAACAGATCTATAAGTATCAGGATCAGCATTTACCAGGATCTGTTTCACAGACTTAGGAATCTGTAATGGTCTAACCACTTTCTTCTTAGTATCAGCATTTACCAGGTCATTAAAGTACCTTTTTGCAACCTTAAAAGGTGGGGTTTGAGTGCTGACTAAATGAGGTTCATCAGTACAGTAAGTGTAAATAAGTTGACAGAATCTATCAAAATAAACAACATCTCTATCCTCTGTCATCCTATCCCCAATAAAACCAATTATTCCAGTTACAAAATCAAAATGAGTTTGATGGATAATAGCATACCCTATGTGCTGACTCAGAATTGGGATAGCATCAAAATTTGAACATTTGTTCCCAAAGGCTTTGGTGATGCAATCAAAGAAGAAACTCCATTCTCTTCTGATATTAGCCCGTTTCAACTGTCCAAGTTTCGTCAGACTCTTTTCATATCCCAATTCAGCCATTAACTCCCGAAGGGCTGAGTCCTCTGTAACTGAGAAAGTACAATCCTCTGGAAGATGTAAAGCCCTGCGTACTGTACCAGGAGTGACTACAAAAGATGAATCACCCACTTAGAAGATAATACTGGGAGTTCCACGGTTACCACCATCATCAAAAATGCCAGTCCTCGAGAACCTCAGAACTTGTTGACTTGAAAATAATTCAGGCTGAGTTAAGGCGTACCCAACCTCACTATGTGCAAGAAGATCTTGCACAAAGTGCAATTCAGATGGAGCTTCAGCATGATCAAGAATTGCAGCATAGTTGTTTGGAACAAACTTAGCTCCATCAATGATTAAATCCTTTGGTGCCATGTGAAAAAAATTTGAGAATTAAGTATGCCTGATAGGTGTTTGATATAATATCGTTGGACACCTGTCAGACATGCAGTAATAACGGATAGTTACTGGGCTCGAGAAAACAGTAATCATTACTTACCCATTTGCCGAGTTTCAAGGAAAAACTGTTCCATTTATCAAGGGAAACAATTCAAATTTTAACCCGTTATCAATGATTGAATTATTTGTCACTGCAACATTAATATTCTGAAAATAAATCATGTTAAAAATGACCGAGATAATTTCGATGAATAAGTGCTGACAGAGGATCAGAACTTAAATAAAAACAAAATTTAAATGGTCATCAGAATATCAATCAGGATTTATCAACACAAGATAAAATAACTCAGAGACAAAATCTTGAAGTAAAAACAGTTTTCATTAATATATCAAGTCAATACATTTATGAAATGGAAATTACATCAATACAAGATTTTTTTTAAGCTTCTAACCCTAACATCAACAGCTTTAGTCCTAGCTAAGAAGCCTGACAAAGCTGAGGATGAAGAAGAACAGGAAGAAGACGAGATTAAGTCATCTTCCTCTTCCTATCTTTGACGAACAAGATGGCGAGTCGTATGATTCGCTCTTGCTGACGGATACGACGAAGGTGAAGGTCTCTTCGAACGGTCACCAGATCACGTTTGATAACCTCTGGAAATTGAATCCAGAGATTGTGAGGGATGTTGGTGATATGGTAGGGAGTTAGAATTCCATTCAAAAAGACATGCACAGTCTCATCACCGTAATTGTAGAACCAGCCAAATTCAGCCATTTGTGATAGTAAATGAAAAACAAGACTGAATTTGTGATAAAAGTGTGATGAGAAGACTAATGTGAAGAGGCTGTTTATATAGGCAAGAGAATGCCAAGAGACACAAAGATATTTAATGCTGACAGGTAGAATTAATTCTACCTCGTCTCCCTAGACTTTGAAAAAGAATAACAGTCATTGGAAAGAGGAAACATGGCTAGACCGCACAAGACACAAGAAACAGTGGACTGTTCAAGTACGAATACCATTAATCCTAATCATAGTGACTATTAATCTCCCACTTCAATATATTCTAGTTCTAACTGAGACTGTTATCAAATTTTATTCACAGAGAAGCCAAGTAAAGGATTAGACTGAGAAATCAGAACTTAGACCTATACCAGAACTTAACAGTCATCAGAATATAATTTCTTAACTCGAAAAAGGAATGCCCATCTTAGTAAATACTCATACAAGTTCTGAGTTATGGACGTCAGGACTTAATCATCAGAACGTGTAACTTAGAACTTGTCCTCAGAATTTGTGCAATAATGACATAATGACTGTTTATCTAAAATAACATAGACCACCACAGAAATTTTCATCATTCAGATGGAGTGATTAGTGTGTGCATTAAGCTAAAAACAGACAAAGAGTAAAGTCTAATTCACTTCAGTACATCTTAGAAATAAGGCATAACTAAAATTTTGCTAAAGAGCTGTCATTGTCCTGAAACCTACTGAAGAATGAGTTTATGCTTGAGTCCACCTCAACTGTTTTGTGCTAATTTTATGCATCTTTTGAAATTCTATTTTACAGTGGCTTCTCAGTGTAAGTGAGTCACGACTGTTTATCAGAATTTATACTATTTTCAGAGTATTTCTCCAGTAATCATAGAGTGTGAAAAGTCACCAAGAAAATATTTAGCTTTTCTGATGCATATTTACTTAATACCAGCAATGCACTTGGGTCATCCCTCCCACATTTTTACTCTAGATCTCAAAGGAGTACCTGATTTTAATCTTTGATCTTTTTGCTTTTTCTTTTGATAAAAGAGGTCTATCAGCACTTAGTACATTCAGCAGTTTTACTAGTATCAGAACTTAACAGATGAGTAGCATTATTCTAATTTGTGACTTAGTAATAAGATATACAAAGTGAACTTAACTAAGCTCAGTTATCAGAATTTTCTAGTGTCATAAGATTTCCACTGAAATAATTACTTCTTCCATGGAATCATTTGTTTATTGAAGACTACTAGGTCAGTATCTAGCACAGTTATCCTCATAGGATTGAATAGGTACTAGAACAGATATATCACTTATCAGAGTTTAGAAACATATATCAGACAACAGTCAGTACTTAAAGACATTTATCAATTAAGCACAGAATACACAATGAGATTAATTCTGTAAATACTGAGCATAAAGTCTGATAACACAGAACAAGTCTAAGCAGATTTAGAGAAAGAACCTGAAACCATTCCAAGTTCATTTACCAATCTTGTAAAAGTAGCTTCACATAATGGTTTTATTAAGATATCTGCCAAATGTTGATTTGTGGGAACAAAATGCAATTCCACTGTACCTTCATCCACATGTTCCCTGATGAAGTGGTACCTGATGCTGATATGCTTTGTCATTGAGTGTTGAACTGGATTACCTGTCATAGCAATAGCACTTTGATTATCACAGTAAATAGGGATTTTGAAATATGTTAACCCATAATCCAGTAACTGATTCTTCATCCAAAGAATCTGTGCACAACAGCTTCCTACAGCAATGTACTCTGCTTCTGCAGTTGATGTGGAAATTGACTTTTGTTTCTTGCTGTACCAAGAAACCAATCTGCCTCCAAGAAATTGGCAGCTTCCACTTGTGCTTTTCCTGTCAATTTTGCAACCTGCAAAATCTGCATCTGAGTAGCCTATTAGTTTAAAATCTGATTCTCTAGGATACCATAATCCCAGAGCAGCTGTCCCTTTAAGATACTTAAAGATTCTTTTTACAGCTGTTAAGTGAGGTTCTCTTGGATCTGCTTGATATCTTGCACAAAGACAGGTAGCATACATGATATCAGGTCTACTAGCAGTTAGATAGAGTAGAGAGCCAATCATACCTCTGTAGTCAGTAATATCTACTGATTTACCGGTATCCTTATCCAGTTTTATTGCAGTGGCCATTGGAGTGGATGCACTTGAACAATCTTGCATTCCAAATTTCTTTAGCAGGTTTCTGGTGTACTTGGTTTGACAAATAAAAGTGCCTTCCTCATTCTGCTTGACTTGAAGGCCCAGAAAATAGCTAAGTTCCCCCATCATGCTCATCTGATATCTTGACTGCATTAGTTTGGCAAACTTCTTGCAAAGTTTGTCATTTGTAGATCCAAAAATGATATCATCAACATAAATCTGGACCAAAAGTAAGTCCTTTCCATGGTTGAGGTAGAACAGTGTTTTGTCTATTGTCCATAAAGTGCTTTATCAAGTCTGTAGACATAGTCTGGATGTTTGGTATCTACAAAACCTGAAGGTTGTTCAACATATACCTCTTCCTCCAATTCTCCATTTAGAAAAGCACTTTTCACATCCATTTGAAAGACAGTAAACTTTTTGTGAGCAGCATAAGCCAAAAATATCCTTATGGCTTCTAACCTAGCAACTGGTGCAAATGTTTCATCATAATCAATTCCCTCCGTTGAGAATATCCTTTTGCAACCAGCCTTGCCTTATTCCTTGTAATTATGCCATCACTGTCAGTTTTGTTTCTGAAAACCCACTTTGTACCAACAACAGATCTATTCTTTGGTCTTGGTACTAGGGTCCAGACTTTGTTTCTTTCAAATTCATTCAACTCTTCCTGCATTGCTTGCACCCAATCAGCATCTTGAAGAGCTTCTTCCACTTTCTTTGGCTCAGTCTGAGAGAGAAAAGAATTATAAAGACACTCATTTGAAGTACCTGTTCTAGTTCTGACACCTGCATCAGGATTTCCAATTATTAAATCAGGTGTATGTGATTTTGTCCACTTCCTTGCAGATGGAAGGTTTTCTCTAGAACTGGATGCTCCCCCATGATCCATGCTATCTTCATTTTCATTTTCTAATGCTCCCACTGAAACTATGCTCTCTGAGTTGGATTCTTCAGTATTTAGATTTTCAGCACTATCAGAACTTGGCTTATCAGAACTTGACGAATCAGAACTTGAAGAGCCAGATGTATGTTCGGATGTTTCTTGAGATGTGGTAGGATCTTGAGTATGCTCCTCCTGCATAGGTGCATCTTCCTTTAACGTAGTCACCACAGTTTCAATAACATGAGAGTTTAATCCATCAGAGTTTGCAGTATCAGGACTTAGACTGTCAGGATTTTCAGTATCAGAATATGAGTCTTCATTTTCAAATCTCAGCTGATCATGGTCAACGAAATCTTTAAGACCAGTGATCTTCTTGTCATCAAAAGAGACATTGATAGATTCCATGACCACTTTTTTTCTCAAATTATAGACTCTGAAGGCTTTTGTGGAAAGTGGATATCCAACAAAGATTCCTTCATCAGCTTTTAGATCAAACTTTGATAGCTGTTCAGGATGAGTCTTGAGAACAAAACACTTGCATCCAAATACATGAAAATATTTCAGATTTGGCTTCTTTTTCTTCACCATCTCATATGGTGTTTTTCCATCCTTGTTAATGAGTGTTGCATTTTGAGTAAAACAAGCAGTCTGCACAGCTTCAGCCCAGAAATAGGTTGGAAGCTTTGCTTCTTCAAGCATCGTACGTGCAGCTTCAATGAGAGTTCTATTCTTCCTTTCAACAACTCCATTTTGCTGTGGAGTTCCAGGAGCAGAAAATTCCTGCTTTATTCCATGACTTTTGCAGAACTCTTCCATTATCAAATTCTTGAACTCAGTGCCATTATCACTCCTTAAAATTTTCACAGAATCTTTGACCATTTTATCCAGCTGTTTGACATGATCAGTCAAGATAGATGCAGTTTCACTTTTTGTGTGCAAGAAATACACCCATGTGTATCTGGTGAACTCATCCACTATGACCAACGCATACTTCTTCTTTGCAATAGACATGACATTTACTGGACCAAATAGATCAACATGTATAAGATGATAAGGCTTAAGAATTGATGAATCAGTCTTGCTCTTGAATGAAGATTTTCTTTGTTTGGCTTTCTGACATGAATCACAAAGACCATCAGGAGCAAATACTGTATTTGGCAATCCTCTCACAAGATCTTTCTTGACCAGTTCATTTGTATTGTTGAAATTTAAATGAGAGAGTTTCTTATGCCAATTCCAGCTTTCTTTAATTGATGCTCTACTTAACAGACAAATTGCAGAGCCATCAGTACTTGTTGAAAGCTTAGCTTCATAAATGTTACCACGTCTGTATCCTTTTAGAACAACTTTGCCTTTAGATTTACTCACAACTTCACAGTGTTCTTCAAAGAAATCAACATGATAACCTCCGTCACAAATTTGACTTATACTCAGTAGGTTGTATTTAAGTCCTGAGACCAGAGCTACTTGTTTAATTATGACATTTCCAAGATTGATATTGCCATATCCCAATGTTTTTCCAATGTTGCCATCTCCATAAGAAACACTTGGGCCAGCTTTCTCCACAAAGTCTGATAGCAGGGCCTTATTTCCAGTCATATGTCCTGAACATCCACTGTCCAGAACTAGAATATTTTTCCTGTTGCCTTGCAATCACAAAGACCACTAATTATTAGTTTTAAGGACCCAGACTTGCTTGGATCCTTTGGCCTTATTAAGTTTGTTAACATTTGCAGCGGATTTAGCATCAGAGTTTATGTTAACATTTTTCTTATCAGAATTTACATTATCAGACTTTGAATCAGAATTTACACTAGAAGGAACAATGGAAACTTTCTTCAAAGAAGGTTTTATTTGATAATAATCATAGTACAAACTATGATATTCCTTACAAGTATAAATGGAATGCCATAAACTACCACAATGAAAACAAGGATTTTGTGGTTTTTATCTAACTGACTGACTCTTAACTCCTGATTTTGAAGGTAAGGAGTTAATATTCTTATTTTTCCTGCAAAAAGAAGCCAGATGGTTAGAACTTCCACAGTTTTGACATGTTTTCCTAGGAGCATCAGGAACAAGTTTATAATCATTGCTTTTATTCACACCTTCCTTTCCATTCCTATTTTTCCTAGGTGATTGTACCTTGTTTGCATTCTTGACATCTTTCAGCTTATGCTTAAGCTGCTTCTTTGTCATTAAGCCTATGTTTACTTCAGCTGTCTTTTCCTGTTTTAGTTTGTCAGAAGTTAATTCCTCTTTAACTTCTGATTTCTCATTATCAGACTTTACAGTTACAAACTTAACAGGTTTTAACTTTGACTTTTGCTTAACAACAGGCTTAATTTCTTCAGTTCCTTTATCATTCTTATTCTCTCCATAACCTAAGCCCTCTTTCCAATTTTCACTACTTAGCAAATTTTGAGTTGTTCTGCCGGAGTTAGTCCAAGTCCTGATTATCTCTCTTTCCTTTTCTAACTCAGTTTTTAGAGATTCATTCATTTTTAGCACTTCATCCCTAACATAAAAAGCATCATCTCTATCCTTCTGAGTTTGATGGAACATGACTAACTCTTTTTCTAAGAAATCATTCCTTTTCTTAAATGCAAGATTTTCAGAATTTAATCTTTCACATGTTAAAGTTTGGTCTCTATAGCTAATAAACATGGTTTTAAGATATCTTCTCAACTCATTAATATCATCAGTATGAAAAGCATAAGTAGTCTGAGGTACCTTTGTTTCAGCAGCTTCAGAACTGCTCTCAGCACTTTCTTTATCAACATTTGCCATCAATGCATAGTTCTCCTCACTTTCAGAGTCTAAAGTGTCTGTCCAGCTTTTCTGCTTTGTGACAAGAGCCTTGCCTCTGTCACCTTTTACCTTCTTGCAGTCAGGAGATATGTGGCCTTTCTCACCACAGTTATAGCATTTAACATTGGTGTAATCTCCTCTGTCAGACTTTCCTCCTCTGCCTTCAGATCTTCTGAAATTCTTCTTATCAGAACTTATGCTTTTTATGGAAAACTTTTTTCCCTTCCTGAACTTCCTGTATGCAATCTTGGTGATTCCTTTCACCATAAGAGCACACAGCTTCATCATCTCCTCATCAGCATCAGTCTCAGGCAAGCTTTCAGAATCTGAGTCATCATCACTCTCAGAACTTGATGACTCAGTATCAGACTTTATGAAAAGAGCTTTACCCTTGTCTTTCTTTGAGGAAGCTGCTTTGGGGAATTCTTCTTCAGCCTTAAGAGCAACTGTCTTTGACTTTCCTCCTTTCCTCTTGCTTCTTTATTCCATCTCCAGCTCATGAGTCTTGAGCATTCCATAGATTTCGTCAAGAGTTGTTTCATCAAGATTGTAGTTGTCTCTTATTGTCGTTGCCTTCAAATCCCAGCATTCAGGAAGAGCTAACAGGAACTTAAGGTTTGAATCTTCAAGATCATACTCTTTATCAACCAATGACAAATCATTCAAAAGTTTGACAAATCTATCATATAAATCATTCAATGACTCATTAGTCTTTGAGTCAAAGTGTTCATACTCTTGAGTGAGTATTGTCTTCCTGTTCTTCTTAATTGTGTCAGTTCCCTGACACCTTATTTCCAGAGCATCCCATATCTCCTTAGCAGTCTTGCAGTTGATTACCCTGTTTGACATTACATTATCAATGGCACTATGCAGTAAGTGTCGTACCTTAGCATCCTTAGCAATTGATGCTATGTCCTCAGCAGTATAATCACTCTTCTCCTTTGGTACGGTCATTGCTGCTTCACCTGCAACTGCAACAGCGAGTTTGGTTGGTTTGTGAGGACCTTCCTTGATTCTATCCAGGTATTCTGGATCTGTTGCTTCCAGGAACATGGTCATCCTTACCTTCCATATGGGATATTCAGATGGTCTCAGTATGGGGACTCTGATGGTCTCATACCGACTCTGAATTTGTGTCTTTGGTGGTTCCTTAGTTGTGGTAGGCTTAGTTGGAGTTTCTGTGTCTGACATGATTGTGTTTGGATCTTTAACTGTATGTAAGTTAACAGATAGGCTCTGATACCAATTGTTAGGTCACACACACACCGTAGAGGGGGTGAATACAGTGAATAGTACACTCAATTCGAACTTTAAGAACTTAAGTAACAGAAAACAAACTTTATTGAAACAATAAACTCTGTTACAGTATGAAACTGTTACCTCTCAGTGATGAACAAATATCACGAGAGCTGCTAGGGTTACAATGAATAATCTTTTCTAATAATGATAACACTTATAGTGTAAACCCTATGTCTGTGTTTATATACTACACAGTTACAAGATAATCGCTAATTGATATGGAATATAATTCTGCTTCCTAAAATATATCAATCAGATATGTTTTCTTCCAAGTATTCCATTCTTCACGGAATTCCTTCTTCATGCATATCTCTTCTTATGTTTATCTCAATCTTCTTTCCTTTAATCAGCTACTGTCCTTATCTGATTGTCCTTCAGCACTTAAGTTCTGATATCTATCTTCTGATGATTATCTCCTGATAATATAAGTACTGATTTCCTTAAGTCCTGACTTCCAGTATAAGTACTGATCAACAGTTAAGTACTGATTTATCCTGTTCACGTAAGATCTGAAAGCTAAACATAAAACATATTAGCCATGACATTATCAAATATATCTAACAAGTACTTAACTGAATATCAGCACTTATACTGAAGACGGAAATTAAGTTATCAGTACTTAAGGTTCAGAAGATATTTATCAGGAGATAATATCAGGACTTAAAGGAAACTTTCAGATAAGGAAGGCGACTGATTGAAAGGAAAGAAGATCAAGACAAACGCAAGAAGAGATATGCATGAAGAAGGAATTCTATGAAGAATAGAATACTTGGAAGAAAAGATATCTGATTGATATATTTTAGGAAGCAGAATTATATTCCATATCAATTAGCGATTATCTTGTAACTGTGTAGTATATAAACACAGACATAGGGTTTACACTACACGTGTTATCATTATCGAGAATAATATTCATTGTAACCCTAGCAGCTCTCGTGATATTTTGCTCATCACTGAGATAGGACAGTTCTACATTGTAACAGAGTTTAATGAAGTTTATTTTCTGTTACTTGTGTTTTTGAATTCGATTTGATTGTGTTATACACTGTATTCAACCCCCCTTCTACAGTGTGTGTGACCTAACATATTCTGTTCGAACTTTGTTCGTCGGAATCGACGAAATTGCAAATTCAATTTTCTGTGATTCTTTTTTGTTTGTAATGGTTGTATATGATTGTATGAATCATAAACATCATTTTGGTATATGGTTTGCACGTATTTGATCCTGTTTTAGTCTAAGCCGAAGTTCTTGAAAATTTTAATTTTTGATTTTGAATTTCTGGGTTATATAAGGATTGGTTGATAATTTTAGGTTTATGAATTGATTATGTGATTTCAGGGCTTGATTTTGATAGTTAAAACATTAATTTTGGTGTGAAATCGAGTAGAAAACTCCTGTAGGCCGGAGTTTTAACTTAGTCACCAGTTTCTGCTCGATTTTCGTCGGAGAAGGTGAACCGATGGGTGGTTGTAGCTGTTAGGGTGGTAGTGTTGTTGCTGGGAATGGAAGGGGTAGATTTCGATCAAAAACGCAGGTTAACGGTGCTGTGAAGGGCTGTTTTTGGCCTGGTCGGAAACTGACCGGAAAATCTGCAGTCGCTGGATTCTGCAGAATTTTCCGGCGGTTCTTCATGTTCTTCGTCGACCCGGGTGACCCGGATGTCCACCCACCCTGAACCGACTTTAATCCACAAAAACCCTAACCCCCCAACTGCAAATCTGTTTTTTGCAGATTTCTTTTTTAAAATAAATTAAAAATTCAGTTTTAATAACTAAAAATTATTTACTTATTATTTTTAAATTCTAAAAATTATTTCCTTAATTATTTTAAATTCCTAAAATCATTTTCTTTTATTATTTTAAAAAAAATAATTTGATTTAATTATTTATAATTTATTCTAGTTAATTATTTATGAGTTTAATTAATTGATTAATTCATTTAATCAATTAATTTTATTTATAAATAGTTAAATAAATGTAAATTATTTAAAATTAATTCAAATAATTCCTAAAAATTATTTTTAGACTTTTAAAAATTATATTTTGGTATTTAAAAATCATAATATTATAATTATTTGATTTATTTCCATTTATTTATTATTTTATTCATAATAATTAAAACGTTCGTCCGTTTAATATGAAACGAACGCGTACAGACTCAGAAAAATATTGCGCTTCCAATAAAAATACTTTTAAGTCCTAATTACTTTTATATTGCAATGTCATGTGATTTATGTATCAGTTTGAGTTAGTATTTGATCGGTAAATGCTAATAGTGACTCAATTTTCATTCTAAACGCACTGAGACCTATCTTTTAATAATCTAACTGATATGTTACGTGAAATATATGGTTATGTGATATATGAATACCATGATTACGTGCTATGTGATATGTATACTATATGTTTATAGTTTAAAATGCCATGCTTAGTTATAAACGATCAGGTAGATGTCAAGACGTATAGTTACGTCGATTAAGTTTGGTTCTGTCCATTTAAGATAGTCCTTTTGTTTATAGAATCAAGTAGCAAGGAGTGTGGTCAAGTGTTAGACGAAGATAGTAGCCGGCAACTATAAGCAGAGTTATAGTAAGAGGTTATCGAGCATACCAGGCAAGTACCCCTTACTTCACTTATCGTTCAAGTGATGTTTAATTCGAACCATATTATGCAAATATTATATCTTCACTTATCATTCAATTAATATTGACTTTGAACTATATTCTTTCAATTTCCATACTATTCTAAGTTCAGAATAGTTAAACGTTTTATATTTCGCTATAAATTACTCTATACAGTGGAACATTGAATTGAGATTAGCGAATAACTAATTGTTCTAGTTATTTCACCATCGATTGTTGAGATAGCTCTGGACCATGAGAAATGGGGAGTTATATGGTTAAGGATGTCCTTTGATTCGGCTCCTTTGATCAAAATGTTTTATGGATTGGATGAATGTGTAAGTGACCGGGACGGACGGTCCAGCGGAGGGCTATTTCTATGTGTTATATGAAATATTATGACACCATTTTTGCCACAGGCAGATTTATTGCCTTTTTATTTGAGTACTCATGTTTTGGGGACATGTTTATATGAATCATGACCTTGTGCTATCACACGGGCTGATCATCATGTGATAGTACATCCGTCGGAGTTAGATTCCAATCTAAAAATTATCGTTATTATTGATAGCTTGTGAAGCTTTTATTATTGATCAAATATGACTGATTTTATCCTGTTGTTCAGTTATTATCAGAATGTGGTTTATCATTTCAAGCACATTTTATACTGCTTGCTGAGCATTTCTTTCGCTCATACTTGTTTATCAATCTAATCTTTCAGCTAAGCTAGAGCAGGCTTGAGTTCCAGGTTTGATCAAAAGTCGAGTGCTTGTAGATAGTTGGGTGTGTTTTCCCAGTAGACTGTTTTGGGACGCTGGGATAGTCTAGAGGTTTGTAATAAAATTTGAATAATCTGTAAAACTAATTAGACTTATGGTTTATAATAACATTTGGTTTGTATTAGTGCCTGTTCCATACTATAACCAGTGATCGATCCAGTACAGGTAAAGGGGTCAGATTTATTATATTATTCCGCTATGATTATTTTATTTTAGTTTAGTGGCTAGTGACCCCCAAATCTAGACCCCGGGTTTGGAGAGCGTCACATTTTTAAACATTTTTAAAACAGGAATCCTATTTTTGTAAGCTCTGGAAACTTCAGGGACCAAACTGCATCGTCCCCAAAAGTTTAAGTATCAAACTGTAATTTTACAGGGGGATCGCCGTAAAATGCCTTGTCTCACCGGAGAAGACGATTCAGGGATGCTCAGGCCACCACCACCTCCAGATATGATCTACACCACACCAGGAATCTAACCATGCCATCAAATCATAAAACCCATCCCTGAGTTGGCCGGAATTTGGCCGAGAAGTTCGCCGATTTCCGACGAACTCGACGTGAACTTAAAATCACAACTCCCTTCGATTCACGAATCCTCTGTTAACGAGTTATATACCTATCGATTGCAAATTTCATAAGGAACACAACCCACTATATATCAACATCTAATAACCCCTAGATCAAAAAGTCCTAAATTTCAATTAAGAACATTCATACGGGTTATAAACCCTAATTTCAAAATTCGAAAACCAAACTCAATTTTGAACATGTTATTGAACTCCAAATCAGTCATATAATATATCAAAATCATCAGGAAAACAAGCTCTACAACATGCAATCATCAAATCATTCAAACAATCATCCGAACAAAAATTCATATTTTTAATTAAGATAATTCGAAAATAATAAAAATTATAGAAAAATAACCTTGATTTCTGCAGGTATATGGATCACAGATTCTGAAAGTACTCCTCAAGACCTTCGATTTGGTTACTCGAGCTTTCCAAACAGAGATCACTAACACCTCGATTTGTTGGTTTGATTTTCAGAAAGGTTTATGAATACATGAATTTTCTCTGTAAAAACTATATAATTACCGTTTGCAAATGATTTTCGGTACGAGATAAAATACGGTAAAGGCTATTTATAATTACGGAAAATTAGTATCCCGTTGGATCATTCCGGATATAAAATGGTACGTTTATTTATAAAAACTAATCCAAACGGTACCGGTTTTCGGGATAATTATCTAAATCAGTACAATTTGTACTGCGATCTTGGTCTCAGCGCCTGGTTACACGTATTACGAGGTGATAATTGTGATAGTTTAATAAAAAGACCCCGTTTATCAAAAATACGAGTTTTATTGATTTACCGAAACGAATAATGTATCGAAAATGTTGCACCGGGACCCGCACAGGACAAACCGTACTCCGGATCGAAAAAGTCGAAACATGGAAAATGCTCGGAATATTGCAATTAGGTTATGAAGGAGTTCTGGGAAGAGTTTCGGGTTATAAAAATGTAAAAACAGATGACGTCAGTTGGTTCCCGATTGTATAAAATAGTTTTTAAATACTCGGAAAAAGATTTTATAAAATCTATATATTTCCTATAAAATCATAAATCAACATAAAAATAAATAGGAAGATATGACAATTATTTATATTTTATTTTGGACATATAAAAATTAAAATACTCAATTAATATTATTTTTAAACATCCAAACACATTTAACACTTAACAAATAATTCACAGAATAAATACTAAACATACATAATAATTATTTATTAGTAAAATAATTACATGGTATATCCTAGATATTACAGTTGAGATTGCTTAGGTTTAGTGGTGGCTTTTTTGCACTCTCAACTTCTGACCCCTTAAATTTTCCTACGTATCCTTATTTATAGGAAATCAAGCCAATGTAATTCTCAGGGAACAAGAAACCTAATGGGCTTAGATTTCTCATCCTGAGGCCCAGTAGGAAACCTGCTGGAAACCGTCTTCTACTAGCTTTAGAAATGTCCGCCGATGAGGCCTAACCATAAAGGCCCAAGGCTCATCCGCATCTTCGAGGCTTCACGAATAGGGCATCTCACCGGCCGAGGATAACCTTTCGCTACCAGTTGTTTATCTAATCCATGGATGCAGGTATAGTCATGGTTTACCCCAAATATTGGACGTATCCTTGTCCCCCGAATAAAAAGCCCCTACCATATTACAGGACAAGGGATCTCAAGCTTTTGGGTGCATAGTACAGGATACTCCGAAGTCTTGCAATGAGGAAAGCCGTTGACTACAGAGATAGATCTCCCAAAGCACACACCAATGTTCACCCCACATCCCCAATGCAGAAACTAATTGACTACAGGAGAAGGCCTTCCGTTTAAGAATAGCCTTGAAGGTCTCTGACCACGGACACCGCCTTTCTGTATTGCATTACAGAAAGGAGTTCTTCGATAGAGTACCTGCAACAAATATGTTAGTAATAATAATCTCCTTCCCTCTTGAAGCATCCAAAGAATTCATCCAAGAAATATATTAAAGTTCGATTTTGTATCATACTGACCATTAAGGCGTGCCATAACACTCTCATGTGTTGGTGCCATATTACATCATCATTTAAAATTTTCCCTCTCCATAACCTGAGGGTGCGCCCTAACTAATAGAAAGTGATGGATTTTCCCTACAAGGGGCGCACCCTAACTTTTTAAGGTTATGGGCTAACTCATGTTTTCATCATTCAGGGGGCACGCCCTTCGATTTTAGGGTTCCCGTAATTCGTTCTTCATAGAGGGAGCACCCTTACTTTATCTGAAAAAGGGCTTGCCTTATTTCAACCTTGTTGCCCTAATTTTTTCCAATTGGCCAATTTTTTACCCGGATAATACTTGTACCAAATTTTGGGCATAACAACTACCCCCAAATTCCATATGCTATTGAAAATGGGATTGGAATTTTTAACCTTCTTTATCGTCTATAAAAAATTTGTATTAGTTAATTAAAAACTAAGGGCTCGCCCTTACAATAGGGCGTCATATTTATCGGGAGCAGTGGGTGACATGATTGATGGGACATGGCAGCTATGACATGTCTCTTTAACCTATAAATTACAATCTTTTCACTTTTTTTATTTTTTACTTTACTCTTTTAGTTTACCATTTTCTCTCCTAAAAAGACCACCGGCACCAATTGAAGCTTCACTCGCTCGGAAATAGCATGTTCTTCATCATTTTCAAACCTTTTTCAGTCAATTTCTTCATCAATCAAAAAGGTACACGGTACTTCTCATCTTTTCAGATATCATTTAGTAGATTACATATAATGTTTTCATGACTGTTTATCTTCTATCTTTTATGTTCTTCATAGTACTGACTGTTGATGTGTATGTATATGTATGTATATCTTGTATTTTCAATTTAGATCTACAATTTTAGGATTTCGTAATTTGAATTCATGTTTCTGGAATTTCAACCATTACCCTAGGGTTATCAGCGCCCAATTAAGATTTAGGGTGCACCTTAAAGAATTTCTAGGAGATATAACTTTATTATAGCAAAAGTATAAATGACCTCCATATTAATTAGGGCGCACCATCTTAGAATAGGGCACGCAATGTGTCTCCACAAATTGTTTGTATGTTATAGTAATACTTTAAAGAGTCCATACATTAAGCATCGAACACCATCACATATTAAGACACGCCTTCCACTTTATAAACTTTTCCCTATCATTTTTTCTTTCTTATTTCTTTTGTGGACGCGTCCTCAATTTGCTTTTCCATTTGCTTTGACAACTGGAAGATAAGGGCGCGTCCTTTCCATTCCATCCATTCAAAGATTTCTACACCAAACTAGGGATCTATTCTCCCCCAACCACTGCTTTCAAGCCAAATCTTCCAGAAGCTCACAGAACCCCTGAGTTCTTAGAACAAGAGGCGCTCCTTATTCAAGACTTCAAAGAAAGCAAACTCATGGCAGAATTCTCAAATGACTCATCTTTAGATGATATCCCATTGGCCCAAAGAAAGGGAAAAAATAAGCTGATTTCCATAGAAAGATCACCACCCCATGTGGATACTGATTTAGATGATTGGCTCGAAGACCTAAATTCTGATAGATACAGGGGGTCGAAATAGGTATCAATGTGGGAGCTAGGTCATCTACGGTAACATATAGATCAATTTCCCTAAGTCTGTCTGGGCGCGCCCAGTTCTCCAAATCCTGAGAGCGCGCCTTAAGAAGGCTCTCCTATTTTGCAAGATGAAATGAATTTTTTCGACCAAGACACTTATCAATTTTTAGATTCTCTTGAACATTATCCAGTCCCCTTCGAGCATTGGGAGTTATCTGATAGTGACCTTGATTTTGATTGGACAAAATATAAAGCCTGCTTAGAGGCCGTGAAGAAACACTTTAGGAAAAAACAAGGAAAATTGTTTTGTGTGAGATTATCCTCAAGTTGCTCTAATGAACAGTTGGAATGGTTGATGAAGTGGAAGGAGTTTGGGCGCGTTCCCTCAGTATGAACAGTTGGAATTGTTTTGTGTGAGATTATGACATGGAAGGAATTTGGGCGCGTTCCCTCAGTATGATGCACCCTCATCTTTTTAACTACGTTAGAAATTTCATAATTTTTAGGATTGTGACAAGGCCTCTTATTGGGAGTGGGCGCGCCCTTACACCCTTATCTGAGAGAGATAATTGAGCTATACGACATGGTACCACTTCAACTTTCTCCCAACAATTATAAGCTTGTTCTATATCTGTACATTCTGTACATGGACCTGAAATTTCCTCATCCTACCATGGATGAAGTTAGTTATTTTTTTCAGTTTGAGGAAATTTGGTCATAGGTACTATTATCTAGTTATGGATAAACAACATAACAAAAAGGGATTTTCCAATGGAAAAGTTAGCCACAAGAAGGGCCGGAAGGAATATTTCTTTTACTTGTATGACGTCCCAAGACTCAGAATTCGGTTCAACACCTCTCCAAGTAAGGGAGCGCCTTATGTTTTGCTAATTATATATTCTATTCTTTACATATATTTTCTTATCTCATTCTTTATCATTAAATCATCTTTTAGATAAACCAGCTGTAAGAGAACTTGAAGGCGCGCCCAAAGACCGCGCGGAAGCCCTACTAAAGTAGCTACTAAAAAATGGAACTTGAAAATGTTAGTCACTAGGACCAATTTGATACGAGTAGGAATCCCTTCTGACCAAGTAGAAATAAAGTGTAGATACATAAAATTTAGGAAGGATAATCCTATTTCTTAAGTTATTGATATCGATAGTGATGAAGAAGAATATGAGGATAGTACTCTACAAAGCAAAACCATATTTGGTTTGAATCATTCTATTTTACTATGTTCTTGTATACATTTAGATATCATGGCGTGCCGAGTACACCTATTTATTTCATCAGTAGATAATGTTGTATCACAATTTCTTTTATCTTTACATGTCTATTTTAATTTAATCAAGTCAAACATGCTTTTGAGGTGTCAGTTTTTAAGGGTGCGGCCTATAAATAAGGTAAGCTCATTTATTAAATGTACTAACTGATTTGGTTGGTATTCATACAGATATGGATTCTCCAAGAATCCCCAAATCTTTCGGGGCGCGCCTCGGCGAAAAGCCTAAAGCATGGGTGCAAAAGAAGGATGCTCCAAAGACTTGGACTCCCATCCCTGCCCCCATACCTGTTTCTCAACCAACACCTGTATTAAAATGAATAGTGATGGATCTAACTGAAGGGAAAGGCACACCCAAGAAGCCCAGGACAGAGGGCGCGCCCTTGGATATAGCATCTTTGGCACATAGTTATCTTGGTCCTCTGGGATCTGTCTACGTTACAGATGTGGAATTCAAGAAATGGCAGGCTATGGACATGAAAGAGTCAACTAGGGCCTCAATCAAGGCTTTTTTCCAGTTAATGTTCCATTCCACTCAAGAAGTAGATAACTTGTTAGAGGAGACGGCGCGCCTAGAGAGGTTTCATTGCTAAGATCTCAAAGCCAAGGACTCTCAAATCTCCTTTTTAAAGGGTGAACTTGAAAATCAAATCTCCTGACTTAGTATTGCCAATGAAACTGTCACTAATCTTCATAAAGAAATTTCTAAGATGAAGCTAATGGTGAAATATCTGGAAGACCAACAGAAAAATGACTGGTTGGATGAAAAGAATGAGATTACTGATGAGGCCTTTACTCGTGGTTTTCATCATTACAGAGTTGGCTTCGTATCAAATGATCCTGAATATTCTTTTGAGAAATTTGGAGAGGAAACCATAGATGAGATGTTGGAATTCAAACAGAAATATGCCGAGGAAATCAAGGAGAGAAGGATTGAACGAGAGCTGGAAGAAGATGAAGGCGCGCCCACAGGAGGTGATACTCAGAGTGAGCACGTGTCGGAAGTTGATCCTTCAGTTCCTCTCCAAGTCATTCCTCATGGTGGTGATACTCAGGGTGCGCCCTGAATTTATTTTTCTTTAAACTTATCAATTGAGTGTCTTAATACTTGAGGTGCCAGCCCTCCTTTGATATTTTGCAACTTGTCAAACTAAATATTTTGTTTCTTTTTTGCGTACTCTTTTTATGTTTGCTATGACAACCATTTTGCATCGAAAATTTTTCCCTTGTTTATTTCTATAGTAGTTTTACTAATAATATTCCTTCTTAGCATAAAATTTCCAAGTTAAATATATTGGGCGCCCCTACCATCAAGGCGCGCCCTTAAATATGAAGTGTAAACCTTTTACCAGCTATTTGGAACTTCAAAATTTTCTAAGTTAAATTTTTTAGGGCGCTTTCATAGATAAACTTTTTTCTTTTATTTAAATTGTAGTACTTTATTGTTAGTTCTGTCACAACTTAAAATATGTCTTTTGACGTTTCATATCTAAGAATCTACTCGTCTATAAGTATATTTACAGAATGAAGGATCTTGTAACTTAATCCATATCAGGGCGACTCATCAATCAGTGCAGGCCCTATACAACAAACTTTATAGATATCAAGAACAAATGTGAGTTTGTACCAATGATTTAGTGTATAAAATTTTTCAAACGAATAATAGGGCGCACCCTCTGCTAAGACATGCCTTTTGATATTCCTTATGAAGGAGTAAACTTGTTTACCTAAGATTCTAGTTACAGAACAAAGAATTTTTTTAAGTTAATTTTTATCAGAGCGCTTCCACCACCAGGGCGCATCCTATTAAGTATGTAATTAGGTTACTTTTTTATTCAAAATGCGCTCTACTGTAAAAATTACACCAATCCCATGGCTACTATGCTCCATGGGGAAATGATTAAAAAAAATTAATCATTCAGCTAGTTCTAATGCATGTAGTTGCATGTACAACCCCCTAGGCTTGGAAAATTTTATTCACAACTAGTTTATTATATAATATCAACCATAAGAGTAAGGGGTCGGAGCCACGCCCAACTGATAATACTTTCGCAAATGTTCTGCATTCCATGCTTGGGGAATGAGCTTCCCATTCCAAACATTCCAAGCGATATATTTCTAAAGTATAGATTTGACCTTGTACGGCCCTTCCCAATTAGTTCCAAGCACTCCATTTTGGGCCTTCTTTGTATTTGGCATGACTTTCCTTAAAAAAAGATCACCCACCTTGTACGGTACGGATTTCACCTTTATGTTGAAATATCTGGCAATCCTCTACTGGTAAGCTGCAAGCTTTAACTGAGAATTAACCCTGGCTTCATCCAAGAAATCAAAATTGAGCCTTTGATTAACCCCTGCATCTCCCTCAATGAACAAATCTTTTCACAATGATTCAGATCCTACTTCCATGGGAATCATAGCTTCGTATCCATAAGTTAGCATGAAAGAGGATTCACTAGTAGTTGACCTCGGAATCGTGTTATAGGACAAAAGAACCATTGGCAGTTGCTCAGGTCAATCACCTTTCTTTTCTTTCAACTTGGCCTTCAGAGTATGTTTAATGATCTTGTTTATGGCCTCAGTCTGGCCATTACTTTATGTGTGATAGACCACAATAAAGTCCTTTTAAATATGCAAATCCTCGTAGAGTTTCTTTAATTCTTTATTGTCAAACTACTTTCTATTATCACATATGAGCTTGTACGGAATCCAAAATATACAGACTATGGAATTAAAGAAAAAATATTGATTTTCTTTGCTATGATCATTGTCAAAGGCATTGCTTCTACCCATTTGGTGAAATAGTAAACGTCCACGACAGTGTATTTTACACCCCCTTTGCTTTTGGGAGTTTTTCGATGAGATTGATTTCCCACATAGCGAAGGGATAAGGACTTGCCATTGAAGATAATGACGTAGGCATTGGAATAATTGGCAAACCGTTGGCAGCGATCACATGCTCTGGAAAATTTAAAGGCATCCTCATTCATAGATGGCCAAAATACCCTTGCCTAAGGACTTTTAGTGCCAACGAACAACCCCCCAAGTGATTGCCACAAATTCCTTAACGTTCCCTAATATATAATTTCCTTCCTCAAGATCTACACACTACAAAAGTGATTTATTAAAACCTATTTTATATAAAATGTCATCGTACTCCGTATATTTCACAGCTTGATAGCGAAGGCGTCGATCCTGGAGCTTGTCATCTGGAAAAGTTCTCTTACGGATATAGTTATGTATTGGGGTCATCCAAGTGTCTTGTGGGACTTCTTGTACTTGGAACACATTTATCTCAGACATACTCGGTATTTTTAGAATTCCCAGCGGAATCTGTCCTAGCAATACATTTTCCATTTGTGAGCTCATTTTTGCCAAGGCATCGTGATTACCATTATATTATTTTGGCACACCTTCCAACTTGGCATTACCAAATTGTTTGAGTAAGAGTTCCACACATCTCATGTACAGCTCAGTTCGAGGGCCTCGATCCTGAAATCCTCCAATAACTTAGTTTACCACCAACTCCGAATCACTTCGAGCTATCAAATTTATAACTCCTACCTCAAATGCCATTTTCAACCCATTGATTATGGCTTCATACTCGACATCGTTATTTGTGACATAAATCTTGAAATGGATGACACTCATAAAATGATGCCTTTATGGGGTAATCAAAATAATCTCGGTTCCTGCTCCATTATTTTTAATGTCCCTATCGACATAGATAATCCACCAAGCATGCAGGAACTCTTCTTTCACTATTTCAGGGGTATGCCATTGTGAAGATGGTTCTTCCAGCATGATAGCTCTCTCATCCACCTCAAAATCAAACTCAAGTAAGATATTAGCCAAAGCCTATCCTTTAATCGCTGTTGGGGGATAATATTTAGTCAAATTGCCTCAATTAAATTTCCCAATTCAGCATTCTTCCCGATGACTCCGGCTTATGCAATATTTCCCTTAGGGGATACGCGATGCGAATCTCTATTTTGTGAGACTGGAAATATGGTCTTAATTTTCGTGTAGTGAGGATAAGAGCATATACTAATTTCTACATGCTAGTATACCTGGTTTCAGCATCTAACAATATCTTACTTACGTAATATACCGGTGACTGGAGACCTTCATCCTTACTTACTAAAGACAAGTATAGAATCAACGTCTCCCTATCCACCGATTTTTCCGACATAGGAGGATTTCCCTACCGTTCTTTGATCTTCTGAAAAGCCTCTTCACATTCCGGAGTCCATACAAAATCCTTTCCCATACCCTTAATGGATTTAAAGAACTTCTTGCATCTATCTGAGGACTTGGAAATAAAATGATTCAGTAGCGCAATCATCCCCGTCAAGCTTTGTAGCTGCTTCACCCAAGTGGGAGATTTCATGTCTAGCAGAGCTTTGATTTTTCTCGGATTTGCCTCGATTCCTCGATGGTTTACCATGAACCCCAAGAAGTTCGGTCATTCCATGCCAAACACACATTTTTGTGGATTCAATTTAATCTTATACTTCCTCAGAATGTGAAACATTTCAGCCATGTGTGCTACATGATCTTCAGCCTCCTTAGACATCACTAGCATATCATCTACATACACCTTAATTGTCTTTCATATCTCCCGTTTAAATATTTTGTTCACCGACCTCTGGTACGTGGCTCCGGCATTGCTGAGACCAAATGACATATTGATATAGTAATAGAGTCCTTTATCAGTAATGAATTAACTATGCTCTTGATCAGGCTCATACATGGGAATTTGATTGTAACCGGAGTAAGCATCCATGAAACTTAGCAGAGCATTCCCTGTTCGATTCTTGGCAAAGGGAAACTTTCTTTAGGGAATGCTTTATTTAGATCAGTAAAATCAATGCAAGTTTTCCTTCCCGTTGGGTTTTTCACCAACACCGGATTTTCCAACCCTTCCGGGTAAAAAGATTCCCTGATCAATCTGACTTCTAAAAGTCTATCAACTTCTTCTGCCAAGGCTAAAGCCCTTTCTCCGCTTACTACCATATGCTTTTGCCGGACTCCTTTATGTTTGGAGTCAATATTCAATTGATGGAACATGACCTTTGGATCGATTCCATCCATATCCGAGTGGCTCCATGCGAACACATCAAGATTTGTCAAGAGAAATATCAACAGTTCTTCTTTCAATCTTGGATTTTGTTGAGATCCAATCTTCAAAATTTTACTCAGATCCTTCTCATCAACTTGGATTGGAATAGTGTCCTCAACTGGGCCCATTTTTTCCAAGGGAGGTGGAATTCATGGATCCAGGTCAAGTTTATTATAACTTTTCATATCTAATTTGAAAGGCGCATCCTCGAGAGGAGGAGCATCAACTTCTTCTAAGATCATTTTGAAGGAAGGCGTTCCCTGTGTTAGAGGTTCATCAACTTCTCTTGAAATTTGTGGTGTTAAGGACACGCCCTTAGGAGGAGGGGCATCTACCTTGTACACAACTTGTCCCAAGCTTTGAAAAACATCACCTCTCCCTTTAAGATGTTCCCTATTGAGGCTTATTTGGATTATGTCATTGTTTCAAAGCTTTTATTCATTTAAGAACTCAATCCTGAGAGAATCTTCTAAGAGTAATGTTGATGGGGTTGGATTGGCGGAATATTCATCCTCCTGTCCAACATAGTAGTGGACACGAATTTCTTCAACTGGTTATTCGATCGTACCTTCTGGTTCATCGTCGGAGGAATCTCCAACTCTGCCATCCTTCCTTCAAAAGGCCCTCATAGTTTGTCGGTAACATTCCCTAGAGTCATACTGAGACCCCTTTATTCTGCCAATCCCGTTTGGGGTAGGAAATTTGATCTTCAGGTGATGAATTGAATTGATGACCCTAATTTTCTTGAGAAAAGTCATCCCATCAACACATTATGAGAAGATTTCTGATTAAGGACTTTGAACTCGAGCATCTTTGTTACAAAGAGGAGACTTTCACCTAGGGTGCATGGCAATCGAATCGATCCCATGACTCTAACACCTTCGCTAGAAAAACCATAAACCCAATAATCTTCTCCGAACATATCTCGATCGAGCAAACCTATTTTTTTATAAGTGTTGTAGTAAAGGATGTTTGTTGAGCTTCAATTGTCCATGAAGGCTCTATACACGTTCTTAGTCCAAATTTAGAGGGTAATAACCTGAGCATCATTGTAAGGGTGATGTACCCACCTTGCATCTGCTTCTATGAAGGTGATTTCCCTTGATTCTCCTTTAAACACCTTCGGTGGCCGAGTTTCCAATGTATGAATGTTGGTCAAGGGCATGTATCAGGTTTCTCTTGTATACATTGCGAAGGCTCTGTGACGGCCTCAACCCTGGGGTCAGGAGTTGACGTCATCAACAACAACTATAAGATAAACAATTCAATGATAAAATATAACTACGGCCCCTTTACCAAGATCTTTTCCAGGTTTAAGTATGATTTAGGTTACCAATATTACAACACCAACTTACACAAGCTATTCTGACACTACTAATTTAACACAACAACTCAATAGACCATCTTTGGTCCCACACAACTACCTCAGAGGAGCATGACACTGAAGGCACTGGAACTCTGCCCTGACTACCGTAGAAGAATCTCCTAGGCATCTGCAATACATATATAAAACATTCTGCAAGGGTGAGCAATCAATTGCTCAACAGTACCACTATATGAATAACAAGTAAAACAGTTTATGATAAAGTAGTTACATGAACAGAGATTATTGCTCATTTGCAAAACTTGATAAACATTCATAAACTGGATATTCAAAACTAGCATACTCTGTAAAATAATAACACCAGTAGTGTGCTGTCTATAAATACCAGAGTTTAATTCTAGCATGCCATTTTCATTTCCAAATCCACTATATCAACTACTTATACCCTTATGGGCATCACAAAGCCAAATCAGATACATAACGGATTTGTGAAGAGAGCTAATCAGGCTATCAACACCAGACGGCTCTAACTACCATCCCATTTACTTGTTCTGGAACTCAGAGACTAGCTAGATCTCTGACCTGCTGGACTAATTGGTTATATAATGCGCGCAATCGAATTAGCCTCTTACGCCACCTCAATAGGCCTACTCTGGTCCCTATGTATCCCATATCTGATTATTTTATCCAGTTTTCAAAACACTTTTACCTATCTCATTTCAAAATCATTCATTTTAAAAGCACACATATAAAAATCTAGTTTGCAAATCATTTCATTCGAGATAGGTACCTTTCGAAGTTACTTTCCCCAAAACATATTTAAAACAATGATTTATAACTACACGTAACTTAAAACGTTTCCATTCCATTACGAGAATAAAACATTAGCTATTCATACGTACTGAACCATAAAAAAATGGTCAGGGGTACTTGCCTTGCAAATCTTTATAACTATTACTGATCGACTCTGAGCCGACTCGGACGCTCAAGCTTTATCGTCTAACCACTAGATCACCTTAGATTCGACTTCAACACTCAGGTTCTTCGGTTGAAACCCTACTGAGCTCGTCGACTGTCCACTAGATTATCCTTAGTTCGATAACACTTCTAGGGTGCTTCAACTAGAACCTATAGAGCCGAAATACCCTGCGTTAGACGTCTAGGTATGCTTGACATATCCTCGCTAACCATCTACCCATACGATACCATATCCCGACTCATACTTATATATATTATTATAATACATACAAAAATCAGGGTTCACATACTCAAAACTCGACTCGATGATCATTTTAGAAAACAAATTGTTAGTTATATTTCACACAATATTTATTTAAAATTATATAACTAGTTACATTCGGCTGGCAGTTCCGATATTTTACAGGGTACTTTCCCGAAAATCGGGCAGCGCCTCCTTTGCTTATCGGACTACACGTCGAATACAATCGACGTCAAACCGATCCACCACAATCGCAACAACCATCCAAATACAACCCTCAACCACTGCTTCAAACCAACAATATCAATCAAAATCAATACATTTCCAAATTCCAACCCAATCAAAATTATTAATTATTACTAGTATTTTATTTTCATTTATTTATTTTTCAAAATATTAGGACTCAGATAAACATCATCATCGTCCACCGCCCGCTCGTCGAAATTCTTCGCGGACGACGGTAAAATCCGCGGGTACCCGTATATATCGGGTTTCCATCGCAAATTCCACCAATTAACTCGGATAACTACAACACGAAATTAATTTCATTTCATGAAAGTATTTAATTAAATTTCCTGCGTAAAATAGATAATAATTAAAATCATTTCACTCCATCAAGAAGAAGCAAAACAGCGACCCAACTACACAGCACAAATCGGCCGGAAAATGGCCAGAAGTATAAAGAAAAATCGAAAAAGAATAGTAGGCAACACAGAACTATACAATCCAGGAAACACATATATGTATTCCCAACATATACATACGTATATATACAATCAAACAGGAAAAGATCAGTCGAAACCACCAAGTCTCACCGGAGTTAACGGCGGCTCACCGGAACGGGAATCAAGAAACAGTCACGAGTTGAAGCAGAGCAAATAGAGATGAAGCTGAAAGAAAGTTAATGGATGGGAGGAATTAAGAGCTGAGAGAGAGCCCCCCCCCAGATCGAGCCCCCCCTCCGGTGCCCTCTTTCCCCCTGTTCTATTTTCTTCTTCTTCCAATATCATTTCATCCTTAATTTTTTTAAAATGAAAAGCCCAAAATCTTACATGTGGATGCCATAGTATAAAATTTTGACATGTAGCAAAAAGGATAAGTATAATCTTCTGGCAGCCCGGTTTAACATAATACTCGCATTTAACGAATCAAGTCGCGCTTAAAACAATTTCAGAAAGCTACCAAATTAGTCTTAAAATATTATATATATCAAGATATTAATAATAATATAAATTTCAAAATTTAAAACAATTTTCTGAAACACCACTTATACCAGCTTTTATCTATTAAACGAGTCAACGCGCGGGTGAAATTAATCCCAAAAATTTCCAAAATAATTTTAAAATTCTCGGAAAATTCCTAGATTAAATAAATATGAGTTTCATAATTTTTGAAGAATTCTGGAATTAAATATAGATTTTACAAATAAATGTAATCAGAAAATCAAAAAGGGCTAAATAATTGATAAAATATTGATTTCTAAATTTTATAAAATCCCAAAAATAATTATTATAGTTATAAAATCATAAAAATAATTTTAGAGACATTCCAAATATTTATGCAAATAAATTTGCATTATATTCACTTTTAAAAGTAAACATAATTCAATACAACCCCATAATTAATTACACGAACAACCCGGTACCCCATAAATCATACCTACATAATAATGAAATAATACCAAGTTGACAAAAGATATACACTTATTTTATTTATTTAATAATTCCATAATTACACATTTAAATAATACAAAAATACACGAGTCGTTATATCCTTCCCGCCTTAAAAAGATTCTGTCCTCATAATCTGATCTAACTAATTAAGTGAGGATATTTGTTAAGCAGTTCTGACTCTAACTTTCAGGTAGGCTCTTCGACTCGAGGAATTATTCAAAACATACTCATTAGGGATATAAACTCATTCCTAAGGACTCGCTCTTAACGATTCAGGATTAGGATCGATCATTCCACGCAGAATAAATTTGGATAGGAGCCCATTGGTTCCTAATCAAGGACTTAGTCTGAATCGGATACATATCCCCTTAATATTGACACTCAGGACACATTATATATATATATACTGCAACTACGGCGGTAACACCAACTCATAGACAACTTTACCTATATTTCTTTATACCTCGAACGATTCAATACATTTAGAACTCTACTTGTCCCTTCTATTCAAATTTAACCAATCTCTTTCAAGGTGAAACTTTTTCCTGTACCACGAACCTAATTCTATATATTCATATTCTTTCAATGCAAATCCGCTTTCTTTCTTTGTCTACCCCGATCGGTTTCAAATCTTTTTCGAATCAACGCCACTACACTCTTGATATACTGAATTAGCTCAGGGCCTAACAATATCTCTACTCCCATTTTTTCTCAATAGAGCGAGGACCCACACTTATGTCCATACAAGGCTTCGCAAAGTAACATTCTCTTTTAGCATAATAACTATTAATATAGAAAAGCTCAATCAATGGTAGGTGATTACCTCAGTTTCCCTTTTAGATCTAGAATATATACTCTCAACGTATCTTGTATCATCGGAGTCGTGTTTTCACTTTGAACCTGCGTCTATGGACGATAGGCGGTGCTTATTTTCGACTTAGTTTCCAAACATTTGAACACCTCCTACTCCTTTCCATCAGTTAAGGCTGGAAAATAATCTCATATACTCACTTCTTATCACCTTCAGATACTCAACTTCAACTCCCACAGTTTCCAGTTCCTTTACAAACTCCTTAGCAATCTTAACCACATTTAATCCTTTTTCTCTGCACGAGGCATAAACTACTACACTGGCTTTGCTTAGATGGTTGTTAGTGGAATACTCAAAACCTTTTGTTATTTTCAACCAAAATTCATACTTGAAACATAGCGTATAATAGCATCCCTTCTAATCTTCATAGGGAAACCCTTGGGCGTTCTACAGGGACTTCTTTAGTCTTTGAATAGGTGAGGATGTTATCAATAAATACAATTTACTTATCCAAGTACTCCTTGTACACCATGTTCCTTAAATCCTTATAAACAACTGATAACTTGTTACTCCATATATTTTCACCAGAACTTGCAATGCTCATAACTCATTCTAATCGCAATTCATGCTGGATCTTAAGTCAATCCCCGAGAAATAACACACTCTTTCAATTAAGTTACATAAGTAATCAATTCTTAATAGGGGTTACTTATTCTTATTCGTCATTTTGTTAAACTCCCGATAATCTGTACACAACCTCATAATTTCATCCCTCTTCTCTAACAACATCACTGGTGCACCCCAATGGACTATATCTGGTATGCTCACTTTCTTCCTTTCAATAACTTTTACAATTATCGAATTAATTATTTTGTTCCACTGGCCTCCAGAACTCCAGGGCATTTATTTATTACTTAAACTTCCCCCAACTTAAGTATTTTTTTCTTCGTACCTTCGCACATGGTGGATCTACCCTATATCCTTAGCTTATTACTCCTTTTATCGCATGATTGGAAGAACTTCTTATATTGCTTCTGCACCTAGAAACTTACCTTACTATTGGCTTTTTCTGGTAATCAATCATTGCCCTGGTTCTTTATGAGGGTCTTGAGCAGCTGATCTTTTATTCATATTATAAATCTTAGCCTTGGCTACACTAGACGTCAAATGTTTTGATGCACTACCTCCCATGCTATCTCGGGAAGCACTTCCACAGCCCTTGGCAACATGCCCCACCTTTCCACAGTTGTAATAGGTGACCCTGGATTTTCTACCTTACATTCTGACGCGTAGTGTCCTTTCTGTCCACACCTGAAACATTTAGCATTTGCCTTACACCTTTCATCATGCCTCTTACCACATTACTTACACTCCGATATAAGCGACTTTAACCAACTAGGCTTGATGTGTTACTAATCCTGTTTAAAGAAATACTTTTCCCTCTAAATTATTCATTCTTACTCCTTCCAGAATTTTTTCTGAAACTTCTGGCTAGATCTTTCTTGACCTGATGCTCCTTCCACATCATCTATCTTCCGCTTCTTATCTTCTTTTTCTCTAACGACTAACTTCTGATCAAATTCAATTACTAATGCGGCCCGAATTATGGAAGGATACGTCTTGAGTTGCAATGCCACAACTCCACTGTGAATTTCAGGCTTCAATCCTTGTTGAAACCTTCTTGCCCTCTGAGCTTCAGAGTGCACATAGTCTGGTACAAACCTAGCCAACTCTGCGGACTAAGCCTCATACTCAGCTACATTTCTACCACCTTGCTTCAATTCTAGGAACTCAATCGCTATTAGATTCCTCACACAATCAGAAAAATACTTTTTCAAAAAAAATAACTCAATAAACCTAGCTCATGGGACATGGCATTCTCCTTCTAACGCTCTAGTTGACTCCCACCAATGATTCGCTTCATTTTCCAAAAAATAACTTACATATTCAATCTTAAAATAATCACTTACTTGGACAAGGTTGAAAGCTTTCTCCATCTCTTTTAACCATGCTCCAGCAATGACTAGATTAGGTTCACCTTTAAACTCAGGAGGGTTAACATTCTGAAAGGATTTGAAGTTAGCACTTTGGTTCACTCCTTGTTGTTGCTGCTGCAACAGTAGTTGTGGCGGCTGAACCTGTTGGATTAACTGCAACTGTTGTTGCTGCTGCTGGCACAACAAGTCTAGAATTTCATTTATAGTTGGACCCTCCGCAAAACTACTACTGTTTTCTTTACACTGGGTAACTTGTTTGGGTGGCATCTTCCTGAAATATATAAATAAGTTTATTCAAAATATACAAAAATTATGTGACAAATGGTATCACCGTATAAATGGTGCACCTGTATCAGAAAAAGGCTGCCCAATCACGGTACCCATGTATTTCATATTGGGGTCCATTTATAAAAGAAATCTAGATTAAAAGCACTAGCAACCCTGGCAACAATGATAGTAGCAGAATCAACAACAGTTCAGAAAACTAAAATATAAAGAAACTAACACCGTAGCATAACTCCTCAATACAACATCAACTGGACAATTTCCCGTCACTGCTCTATTGCCACATTAACACCAATCGGATATACTATGAGACTTATCTGGCTATATCAATCACCAATTACATAGAACAAGCTGGTAAATCAGGTCAACTTAAGGAATGTTGGACTCTTCTAGGCACCATAGTCCAAATTCCAACCAACCATTCCTCTAAGGATGATTTCTTATCACCCTCAAGTGATTCATCGATCACTGGATTACCTTTCCTGAGGCTATAACTCCATTATTAGATCCTGTACCCTTGCTACTACCATTATTTTTAAATAACATCCTTATATAGGTCTTCCATTCTTCCTGACAGTCAACTTTCATTTACTTCCAATAATCAAAGTTGTCTAATCGCAGAGGTCTCTGAATGAGTTTAGTATCATGGAATACCAAATAAAATTCCAAAATCAAGAAAATTAAATAAGAAGAAATAGTGAATAAGATGTAGGTATGACTGAGAGCAACTATACAAGTACATAAGATGGCTAGTCTTAGTACCACATAGCTCACAACACATACTTCGGTGGCGTCCCACCAGACCATTTTGTCACATAGACAAATGGTCAACTTATATGCATTATTTGCCCCAATTAACCGATAGAATCTCCGAGAAAAGAAACAATGTTTAAATAGAGATTTACAAATAAGGAGGGAGAAAATCTAATTTATAATTGAACCAACAGAACCCTAAGTGACTTACTCTGAGTTGTCAACTTTCTCATAGGAAAAGTAAGCAACTTATAGGATAAGAAACAATGACTCTGGAAACAAAATACATTTCAAGAAAGAAGTATAAGGGTTCAAAGATACCACCTCCCCATCTGATCCGCATTCATTATAAAACTGGGCTGTCATAGCAGCCACTGACTATTTTCATTCCATCTAAACTCACCGATGTCGCACACTTGATCCAACAACACTCCTTAACATAGGAAATGCGATATTGAGGAATAACGTCGGTGTCTCTTAAACTGACACATCAAGGTCCGCTCAGACACTGAACTCTCGCGACCAGAC
The DNA here is from genome assembly GCF_009905375.1 of Apium graveolens. Lineage (NCBI taxonomy): Eukaryota > Viridiplantae > Streptophyta > Magnoliopsida > Apiales > Apiaceae > Apium > Apium graveolens. The sequence continues at coordinate 228,092,144 of NC_133651.1, read as the reverse complement.
TCGTTTTCTTAAGAGGGATATCCAAACCTCTATCGGCATTGTCAATAATACATATACGAAGGAAGTGTACTCTAGGTTAGGGTAGTTCCAGCCAATCCTCAACAGATGTCAGGGTTACGTCTCCGAAACCCTTGACTAAACTCATAGAATCGCTCCTTTAACTGAGTTGCTGACTCTTATCTACACATAAACATTCTTGCACTCTTTTGACTCTACTCTTATCCTAAATCAAGGAGTCAAACCTGTAGTTCTGATACCAACTGTGACGACCTCAACCCCGGGGTCAGGAGTTGATGTCATCAATAACAACTATAATATAAACAATTCAATGATAAAATATAACTACGACACCTTTACCAAGATCTTTTCCAGGTTTAAGTATGATTTAGGTTACCAATATTACAACACCAACTTACACAAGCTATTCTGACACTACTAATTTAACACAACAACTCAATAGACCATCTTTCGTCCCACACAACTACCTCAGAGGAGCCTGACACTGAAGGCACTAGAACTCTGCCCTGACTACCGCAGAAGAATCTCCCAGGCATCTGCAATATATATATAAAACATTCTGCAAGGGTGAGCAATCAATTTCTCAGCAGTTCCACTACATGAATAACAAGTAAAACAGTTTATGATAAAACAGTGACAGGAACAGAGATTATAGCTCGCGTGCAAAACTTGATAAACATTCATAAACTGGATATTCAAAACTAGCATGCTCTGTAAAATAATAATATCAGTAGTGTGTTATGTACAAATACCAGAATTTAATTCTAGCATGCCATTTTCATTTCCAAATCCACTGTATCAACTACTTATACCCTTATGGGAATCACAAAGCCAAATCAGATACATAACGGATCTGTGAAGAGAGCTGATCAGGCTATCAACACCAGACGGCTCTAACTACCATCCTATTTACCTGTTCTGGAACTCAGAGACTAGCTAGATCTCTGACCTGCTGGACTAATCGGTTATATAATGCGCGCAACCGAATTAGCCTCTTACGCCACCTCAATAGGCCTACTCTGGCCCCTATATATCCCATATCTGATCATTTTATCCAGTTTTTAAAACACTTTTACCTATCTCATTTCAAAATCATTCATTTTAAAAGCACACATATAAAAATCTAGTTCGCAAATCATTTCATTCGAGATAGGTACCTTTCGAAGTTACTTTTCCCCAAAACAGATTTAAAACAGTGATTTTATAACTATTAACTATAGGGTATACGTAACTTAAAACGTTTCCGTTCCATTACGAGAATAAAACATTAGCTTAGCTATTCATACGTACTGAACTATTAAAGAATGGTCAGGGGTACTTGCCTTGCAGAGCTTTACAACTGTTAGTGATCGACTCTGAGCCGACTCGGACGCTCAGGCTTTATCGTCTAACCACTAGATCACCTTAGATTCGACTTCAACACTCAGGTTCTTCGGTTGAAACCCTACTGAGCTCGTTGACTATCCACTAGATTATCCTTAGTTCGATAACACTTCTATGGTCCTTCAACTAGAACCTATAGAGCCGAAATACCCTATGTTAGACGTCTAGGTATGCTTGACATATCCTCGCTAACCACCTACCCATACGATACCATATCCCGACTCATACTTATATATATTATTATAATACATACAACAATCAGGGTTCACATACTCAAAACTCGACTCGATGATCATTTTAGGAAACAAATTGTCAATTATATTTCACAAAATATTTATTTACAATTATATAACTAGTTACATTCGGCTGGTAGTTTCGATATTTTACAGGGTACGTTCCCGAAAATCGGGCAGCACCTCCTTTGCTTATCGGACTACCCTTCGAATACAATCGACGTCAAACCAATCCACCACAATCGCAACAACCATCCAAATACAACCCCCAACCACTACTTCAAACCAACAATATCAATCAAAATCCATACATTTCCAAATTCCAACCTTATCATAATTATTAATTATTACTCGTATTTTATTTTCATTTATTTATTTTAAAAATATTAGGACTCAGATAAACATCATCATCGTCCACCACCCGCTCGTTAAAATTCATCGCGGACGACGGTAAAATCCGCGGGTACCCGTATATATCGGGTTTCTATCACAAATTCCACCAATTAACTCGGATAACTACAACACGAAATTAATTTCATTTCACAAAATTACTCAATTAAATTTCATGTGTAAAGTAGAAAATAATTAAAATCAATACAATCCATCAAGAAGAAGCAACACAGTGACCCAACTACACAGCACAAATCGGCCGGAAAACGGCCAGAAGCATAAAGCAAAATCGGAAAAGAAAAGTAGGCAACACAGAACTATACAGTCCAGGAAACACGTATATGTATACCCAACATATACATACGTATATATACAATCAAACCGGAAAAGATCAGCCGAAACCACTAAGTCTCGCCGGAGTTAACGGCGGCTCACTGGAACGGAAATCAGGAAACAGTCACGAGTTGAAGCAGAGCAAATAGAGATGAAGCTGAAAGACAGTTAACAGATGGGAGGAATTAAGAGCTGAAAGAGAGACCCCCCGAGATCGAGCCCCCCCCCGTCGTGCCCTCTTTCCTCCTGTTCTATTTTCTACTTCCAACTTCATTTCATCATTCATTTTTTTAAACTAAAAAGCCCAACGTCTTACACGTGGATGTAGTAGTATAAAATTTTGACACGTAGCAAAAAGGATAAGTATAATCTTCTGGCAGCCCGCTTTAACACAAAACTCGCAATTAACGAATCAAGTCGCGCTTAAAAAAAATTCAGAAAGCTACCAAATTAGTCTTAAAATATTATAAATATCCCGATATTAATAAAAATATAAATTTCAAAATTTAAAACATTTTTCTGAAATGCCATTTATACCCGCTTTTATCGATTAAACGAATCAACGCGCGTGTGAAATTAATCCCAAAAATTCCCAAAATAATTTTAAAATTCTCGGAATATTCCAAGTTTAAATAAATTTGAGTTTCATAATTTTTGAAGAATTCTGGAATTAAATACAGATTTTACAAATAAATATAATCAGAAAATCAAACAGGGCTAAATAATTGATAAAATATTGATTTCTAAATTTTATAAAATCCCAAAAATAATTATTATAGTTAAAAAACCATAGAAACAATTTTAGAGACATTCCAAATATTTATGCAAATAAATCTGCATTATATTCACTTTTAAAAGTGAACATAATTCAATACAACTCCATAATTAATTACACGAACAACCCAGTACCCCATAAATCATACCTACATAATAAAAAAACAATACCAAGCTGACAAAAGCTTTACACATATTTTATTTATTTAATAATTCCATAATTACACATTTAAATAATACAAAAATACACGATTCATTATAGGCTCGTTTGGTAAACTCCATGCAAGAATCTCCTCCAGAAATTTCCCGAATGCTCCCATCTTTGACAAATTTATTTTCTTCCAGAACTTAATTGTTGGATCCATGAGGAGTGCGACCACCTTCCTCCTTTGATTTTTCGGAACCATTATGTGCCTTTCAACATCCTGAACCACCCATTCGACAAGACACCCTTCTTTGATCAAAGCTTCAATCTCATCTTTTAGCTGACGATATTTATGAGTGTTATGCCCAGAGGTCTCATGGAATTCATAATACTTCTTTTTATCCTTGCTCTAATAGGATGATAGAGCCTCCGGTTTTCTGAAGAGTCCCTTATTTTTATTCACCTCAAATATGTGCTCAACCAAGGCTTCCAAATGTGTATACCCACTAGTTCTATTATCATAACTTGAGGGAAGACTCTAGTCCCTTCGCACAGTCGTGACGTTCACACGGTTCGGGCTTCGACTATTTCTTCGATATCTAGGACTTGGGGATCTGTCCCTCTTCCTCGCTTTACCTTTCTGGCTTACTTGGGAGACAGAGCAAACTTCGGCCAAAATTGTTCCGCAGTTTTAAAAGACTCTGCTTGGGGCAAGACATCTACCATAGTAGCCGGATCCTGCCCCTACAAATGCTTCCAAAAGTCGGAACTAACTCTCAACCCAGCTATTAAGAAACTTTTTAAAGCTTCGTCTGATGCGCCCCTCATGCTAGTAGTTTCGGAGATGAACCTTTTAAAGTAAGATGTCAAGCTCTCATTCTCCCGTTGTTTGACGTTAGCCAAGCTCGTAATTGACGAAGCATACCTCACAGCTGCTTGGAATTTCATCAAAAAAAAGATTTCATTTGATCTCAAGAAGTGATTACCCCAGGTCCAAGCTTTTGGAACCACTGTTGAGCGCTTTTTCTAAAGGTTATCGCCAAGAGTCTACATCTGGCCAAGTCCGGAACCAGATAAACATCCATCTCTATATTACAATGTCCTATAAACTTGACCGTATCCGAAATTCTATGGATTCACAAGTTACTAGTTGTGTTATGATATCCAGCCGGTAATTGAGCTTCTTTTACCACCGTAGAGAATGGTGAAGGAATCTCAGCTATCGCAGTTACCCTTCATCCTTCTCAATGACTAAGTAGCCTTTTCAAGTCATCCATATTAAAAGTCCCAATTCCAGGGATTGTTTGCACATTAGTTTGTGGATCTTGAGGCTGAGGAAGAATCGACACTGCTTGCTTCCCACCCGGGGGCACTGATTGCTGATTAGTATTTTGAACATTCGTCTGCCCTTCTCCCAGTACTACCGGTATCTCTTGATTTTTCTCTTGATTATCTTCCTGAGTTTTCCCTTTCCCTCGGCCATGGCTTTGAGGAATCTCACAGTCATATGTTTGAATGTCCCTTTGGCTGTTATCTCCCATGCAATTACGTATTCCTTATCGATTATACACATGAGTGTCTCTATAATCATGATGGTTGGTGCGCTGTTCCCATTCAGATATCTACCACGGCCTCCACCTCTTCCTTTCCATTGATACCTTCTACAACGATCACTCTCATAGTCTTGGCCATATCTGTCCATCGATCCATGAGTGCAAGCTCTCTCATGGTCAGGGTGCCGCTCTTGTATCCCAGAAGGTTTCAGGGGCACACGCGTTGAACCATGGGGCATCACGTCTCCTTAGTTTTTATCCTTCTGCCATTCTAAAATCAGCATCCTAAGGTCATCATCTCCCAAACAGATTCCTAAACGATCTTTTAGGGCCGTAAAACCTTGTTGCTCTTATTTGGCATACCTTCTGCTCGACGCCGGTCCTCCAATATTTGCTCGGACCGATGTGGGGGAGCTACCACCCAATTACCCATCTGTGGCACCTCTTGTCCATCAGCATCTTCATCAACAAGCTCAACGATTGGAGCTATGTCATTAGAGTAATTCAACCATCGCGAGGTCATTGGCACATGCTCACCTTCAGTTCGGCCTCGACCAACTAGAGCAACTCTTTCAATCACGGGGGTCTTTCCAGATGCATGAGCAGAACAATTATAGAGACGACCACTCTTTGTCTTACGTCGTTCCACCATGCTCAACCTTGAGTCAAATCCATTCAAGGCATCACCCATACAATACAGTTGCTCCAACAGATCAGCGTTGCGGATCAGTACCGGTGGTTGACCCCTAATGTATGGAGTAGGGCGGTCAACTAGGTTGGAACGTAGGGATCATGAAGGTCATAGCCTTGCCCATAGTTTTCTTCATAACTTTCTCTATCATAAGAACTTCGATCACGATATTGAGATATCTTTCATCCTAGATACAGATCTTGATTAGCCCCTCCTTTTAGCACCAATTTATTGATGGAGATATTTGGTAGCAACAAAATTTGAGGTTCATAGCCAGAAACAAAATCTATGACGGTGGCTCTTTATCGAATAATGTGAACAGTGTTTGGTGGTTGCGATTAATGGTGGCTGATATTGGTTAGGGTTAGTGGTGGCTCCTTTGCGCTCTCAACTTCTAATCCCTTACAATTTGCCTATGTATCCCTATTTATAGGGAATCAAGCCAACGTAGTTCTTGGGGAACAAGAAACCTAATGGGCCTAGATTTCTCATTTTGAGGCCTGGTAGGAAACCTACTCCAAATACTCTTCTACTAGCTTTAGGAATGTCAGTTGATGAGGCCTAACCATAAAGGCTCAAGGCCCGTCCGCAGTTTCGAGACTTTCCGGATAAGGCATCTCCCCGATCGAGTATAACCTTCCGCTACTAGATGTTTCTTTAATCTGTGGACGTAGGTATAGCTATGGTTACCCCAAATTACAGGAAAAGTGATCCCCAGTTTTTGGGTGCAAAGTGCAGGATACTCCGAAGTCTCCCTACGAGGACACTCGTTGACTACAGAGACAAAACTACCAAAGTACACACCAATGTTCACCAAACAACCCCAATAAGGACAGTCATTGACTACAAGAGGAGGCCTTTCATTCAGGCATGCCCCTGAAGGTCTCTGACCACGAACACCGCCTTTCTCTGGTTACATTACAGAAAGTAGTTCTTCGATAGAGTACCTACATCAAATATGTTAGTAATAATAATATCCTTCCCTCTTGAAGCATCCAAAGAATTCGTCCAAGAAATATGTTGAAGCTCCATTTTTTATACTAACCATTAAGGCGCGCCCTAACACTCTCATGTATTGATGCCACCCTACAATCTTCCTTCTCCATAACCTGAGGGCGCAACCGAACTTATAGAAAGTGAAGGCTTTTCCTTACTATGGGCGCGCCCTAACTTTTTGAGATTATGAGCTAACTCATGTTTTCATCATTCATGGGGCGCAACCTTTGATATTAGGGTTCCCACAGTCCATTTTTCATAGAGGGCATGCTGTTACCTTATCTGGAAAGTGGGCTTGCCTTATTTCAACCTTCTTGCCCTAATTTTCTCCAATTGACCCGTTTTTGACCCAGATAATACTTTATCAAATTTTGGGCATAACACAATCGTTCAATTTCTTTCAAAAATAGTACCAGTTCATATCGGGTTATCAACTGGTATTCTGATATTCTGGTGCATATATATTTTTTAGTTTTTTTCCTCCCCTCCTTCCCATTTTGCCTTAGAACCTTTTCATTATGATGTTAAAAAAATATTTCAAGGCTTAATTTTTAAAGTTAAATGTATATGATTTTCGAAGCTCCAAAAATGCTACCATGAAGTCGATTGTGATTTTTTGGTAAAGTGTCATTTTCATGGATTTAAAAAATGTAGATTTACAAAATATTTTTAATGTTGTTTGTTTGAGACAAAAGTATATTTACATTACTTTGATTAACAAAAATCTTTTGAAAATATTTAATAGAAGATTAATGAATTTTGACTCCCCAAAATGGTACCTTAAAAGAAGATAAATAGAATTTTAAGAATTATCCATTTGAGGAACTGTGATTTAAATGAATATTAAATTTATTTATTTTCTTGGTTCTAAGTTTTCACAATAATATTGAAGATTATTATTAATATATGTATATATATAATTACGAAAAAATGGTCTATATATCTGATAGGGATAAATAAGTCCTGATTTTATAATTAATGGGCTGATAGGCCCAATAATAAGATGTATAATATTCAGACCAGAAAGGTTAAGCCCGATGGACCAGATCAGGCCTGGTGGAATAAAAAAGGCCCAAATGCCCTGATTATTAATTAATTTCGTAATTAATTAATAAGGGAAAAATCAGCTATTGTGAAGAGTCCCGATAAGGATATAAATCCTTATAGATTAGCCTCAAGGGGACCTAAAAGGATAAGGAATCAGCTTCCTACTTCCTAGGACTCCTAAGTCTATCCTAATTCAGAGGCTTGTCCACCAAGTCTCCTATACCAAGTCCAATTCAAGGACTCCCACATCTATATAAGGGGCCTCACCCCACAAATCAGAACTACGTTTTTTGACTTGATCCTTGGCAATCAGCAAGGTACGTAGGCATCTTGTTAAGGCAGATTGAGTCACGAAACACAAGAGCAGTCAAATCGAGCCTCGAAGCTCACGTTCCTTAGTATTAAATACAGCCATTATATATATTAGTTTTTAATCCATAACATTTGGCGCCGTCTGTGGGAAAGCACAACAACAACCATGGCGAGAACACGGAGAACAATTGGAGCTCTAGAGGAAGGAACACCATCAGAGACAACCCAGGTGATTTCATCAACCGTGGAGGTTCCTCCCCATTCAACTTATGCATCTACTCAGGGGGAAGCCCAGACAGGGGCAACTCATCCTCAGCCACAAGGGACAACTCCCCCGACTATTCAAGGTACGAATCCTCAAGTTCAACAAATACATATACCTGTGAATTCTCGACCCGTCGGGTATGAATATTCAACTATTGTTACTACTAACCCCCCTTATGGGATGCCCCTTCGCCCTGAGGTTGGAGGAAGCGGATATGCTAGGCGAGGCGAAGCACGAGGGCAGTCACCCCCCTATATACGAGGTTTGGGTCCTATTCCTGAGGATCGGGAATTTTCTGGTCCTTATACTGAGAGAGACTCCGAATCTTCGGATGATAAAGTGGCCCCGAGAAGGAGGCGTCCTGGAAAAGAGCCAATGACCGATGGAAGGCAGCGCCCCCAAAGCACCCCATGGGCGAATCCCCAAGAAGTGCAGGAAAGGATCAGGGCTCATGAGGCTGAAATCCAAAGGCTGAGGCGTGATTTGGAGGCTCACCAGGCCACCAGACCCGAGATATCTCCTAGGGGGAGAAATCCTCCTCCTGTCATAGACCTGGATGGTCCGGTAAGAAGAAGGGCTGTTGTCTCAAGAACTGATCCAAGCAATCTCCTTCCCCTTGGAGATCCTGATGATCCAACTCCACCCTTCACAGAAGAGATAATGAATGCCCATATCTCAAGGAAATTCAAGATGCCCACTATCAAAGCCTATGATGGCACGGGAGACCCCGCTAATCATGTTAGGACATTCTCTAATGCACTGTTGCTGCAACCCGTGAATGATGCTATAAAGTGTCGGGCCTTCCCTCAAACCCTGTCAGGTATGGCTCAAAGATGGTACAGTCGCTTGCCCCCAAACTCTATTGGATCGTTCAGAGAGTTAAGTCAGGCTTTTATTAAACAGTTCATCAGTGGAAAAGTCCATGAGAAAAGTTCAACATCTCTTATGAGTATTGTGCAAGAAGCTAAGGAATCCTTGAGAGATTACCTGAATCGTTTTACAAAGGAGGCTTTAAAAGTCCCAGACCTTGATGATAAGGTAGCTATGATAGCACTGCAACAAGGAACTAGGGATGAGTTTTTCAAGATGTCCTTGGCCAAACGTCCCCCTGAAAATATGTTGCAGCTCCAAGAGAGGGCAGGGAAGTATATCAAGGTTGAAGAAAGCATGAGGAAGACCGTAGTAAGTAATGAGCCCACTGGAGGCAAGAAGCGGAAAACTGATCTGGAGTATATCGCTGAGGATAAGTATCCTAAAACCGAACAAAACCCTGATTCAACCCCCAAGAAAGGAGGACCTGGGCAAAAGTTCACCGAATACGCTAAGCTGAATGCTCCCAGAAGCCAGATCTTGATGGAGATCGAGAAAGATCGAGATGTTCGTTGGCCTAAGCCCTTGAAGGCCGATCCAGCCAAGCTAGATAAGAGCAAGTATTGCAGGTTTCATAAAGATGTTGGCCATGACACCGATGAGTGTAGGCAATTGAAAGATGAAATTGAGTTTTTGATTCGAAAAGGAAGATTGAACAAGTATACTGGAGATGGAGGGGACAGAAATAATAATGGAAGGAAGAACTTTGAAGATCGTAGGAGGGACCAAGACGATCAGGGGCGAAACCCCCAACCTAGAGGACCAGTTATAAACACCATTTATGGAGGGCCGAGACCTCGAGGGCCTGTGATAAACACGATCTTTGGAGGTCCAACTGCTGCTGGATTGTCCAAAAATTCCAGAAAGGCATATACTAGAGAGGTTATGCATATTGTTGGAGAAGCCCCGAAGAGGGCCAGGACAGAAGTAACATTGGCTTTTGATGATTCCGACCTAGAGGGTGTGAAGTTTCCCCATGACGACCCGCTGGTCATAACGCCGATAATAGGAAATAGCCCGGTTAAGAGGGTCCTTGTGGATAATGGTGCTTCTGTGGATATCTTGCTCCACGACACCTTTTTAAGGATAGGGTATAACGACTCCCAGTTGACACCAACCGACATGCCGATATATGGATTTGCTGGAGTAGAATGTCCTGTGGAAGGGATAATTAAATTGCCAACCACCATAGGTACGGAGCCAAGGCAAGCAACGCAGATGCTGGATTTCGTGGTGGTAAAGGCTAGTTCAACTTATAATGCTATCATGGGGAGAACAGGGATACATGCCTTCAAGGCAGTCCCCTCTTCCTACCATTCAGTCATGAAGTTTCCCACCCGAAACGGGATTGGAGAAGAAAGAGGAGATCAAAAAATGGCTAGAAGCTGTTATGTGGCCTCTTTGAGGGCAGATGGAGTCGGGGGGCAGATTCTTCCTATTGAAGATATGGATGTTCGAGAAAATGATGAGAATAGAGGAAGGCCAGCAGAAGAATTGGTCTCGGTTCTTTTAGACCCCGAGGATCCTGAGAGGACGACTTTCATTGGAGCCACATTAGAGGAGCCCCTTAGAGGGAAGTTAGTGAAATTTCTGCAAGAAAACAGTGATGTGTTTGCATGGTCAGCAGCTGATATGCCAGGCATAGACCCGGAGTTAATTACTCACAAGCTAAACGTTGATCCAAGCCGGAAGACAGTGAAACAAAAGAAAAGAAATTTTGCCCCGGAAAGGCAAGAGGCTATAAAGCAGGAAGTGGAAAAGCTCTTAGAGGCTGGATTCATTGAGGAGATTCAATTTCCGGAGTGGTTAGCAAACCCTGTAATGGTGAAGAAGGCTAACGGAAAGTAGAGGATGTGTATAGACTTCACCGATCTGAATGATGCATGCCCCAAAGACTGTTTTCCGCTGCCTAGAATTGATACTTTGATTGATGCCACCGCTGGACATGAGATGCTGAGTTTCATGGATGGGTTTAGCGGATACAACCAGATCAAAATGCATAAGGATGACATTCCAAAGGTATCATTTATCACTGACTTTGGTGTTTATTGTTATCTTGTTATGGCGTTTGGTCTCAAGAATGCAGGAGCCACCTATCAAAGGTTGGTGAATAGAATTTTTAAGGATCTTATTGGTAAGACTATGGAAGTCTATGTTGATGACATGCTAGTCAAGAGTCTAGTAAAGACTGATCATATAGCCCATTTAAGGGAAGCTTTTGAGGTCCTGAGGTACCACAAGGTGATGTTGAATCCTACGAAGTGTGCTTTCGGAGTAGGATCTGGAAAATTCTTGGGACTGATGGTCTCAAAGAGGGGAATTGAGGCTAACCCGGATAAGATAAAGGCAATCCTGGACATGGAACCACCAAAAACTGTTAAGGATGTTCAGAAGCTTACAGGAAGGGTTGCTGCATTAGGACGATTCATCTCCAAGTCAGGAGACAAGTGCTTGTCATTTTTCAAGTCACTAAAGAACATCAAAGACTTCGTATGGAGTGTGGAAAATCAGAAGGCATTTGAAGAGTTAAAGAATTATATGGGCCAGGCCCCGTTGTTGGCCAAACCAGCTTTAAATGAAGTTTTATACTTGTACTTAGCCGTTTCAGAGAGTGCTTTGAGCGCTGTGTTGGTTAAGGAGGAACTGAAAGTCCAGAAACCCGTGTACTATGTCAGCAAAATTTTGCATGGTGCTGAGTTGAATTATTCAGCCATTGAGAAATTCGCTTTGGCCTTGGTAATGGCTTCAAGAAAGCTGCGTCCTTATTTTCAAGCTCACCAAATTGAAGTGCTAACAAATCAGCCACTGAGAAATATCATTCACAGTCCCAAGGCAAGTGGGAGACTGATTAAGTGGGCAATAGAGTTGGGAGAGTTCGATCTCAAGTATAAGCCACGTACGGCCATAAAAGCCCAGGCACTAGCTGACTTCGTGGTGGAATGTACCATACCCAACCAAGAAGTCGGGGGGCAGGAAGATACCATACCTCAAGACAAGAGAGTCGACAATGGGGACAGGGAGAAGAATGACAAGGAGAAAGAATATTGGGTTCTCTATTTTGATGGAGCATCAAAAACAAATTCCAGTGGAGCAGGATTGGTTTTGCAAAGCCCTGATGGGTTCTTAATTGAGTATGCTATGAAGTTAGATTTTCCAACCACAAACAATGAGGCAGAGTATGAAGCCCTGATAGCTGGCCTTGGTCTAGCTGGGACACTTAGAGTCAAAAACTTAAAGGTCCGTGGAGACTCGAAGCTGATCATATCCCAGGTAAAGGGAGAATTTGAGGCAAGGGATGATACGATGGCTAAGTATGTCCGCCTAGTAAGGGCTGTGATGACCCAATTTAATGAATGCCATGTTGAATACATTCCAAGGGAAGAAAACGTTAAGGCGGATGTGCTATCAAAGTTCGCTTCGTCTGAGATTGAAGAAAGTTCAGGAAGTGTGTACTTCCGTGTTTTGAAGACACGGAGCATAGATGTTAAGCTAGTGGCTCCCATAGGCTTGGGGACGTCATGGATTGATCCCATCAAGGCTCACATTCAGACCGGTTGGTTGCCAAGTGATGCAACTGAAGCACGGAAGTTAACTGTTCGGGCACTAAGATACTCTTTGATAGATGGGATTCTTTACAAAAGATCTTTCGTGGTTCCCTACTTGAGGTGTCTCAGGCCCGATGAGGCACGCTTGGCTCTTGAAGAAGTGCATGAAGGTATTTGTGGACAACATTTGGGGGGCAGGGCCTTGGCTCATAAGATAACTCGTTTAGGCTTTTATTGGCCAGAAATGATGGCTGATGCCAAAGAATATGTGAAGAAGTGTGACCGCTGTCAAAAGCATGCACCAGTTGTTAGACAACCCCCCGAGATGCTGACCTCTATCAACTCACCTATTCCCTTTGCCATGTGGGGGATGGATATTCTAGGGCCTTTTCCTATGGCCACGGCACAAAGGAAATTTCTGATTGTAGCCATTGATTATTTCACCAAGTGGATTGAAGCCAAACCCTTGGCCAAAATCACTACTAAGCAGGTTGCACAATTCCTGTGGGAAAACATTATGTGCCGATATGGAATTCCCCGTATCCTTGTCACTGACAATGGAACACAATTCAACAATGAGGAATTCAAGAAGTATTGTGAAGGAAATGAAATCGAGTTACGATTCACCTCTGTGGCTCACCCGCAAGCCAACGGACAAGCAGAGGTAGCAAATCGGATAATCCTGGATGGACTAAAGAAGAGGATCGAGAAGTCAAGAAATAATTGGGTAGATGAGATACTTCCAATATTATGGGCCTACAGGACTACTTGTAGAGTCACGACAGATGCAACTCCTTTCATGTTGGCATATGGGGCGGAAGCAGTAGTTCCCGTGGAGATATCACATTCCTCTCCAAGGATTCAGGCTTTCGATGAGAAAGAAAATGAGGAAGGGCAGAGATTAGCCCTGGATTTAATTGATGAAGTGCGAGATAAAGCACATGCAAAGATAGTAGAATATCAGAAAAAAGCTTCATTCTACTACAACGTAAGGGTTAAAGAAAGGTTTTTTAAACAAGGCGATCTAATCTTGAGGAAGATAGAAGCATCTGGTGTAGGACAAAAAGGGAAGCTTGCCCCGAATTGGGAAGGGCCGTACAGAGTCAAGAGTGTTCAGGGTAGAGGAACCTACAAGCTGGAGACTATGGATGGTTTTGAAGTCCCGAGAACTTGGCATGCACAAAACCTGAAGGTTTACTATGTGTAGGGCAGTTGGATACGATTCTCACTTGTCATGATGGAGAGTAGGTTGAAAAGCACCTTGAAGCTTTGCTTAGGATTTATATGTCTTATTATGAAGTTTATTAAGACTTGTGTAAGGGATGAATCCCAAACAATTTTTGAAGCTCAGAGAATTTTTCGAAATATGTTTGAATCTCTATGGCATGGCAATTAAATTAGATACATGATATGAAAGCCCTATAAAAAGGCCCAATTCAAAAAAAAAAGGTTAAAACTTGTTGGGCCTGGAAGTATGTCAAGCCCAGATAAGGGCCCCAAATATTCAAAGCCCAGCACCCGGGGTCCAAAAACTGGAAGAAAATATATATGAGTATTATCTTCAAAAACCAGGAATAAGTCCCAAATCCAAAAAGGATTTGGATAAATGAAGGCCCAAAAATAAGGCCTAATCCTACTTGAATTAGAAAAAAACCCAGTATAGGGATCAATAATCAAGCCCAGCTAAGGGCCCAAGTGTTTAAAAAGCCCAGTTAAAAACAAAAGTTAGCCCAATAAGGGAGGGGCCCAATTAGCCAAGAACCCATTGAAGGGTTGGTCCCTGAAAATTCAGCCCAAATTAAGGGCCCAGGTCAAATGGATCAAGGTCAAAATAGATATTCTGAACTCTTGACCCCATTCGATCAGGACTTGCACCAAAATCCTAGCCGAATGCATTGAGGTCAAATTTCCTTCGACCAAGGCTGAAAAAAGGGGGTAATTCGGTCAAGAAAGGAATTCTGACCAAAATTCTTGGTCAAAAATACCAGAATAGTTTTTAACCCTGCTTCTTGACCCAGCTCGACCAGAAATCATAAGAATTCCTGATCGAAATGCTCGAGGTCGAGTAGAATTCGATCAATGCTCAAAAACAGACTCAATTCGATCAGAGGATTTAGATCCCTTCGACCAAGAAACACAAAGTATTCCTGATCGAAAACATCAAGATCGAAATCCCGTCGACCTGAACAACCAAAGATAGTTAATTCGGTCAAAAAACAAGAATCCTGACCGAAAGGGAAGAAAATCCTAGTCGAAAAAAAAAAAAGAAAAAAAATGGGGGGAAATCCTGGCCGAAATTCGACCAGGATTCCTGATCGAATGCACCCTGCTCAAAATCCAGTCGACCAAGGCATACTGAAGGTTAATTCGACCAGGATTCGACCAGGATTCCTGATCGAATGCACCCTGCTCAAAATCCAGTCGACCAAGGCATACTGAAGGTTAATTCGACCAGGATCCTGGTCGAATGGATTCCTGGTCAAAAATTGTATTAAAAAAAAAAAAAAAGGGAAGAAAAATAAGGAAATTCCTTAAATAATTTCTGAAAAATGCTAATATTTTCAGAAATAAGGAATAAATCCAGAAAATTAAGGATAAATCCCAGAAATTAGGGAAAAAATCCAGAAAAATAAGGAAAAAAATCCAGAAATTAAGGATAAATCCCAGAAATTAGGGAAAAAATCCAGAAAAATAAGGAAATTCCTTAAATAATTTCTGAAAAATGTTAATATTTTCAGAAATAAGGAATAAATCCAGAAAATTAAAGATAAATCCCAGAAAATTAAGGATAAATCCCAGAAATTAAGGGAAAAATCCAGAAATTAAGGGAAAAATCCAGAAATTAAGGATAAATCCCAGAAAATTAAAGATAAATCCCAGAAAATTAAGGATAAATCCCAGAAATTAAGGGAAAAATCCAGAAATTAAGGGAAAAATCCAGAAATTAAGGATAAATCCCAGAAATTAAAGATAAATCCCAGAAAATTAGGGATAAATCCCAGAAATTAGGGAAAAAATCCAGAAAAATAAGGAAATTCCTTAAATAATTTCTGAAAAATGTTAATATTTTCAGAAATAAGGAATAAATCCAGAAAATTAAGGATAAATCCCAGAAATTAGGGAAAAAATCCAGAAAAATAAGGAAATTCCTTAAATAATTTCTGAAAAATGCTAATATTTTCAGAAATAAGGAATAAATCCAGAAAATTAAGGATAAATCCCAAAAATTAGGGAAAAAATCCAGAAAAATAAGGAAAAATCCAGAAATTAAGGATAAATCCCAGAAAAATAGGGAAAAATCCAGAAAATTAGGGAAAATCCCAGAAAATTAGGGAAAAATTCCTGGGAATTGAGATAATTCCTGAATAAAAGGAAGATTCATTGTAAAGGGGTAGGTCGCTCCACACTTTACGCAAAAACGAAACCCTGAAAGGGAACGAATAACTTCTGCGAAACCTAATCAATGTTTCCCAAAAGTTGGGGGGCAAATGATAGGGATAAATAAGTCCTGATTTTATAATTAATGGGCTGATAGGCCCAATAATAAGATGTATAATATTCAGACCAGAAAGGTTAAGCCTGATGGACCAGATCAGGCCTGGTGGAATAAAAAAGGCCCAAATGCCCTGATTATTAATTAATTTCATAATTAATTAATAAGGGAAAAATCAGCTATTGTGAAGAGTCCCGATAAGGATATAAATCCTTATAGATTAGCCTCAAGGGGACCTAAAAGGATAAGGAATCAGCTTCCTACTTCCTAGGACTCCTAAGTCTATCCTAATTCAGAGGCTTGTCCACCAAGTCTCCTATACCAAGTCCAATTCAAGGACTCCCACATCTATATAAGGGGCCTCACCCCACAAATCAGAACTACGTTTTTTGACTTCATCCTTGGCAATCAGCAAGGTACGTAGGCATCTTGTTAAGGCAGATTGAGTCACGAAACACAAGAGCAGTCAAATCGAGCCTCGAAGCTCACGTTCCTTAGTATTAAATACAGCCATTATATATATTAGTTTTTAATCCATAACAATATCCCAAAAAATGACTAAAAAGTAATAAATATTTATAACTGAGTACTGATTTTTTCGGTTTGCATGTTCCTATCTTTTTAAGTGTGTTTTCAACAATATTTTATAATTTTTCAATCATTTTCAAATTTTGGGTACTTTTTAAGTATTTTTTAAATGTGTTTTTAATAATATTATATATATAAGAGTAAATTTAAATTACTTTGATTTAAAAAAAATTATGAAAAAATGAATATAATATCAAAGGTTTTTGACTCCAAAAAATGGTATCTTAAAAGAAGATGAATAGAATTTTAACAAAAATCTTTTTTAGTCGAGACTTTAAACATGATTCTAATCAAAATTAAATTAATATATTTGCTCCAGTCCCTGAGTTTTCACGCGTTTTGTCAAGTATATAGTTTTTAAATATTCTTAATAAATTTTGTTTGAGATAATGCCTATAATTACATAAATAGTAGTTACACTACTTTGACACTAGACAAATTTTAAACAAAAAATACCTAAACGTTTAACAAAGAATAGAAATATATATAATATTGAAAAGTTAAAATCATAATAATTAAACACAAATTACTTTTTATAAAATATAATAAAATATATAAAAAACCTACAACCTAGAATGAAATCAGAGGTATACAAAAGTTATCAATGTATAATATACAGGATATGCCCACTCATGCATGTAATTTTAAGAATAATTGACAAATGACTGAGTAAGGGAGGAAAATAAAAACAATTACTCAACGTCCAAAAATGGTATTATGGGGTTGAGTGTGCATTTATTTGGCCAAGACGTTTTCACGAATTCTAGAAGTGTAGGTGTACATAATATTTGAAAAAATTATTTATTTCGTATAAAAACAAATTTAATTTTAAAATTTATTTATTTCATATGAAATCACATTTTCTAATTTGATTAATAAAAATTTATGAAAAAAATGAATAGAAGATATATAATTTTTGACCCCCTGAAATTAATAAGTTACGCAAAAAGGTTTATACGTCCCAGAAATTTTTGTATCTTTACTGAAAAATCTATTTGAACATATATTATTTTGTCCATCCGCAATAAAACCTAGGGGTAACAACCGGAAAATTACGACTGTTTTGAGTCATATTAAATGAGTATTATGTGATTTATGATATTATAAATTATGGTTGAGCATAAAATGTTATATGTTCTGTGGTGTATATATGTAGTGTGGTTCGGGATATTTTTAGGCTATTTTATTACCTGTTACTCCCTCTTTCTTTTTCATTTCTTTACACTTTCCTCTTTGGATGTCGCATCCATTTCTTTACATTTCAAAACTTACCAAAAATAGTCAATGGGTCCCTCCACTTTCCCACTTTTTTTCCTTTTCACACTACTTTTACCCCATTATCTCCCTTTTATACAAATCAATGGATCCCACCACTTCACCCACTTTTCTTTCTCTTTTTCACTACTTTATATATATTTCTTAATCTCCGTGTTCAATCCTTTTGATAACAAATCAAAAGGACGGAGGGAGTAAATGTATTTCTATTGGGTATTATGTTTTTGAGAATCAATTTTAATATTCGGTATTGCGTGTAGGGTTATTAGCCTAATTTTGCGTAACACGTTTGTTAATATATTGATTTTCAGAACATCTAGTTAATTTAGAAAATATTTTATTTCGTGAAAAATAATTTTTTTTCGGGCCCCTACCGGGACATTAAAACCCACAAAAATCGTATTTTTATTTTTATAAAATCGTGACACTTTCAAATATTTATTTTTTTACATTTTTAAATTATTCGTAATTTTTGGGAAATTTTTGACATAATTTTTGTATTTATTGGATTGAAAATTATTCCCCGTTAATTATTATTTTGGGCTAATTATTTTTATTAAATGATATTATTAGGCCCTAAATAATTTTGGGGGTATTATTTTGTAATTATAAATACAATTTACGTATTATTTAATTATTATTTAATTATACAAAAATCAGAAAATATACAAAAAAACAGAATTTTCTCTCAATTTAGTGTTAGAGTTTCGAATTGTGTTCATGGAATCAAATTATGATTTTGCAGTGATTTGGAAAGCAAATCATGTCGTGTTTGTAACCAAATTGACTCTCATGAGGAGTTCTATCCAGTTATACTATCAAATCATACCTCAGGTTAGTGAATTTTATATTTCGATTTTAAGGTTCTTGACCTGATTTGGGGATTTTTGATTCATGAATCGTTTGTTGATTTTGATACCTAAATAAGCTTTATAATTGATTTTCCAATCGAATGATATATAGAATTGATAATTTTAACCCCAAGAGTAGTGAAATTGAGATCATGAGTTTGCCTGGATTTTTAATTCATTTTCCTGAATTTGTTTGTTGTTGGCTCGTTTTGATTTTTTGGTTAAGTTTTGTGTATCATAGGCTTTGTTTTGCATAAAAAATCTTTGGGTTTGGTTTAAAAACGAATGATTTTGTTGTTTGGTCAGAACTTCGTCAGTTTCCTACCGGTTTTTGTTGTGCAAGGCATGCCTGTACTATAATAAGATTAAGTCATATTGAAAACTCTAAGATTTAGTTGTATGATAGTCTAAATTTATATTTTGTATTATATTACTAGAGTCTGTAAAAATGTTAAAGATCAGACTGAAGTATTTTTCTGTAAACAGTCTCAAGCCTAAGAATAAACTCTAGAAGAAGATCAACAAGATCATGCCTCAGAGAAAAGGTGAAGAAGCTTGGAGTTGAATAAATTTGTTTTAGGAAAAATGTTCTAAGTCAAGATATCTACAAGTCACAAATCAATTCATATAGAGAAGTCGTTCGAGAACTCCATAATAACTTATCGAGAAGTCCAAAATGGCTTATAGAGAAATCTCGAAGATATCGATAAATCAAATGAAGATATAAAGATTTAAGATATCGACAAGTCAATCTCTCGTTAGAGATCTCAGAGATATCTATAAGTCAAAAAGTATATAAAGATATCTAAGATATCAAAAAGTCATTTTGCATATAGAGAACTAAAAAATATTGACAAGTCAAAATGAAGATATGAAGATTGGAGATATCGACAAGTCAACTTCTCATTAGAGATCTCAGAGATATCGACAAGTCAAAATTCTTATAGAGATCTCAGAGATATCGACGAGTCATTTCTACATGTAGAGTTTTGGAGACCTCGACAAGCCAAGTTCACTTATAGAGAACTCAGAGACCTCGACAAGCCAAGTTCACCTTATAAAGAACTCAGAGACCTCGACAAACCAAGTTCACTTATAGAGAACTCAAAGACCTCGACAGGCCAAGTTCACTTATAGAGAACTCAGAGATCTCGATAAGCCATAATACTTATCGAGATATCAGATCTCTATACAACAAACTGGAGATCTAGATATAAACCTCAAGTACAGAATGCGGATAAGTTAAAGGTTCAAGATTATCAATCAACAAAAGATCTAATCGCTTAGATTGAAAAGTCTACAAAAGCAGCTTGAAGAGTGCAAGATCAAAGACCAAGATTAACTGACAAAGGAAAGTCACAGACCTACGCGATTTGAAAAGATTCACTAAGCCAGAAATGGAAAGCTATAGAGATAACTTAAAATTGGGTTTAGTACATCTTATTGCATGCTGTGTAAACCCTTGGTTACTAATCTATAAAGTAAACATTGGTCCTTTGTTTTAGTTATAACAAATAGATCTAGATTTTCTTGTAACTCTCTCAAGATAGTAGATGAGTTCTTACTTACAAAAGAACCCAGAAACTTTTAGCAAGATATACTTAAATTTAATACAAAGTTAAGTGAGTTTTGAATATACTGTGTTTGTTGTGCATGCTTTATTATTACTGTTAAACACAATATCTCTACAAAGTAATCTGCTTTGTTCACCATCCACAATAGATTGAAAAAGGGTAAAATATTCAAAACACATTCACCCCCCTGTGTTGTAATCAATATCTAACACTTTCTCCACCCTCTTCTCTCCCCTTCTCCTTCATTCCTCTTGGCCAAAACATACACACACTCAATCCCTCATTTTTCATACAATCTCTTAAGATCCTAGTGTAATCTAACCCTCCAACCCTTGTTCAGTTCATCCTTATATGTTTTATGTTGAAACTTAAGTGATTAAGTGTTGCATGTTTAAGAATTCTCAAAGGTCAAGTGAAAGACCTTGATTCTTATGAATTTTGTTGGGTTTTTAACACAGCGGGGGCATGGCAAAACACTTTTACACATATAAAATCCAAATAAAAGCATACAGATCATGAATAAAAATTCGAGGGATCGAATCTAACCTTTAAAAATAATTCGGAGACAACGATCAGAGATCCTTAGCAGTTGCTCCTCAAGTGTGAAGCACTCCACCGGTATCCACCAAGAAAACGATGTTAAGGAGGAGGAAGGAGGTGGAGAGAATTGGGTTTTCCAAACTTTTTGGGTTTTGTGTGGGTTAGAATAAAATTAGGGTCTATAATAGTATATTTATAGGCAAAATTTTCAGCTGAAATTTTCCCATAAATATTATTATTATTATCCCATTTATTATTCTAATTAATAATTAAAACACCTTTTAATCATTAATTCTTTTTCTAAACACTTTAGAAATAATTCTCTCTCTTCATTTAATTTCCCAAAAATTAAATCCTTAATTAATAATATTAAGAACTTTTCTTAATTAATTTATAATCAATTAAATCTCATTTAATCAATTATTAAATTTGCCAATTAATTATTTATTTCATAAATAAATAATTATTAGCCATTATTAATTAATTCCTCCACCATTAAATCATTCTCTTTTTATGGTGTGACCCTGTAGGTTCAATATTAAGCCGGTGGTAGAAATAAATAATAATAAAACTATTTTATCATTATTTATATAAATTCTCTAATTTATTAAATATGATTAATTAATTAATCACATTTATTCTACATCGTGAGGGATACTTCTCAGCATATCGCGACTATCCGGATAATATGAATTCACTGCTTAGAATACCAAGAACCTATTCAGTGAATAGTTACCGTACAATAAACTCCTTCAACCCTACAATGTCCCGATTAAATACAAGGCATGGATCTCGTGTCAAGCCTATCTAATTTAATCACTTGCTTACCATTTACTATGCGTAGTTCTATGCAAATTAGAAACTCCTTTCTAATTTCATTCACTCGGGCCAGAGATTCCTGAAATAGCGTAAGTGGATCAGCCTTGAACATTCGCTTCCTTCACTGGAAGGGGTAGATCCTTTATTGATCATACACTATCTTCGTGTACAAATTCCTATACCCAGAAGAGCCCTAATAATTGTCCCTGGAGACTAAGAACTAAACCAAAGCATAGTTTAGTGTACACAAGATGACTATGATGACCTCAAGTCTAAGGATACTTGTACAACTATCACTATGTGAACAACTGCTGACACGTGAGTGAACTCCATCAGTTGTTCAGCTGTGCGAGTCATGTTCAGTGAACTTATTCCATAATAAGCACCTACATACTAGCTATAGTGTCACCACACAAATGTCTATGAGAACAGACATCCTTCATAATGAAGCAAGCATAGTATGTACCGATCTTTGCGGATTATTAATTACCAGTTAGTAATCCTATGACCAGGAACTATTTAAGTTTAGAGTTATCATCTTTTTAGGTCTCATTATTATGATCTCATCATAATCCATAAAAAGCTTTACTCTAAACTATGGTATATCTTATTTAAACACTTAAATAGATAAAGCCCGTAATAAAAACAAAACAAGTCTTTTATTAATATCAATGAAATCAAAACAGATTACATAAAGAGTTATTCCTAAATCCTAATTAATGATTGGACTTAGGACATATTCCTTTCAATCTCCCACTTGTACTAAAGCCAATCACTTTGGTATCTAATACCCATCTTGACGATCAAAGTGACTTTCATAAAGTAGCTTTGTGAGTGGGTCTGCTATATTGTTATGTGTGTCAACTCTAATTCAATACAATATAAGAAATGTTACCGCGCTCCCACTAACCCTTTTGTAGACGCATGGTTCATCTGCGTTTTTGATAAAATCAAACTCTTTGATTGTCTCATCAAAACGAATGTTCCATCTTTCGAGAAGCTCACTTTAAACCACATATGGTTCACAGCAGCTTACACACTAGGTTTTCATTTCCCTTGGAAAGAAAACCATCTGGCCATCTGCCAGATTTCATAGTCGTAGTAAGCAGCATTCGCAAGCAAAATCCGAACTGATTTTAACAGGGCTACAGGTAAAAGGTTTTATCAAAGTCAATCCATTGCCTTTGTTTGAATCCTTTTGCCACAAGCCTGGCCTTAAAGGTCTCCACCTGGCCATCTGCTATAATCATTCTTTTGTATCCCGTATACATAGATTTCTTTCCGGATTTCATGGCACTATGCCATTTCTCTGAGTCAACACTACTCATAGCCTCATTATAGGTCACAGGGTCGTCATCATCAATGATCGACAACTCATTGTCATTCTCAATGACAAGGCCATAATACCTCTCAGGTTGGCGAGACACTCTCCCTGATCTATGAATGGGCTGTTCCACAAAAGGTTGTTCAGTCAGAACAGGTGTTTCCACTTGATCCGTAGTAGTTTATGCTTCTTGAACTTCATCAAGTTCAATTTTGCTCCCACTGTTTCCTTTAAGGATAAAATCCTTTTCCAAGAAGGTAGCATGTCTGGAGACAAACACCCGATGATCGGTGCAAAAGTAATACCCTAAAGTCTCTTTAGGATATCCCACAAAACTACATTTTACGGATCGATATTCCAGCTTATCTGGGTCAACTTACTTGACATAAGCTGGACATCCCCAAATCTTAACGTGTTTAAGACTCGGTTTCCTTTCTTTCCATATCTCATACGAAGTTTGAGAAACAGATTTTGGAAGGCACCTTATTCAGTAAATATGCTGAGGTTTCCAATGCATAACCCTATAGGAATACTGGAAGATTTGCATAGCTCATCATGGACCGAACTATGTCTAACAAAGTTCGATTTCTCCTTTCAGATACTAATATGGAGGAGTCTACTGGGAGACTATACCATTTACTTTGAGATAATCCAGAAACTCTCCGTTCAAGTATTCACCACCTCGATCTAATCGAAGAGTTATAATACTATGTTTGGTTGTTTCTCCACTTCATACTTATATTCTTTGAACTTTTCAAAGGCCTCAGACTTGTGTTTCATCAAACACATATCCGAATCCAGATCTATCATCTATGAAAGTAATGAAGTATGAAAATCCACCCATGGCTTGCGTAGACATTGGTCCACATACATCTGTGTGTACCATTCCTAGCAAATTTGCAGCCCTCTCTCCATGTCTACTAAATGGAGACTGCAATGCCACTATAAAGTGAGATTTTCATCATCCCTTTTCTTTTATTAGTTTGTTCAATCTGAAATAAATTATGTCACATACATACAGACCATTATTTAAAGCACCACGTCCATAAAGAATATTATCTCTAAGAATAGAACATTCATTATTCTCAATAATAAATGAAAATCCAGCCAAGTCTAACATGGGAATAATATTCCTCACAATCGAGGGAACAAAATAACAATTATTTCAAATAATAGTCTTGCCCGTAGGCCTATGTAAATGAAATGATTCTACATCTTCAACAGCAACTCTTGCTCCATTTCCATCAGTAGAATCACCTCCTCTTCCTCAAGAGTCCTACTTCTCCTTGGTCCCTGCAACAAATTGCAGATATGAGAACCACAGGCGGTATCGAATACCCAAGTAGAAATGACATATTCACTTCTACCATGAACATACCTGAATCAGAAGCGGTAGTCTCGCTACCCTTCTTCTTCAATTCTGCAAGGTAAACCTTGTAGTTTCTCTTCCAGTGCCCCGCCTTGTTACAGTGAAAGCAAACAACTTTGCTCTTGGGGTCATCAGCTTTTGGTGGAACCGGCATTTTCTCACCTACTTTCTTCTTCTTGGAAGGGTTCCTCTTCCTTTTCTTAGGATTGGAACCTTCACCAATTAGAAGAACAGAACTCTTCTTAGGGGAAAATTCGATTCCGCAGTCTTCAACATGTTGTGGAGTTCAGGCAGGCTAACATCCAACTTATTCATGTGAAAGTTCACAACAAACTGCGAGAACGAACTCATAAGCGATTGCAAGACCAGGTCTTGGCTCAGCTCCCCATCCATGACAAAACCAAGTTGTCCAAGACGTTCAATCAAATTGATCATCTTAAGTACATGGTCATTCACAGATGATGCCTCAGACATCCTACAACCGAACAGCTCCTTCGATATCTCATATTGAGCTGTCCTCCCCACCACATCATACAACTCTTGTAGATGCATGAGGATAGTGTGAGCATCCATATGCTCATGTTGCTTCTGTAGCTCAATGTTCATGGAAGCTAGCATGATGCATTGAGCAACATTTGCATCATCTATCCACTTACGATACACAACATGTTCATCATTATGTGCATCACTAGCAGGTTCAGTAGGCTTAGGTGAGTCAATCACGTATTCCAACTTCTCAATCCTGAGAACAATTCTCAAGTTTCGAAGCCAGTCAGCATAATTAGGACCAGTCAATTTGTGAGCATCTAGTATGCTCCTGAGTGATAGTGCAGAAGACATAACGTACAAAGTAAATCTGTAAATGATAAACACATAACAACACTTAGCAAATATTCGATTTCATTTCAAAACACTATATGAATCGGGTCTTTATTCATAAGTGGCTCCCACTAGTTTTCCTAATTTATTCAACCCCCTACATGAAAAATTAAGCATTCATAATGTTAGTGGGAATAGGGATCTTACATTCCATTACACAACCCCGGCTGTGGCACGAAACGCCATGTAATGTTCAATAGGCAGACAACTCTTGTCAATTACATCTAATGTTATTCCCTAATCAAACTTTAGCCTCTTGAATAATTGAGTGACGACTGTGGCACGACAAACTCAATATTTTAAGTCAAGTCTAACCCAACATTCCGTACAATTAAATCAGTCCCCAAAGGCCCACGGCTGTGGCACGTAACAACCTTTAGATTCTTATTCAATGTACACATCTCTATGTAATAGACAAGTATTTCTTATTTTGAAATCAAAGCCCTCGGCTATGGCACGAAATGACAATGATTCAAAAATAAGAACTACTTTCTACCATGTTGGAAGGCTATGACCGACACAAGCCCGTTGTGTCATTGGCTAATTACTACTTGATATTATTTAATTTTAGAGGGATTATAATACATTACAATCATAATCATATTATAAAGAGATTCTTCCTTTTAAATTAAATATTTCAAATCAATAATCAATAATCAGATGATTCCCAGATCGGGTGGAGCATTGTCAAGAGGCGTCACTTAATAACCCTTTCTTACAGATAGAAATCTGTTGTTGACAGAATCATCCTTTCTCTCATATCAAAAATTCATATTCAATTACGTGTTTCATAAACACAAGAATCTCATGATTGTATTCATAATATTGTTATTAAGGTTATGAAACAATTTCACTATACTAGGTTGTCTAACAAACGCCTTATATTTATTTAAGTTCACTTAAATCTATCATCGCATGATAAACTAAACATATATCACATATATCAACATGAATAAACATCAAGGTAGGAATGTTACATCATCTAGCACATTAGAACAAGCAATATACATCTCTATGTATCACAAGAAGCATTTAAAATCAATTCAAACGATCAAAAAAAGCTTTAAAACACTTCATGGAATATAAACAGTTCAAAACTTTTATATAAACTAAAATTGATCATTCCATTAGATCCGTCTTGGAAAAACGAATCCAACGGTATATTGCACGCCCAAAACGGAGTTACGAAACTCCCAGAAAATCAATTTTAAAATCAACAGACGGGCTGTAACGCATTACAAGAACGCGTTACAAGCCCTGTAACGCATTCCGGTGATGCGTTACACTCCTTTTAAGCCATTAAAGGGTGTAACGCATCCCGTGAATGCGCCACAGGTGTGTAACGCATTCCCGGAATGCGTTACACCCCTATTTTTTTTTCAGCAACCGCCTTTTGCTTTCCTCGGAAAACGAGCCACCTGACACCTGACTTTCCTCTGTCTCTTGAATTCCGTGCAGCAACAGCACAATAAAAGTTGCAGATGTACAGATAATACAAATATATATATATATATATATATACTATATGTACATATAATTATACTTATTAAATTACGAATTTAATTACAAGAACTTTAAAAATTCATAATAAAAAATCTATACATCATAAAATTATGAAAAACATACCCAGACGATATACAACACTTGTAGAACCCAGATAAACATTCAAAATTATTCTGAGAAATGATTTCTTATCAAACAAAATTAATCCATAATATAACTTGTAAAAATCATAATTAATTCATACAAGCACATAAAATTCTGAAATTTTTACCACAGATCTATATGCATACAACCTATGCTCTGATACCACTGTTGGGTTTTTAACGCAGCGGGGGCATGGCAAAACACTTTTACACATATAAAATCCAAATAAAAGCATATAAATCGTGGTAAAAACATAGGGATCGAATCTAACCTTTAAAATAATTCGGAGACAACGATCAGAGATCCTTAGCAGTTGCTCCTCAAGTGTGAAGCACTCTACCGGTATCCACCAAGAAAACGATGTTAAGGAGGAGGAAGGAGGTGGAGAGAATTGAGTTTTCCAAACTTTTTGGGTTTTGTGTGGGTTAGAATAAAATTAGGGTCTATAATAGTGTATTTATAGGCAAAATTTTCAGCTGAAATTTTCCCATAAATATTATTATTATTATCCCATTTATTATTCTAATTAATAATTAAAACACCTTTTAATCATTAATTCTTTTTCTATACACTTTAGAAATAATTCTCTCTCTTGATTTAATTTCCCAAAAATTAAATCCTTAATTAATAATATTAAGAACTTTTCTTAATTAATTTATAATCAATTAAATCTCATTTAATCAATTATTAAATTTGCCAATTAATTATTTATTTCATAAATAAATAATTATTAGTGATTATTAATTAATTCCTCCACCATTAAATCATTCTCTTTTTATGGTGTGACCCTGTAGGTTCAATATTAAGCCGGTAGTAGAAATAAATAATAATAAAACTATTTTATCATTATTTATATAAATTCTCTAATTTATGAAATATGATTAATTAATTAATCACATTTATTCTACATCGTGAGGGATACTTCTCAGCATATCGCGACTATCCAGATAATATGAATTCACTGCTTAGAATACCAAGAACCTATTCAGTGAATAGTTACCGTACAATAAACTCCTTCTACCCTACAATGTCCCGATTAAATACAAGGCATGGATCTCGTGTCAAGCCTATCTAATTTAATCACTTGCTTACCATTTACTATGCGTAGTTCTATGCAAATTAGAAACTCCTTTCTAATTTCATTCACTCGGGCCAGAGATTCCTGAACTAGCGTAAGTGGATCAGCCTTGAACATTCGCTTCCTTCACTGGAAGGGGTAGATCCTTTATTGATCATACACTATCTTCGTGTACAAATTCCTATACCCAGAAGAGCCCTAATAATTGTCCCTGGAGACTAAGAACTAAACCAAAGCATAGTTCAGTGTATACAAGATGACTATGATGACCTCAAGTCTAAGGATACTTGTACAACTATCACTATGTGAACAACTGCTGACACGTGAGTGAACTCCATCAGTTGTTCAGCTATGTGAGTCATGTTCAGTGAACTTATTCCATAATAAGCACCTACATACTAGCTATAGTGTCACCACACAAATGTCTATGAGAACAGACATCCTTCATAATGAAGCAAGCATAGTATGTACCGATCTTTGCGGATTATTAATTACCAGTTAGTAATCCTATGACCATGAACTATTTAAGTTTAGAGTTATCATCTTTTTAGGTCTCACTATTATGATCTCATCATAATCCATAAAAAGCTTTACTCTAAACTATGGTATATCTTATTTAAACACTTAAATAGATAAAGCCCGTAATAAAAACAAAACAAGTTTTTTATTAATATCAATGAAATCAAAACAGATTATATAAAGAGTTATTCCTAAATCCTAATTAATGATTGGACTTAGGACATATTCCTTTCAAATTTAAGGTCCAACCCATGATTTACATCATTTTTGGAGATGGTTATGATATGGTGAAGTGTTAAACTCCCACCATTTCCCTCCTCTCCATTCGGCAATGGCTTTTTAGGAGTCGAATGGAACCAATTCTTGGCTTTTTTGTTGCATTCAAAGTTTAAGTACAAAAATCATATTTTCAAATCATATACCATGGTTTAAGTCTTTGCATGTCATTAGTTGTTATAGTTTTTCCCATATCGTCTTGCATGTTAGTTTAAAACTCTTTCATGTCATTACTTGAGATATGATCATATGGATGCATGCATGTTATTCTTAGTTTCAAAATTTAAAGTGCTAGTAGTGTATCCTTGAGACAAGACGATTTTGTGGTTAAATGCTTGAGTTTTGGCTTCAAATTAATTTGCATGAAATAGATAATGTCTTATTCTTCTTAAACAAAGTATGGTAAGTTGTTAAGTAAGCGTATTCAGTTGGAAATAAGGTTTTATATTGATAATTATATTCAAATTTATGCTTGAATAACTCGAGCATGTGATTAAGTGCTATGTATGCTTAGTTTTGGTTATATACTATTCGGTTATGGTAATTTTGGAGTATAGAATTATCTCATTGGTAGTTAATAGGAAGATCAGGGTGGTTATTGTATTAGTTCTGGTTATCTTTGTTTTGGAGTTGGGTAAATTTGAATGGAGACAAGGAGAAAAGGGTCAGTAAGTGCGAGTAGTGAGTGAATGTTAGCCGTCGAATATTTGAGTTTTGAATGGGAATTTGGTGAGGCCTCGGGAGGCCTAAGCTTAGAAATGTTATGAAATTTTTAAGCATAAGATCATTAGCCGTAGGTTGTGGAAAAGTTTAGGTTTTGGTAGCTTCATTGGTGTAAAACCGAGAGCAACCAAAATAGGGACAACTTTGGAGTAAGAGTGACTATGGTCTAGTTTAGGTTGGTTAAGGGTAGGCATTCCACGGTCCTTGATTGCTAATGGTGTAATGGAGTTTAGGGAAGGTAAAAAAGCCATTATAATCAATCTTAGAGCAAGATTAAAGGGTTTTAATTGGTTAAAACTGGGCAAATTGCAAAGTAGCAACTGTAGTTTGGTGTCAACTTTTTAGGAAGCTATAAGTAGGCCAAAGTGAGGCCTTAATGTCAAAATAAGTTTAAGAGTTAGCTTTATGAGTTAGGAGTTAGGAAAATTCATAATTGAGTGAATGCACAAGGTAGAAAGGTTCATTTTTCCAAGGCACGCAAGGTGATGCCATATGGTACGTTCAGGAAGGTTGGGTTTGTGCAAGGAGATTATGAGTTCAATTAGGTGAGTCCTAGGTATGTCTTGATATTTTTAAGATATATTAAGGTCAGTAGAAGGTAATGTGCTAAGAGGAATCAAGTGAATTGGTTTTTTTGTACTTGGGCTTATAGAGTTTTGTGACTAGAAATGTGGGGTAGGGAGAATCGAGAGATCAAGGGTGCGATGTCTTGAGATCATTCGATACTTATGTGTTTATATGGAATAAATTCCATGTTGCTATGTGATTACATGTGATTATGTGCACTAATGTGTATAAGTAACTATCTATAGAGTTGCATGATAATAAAGTCTAGTCATGTAAATAAAACCTCTATGTTGCATTGGAGTCGAATGGTGCATAAATATAGAGTATGTTTAGTGATGAGATTTATTATATGTGTAGGTCCAAGAGAATGTAGCGGAAAGACTCTTGTCATTAAAGTCGAGTAAGCGGGTTCAAGGCTGATATAAGATCGATAAAGGACTTTAGGAGAGGCAAGTGTTTCTTCCCTTTCAAAACTCATTTTGTGAAACTATTTTACCTTAACCTATTGATAATATTTATGCTTCTTTCAATACTTTCTTCCTTAGTCATTGAACCTTATGATACCATGATTATGATTTTGAACTTGTAAATTATGTGATATTCTTATGATTAGGTATTCATATTCTTGAATGATTGATCTTTCGACCTTGACGACCCCACTAGTGAGATGATAATTCGTTTCTGATAAGAACCCTACAAATTCAAATCCTTTGACTTATGATTGTAATTCTTTTTCCTAGAATCCCTTGAAAATGGAATAATTGATATTTCTGCTTAGAATCTTAGAAAATTATCCACTGGCATCAATTTTATAAAAGATAATTGCTTAAAAGAAATTTTTAAACGAATGAATGTTTTCTTGAGATTGGTGGATTGAACTGAGATGCAAGTCCCTTTCTCACCTACTATATTAGGATTAAAAGTTTCCTAGAGATCCAAATCAAAATTTTTATAACCCGGTGAGGTTTGGGATTACTTCGTAGTTGATAACTGGCTGTAAACCGTAGCGTCATAAAAAAAATTTGAGCAATGATTTGATTTTAAAAAAATTGACTTGAAATAATGATGCCATCTACCCATCTTTGAATTATGACTTGTTATATTGTTAATTTATGTCTTATAATATCTCTTGCTGAGCATTTGGCTCACTTCTTACTATTTACCCATGTCATTTCATCTAGCTATTATGGTTAGATTCAAGCACACTGCTCGTAAGTCTACCAATTGAGATGCTGAGGCTTATTTTAGAGCTGGTGTAGTATAGCCAGCGTTCGTGTGAGGATCGATAGCCTTGTAGGAAGTTGTAATAGTTATTAGTGTTGGGCTGTTCAAACACTAAAATTTTACGATCTTAGATTATGTTGAAATCAACCCTTTTATAATATATATATATATTTATCGGTTGTTATCTTTTGGTTAAATTTTCGGGTTGTGACAAGTTTTTGTATCAGAGCTAAGGTTTAGAGTCCCTGAACAGTCCAAATAGGTTATATGATATATATATATTAAATACGATAGTGTAGGTAGATATTATTCGAGTAGGTTGCTAATATTCCCTTCGGGTATATATATATATATTATTTCTATCTCAGCAAAGGGTGCATTCGTCCTCGTCTTTTGTGCCATCCCATACTATTTCTTTCTCCGTGTATACTAATTTGAGTCTTGACTTTGATAGGCTCCAGGGTAAGTACAACCGGCTGATGGAGCGACTAGATGCAGCTTTCCAGGATGATCGATGACTTAAGGAGGAACCTAAGGCACAACTGATTCTGAGACTTGAGTCCTTGACGCAGTTTGTTAACGCTAAGCTCGGGGAGATGCCAGCACACCGCGACCGTAGCATCCAGTAGACCATCCGGATGATAGCGGATGAACTCCAGGGTGTTTTGAAGGTGCTTCAAGGGAAGTAGTGGTAGGAGACTTCAACAACTCGAGACGATAACGAGGAGTCTAAAGAGGATGACCGTTAGGCCAAAACTAGGAATGAGATTTAGGAATCTTGATCCTATTTCCTTTTCCAGTTAGCTACCTTCTATGTTATTGTATCTTTCAAACTACGTAGCTTTCTTATTCCCTTTTGAACTATGATGTTGTCTTTAAATTCAGACTTTATTTGGTTGTGATGTAACCCAACTCTATTCTCAATTATACACTATCATTTTGTTCTAATTTCGGTGTCTCTTCTGCTTCCATACTTAGAACTATACATAAATTTTACTGTTAATCATTGAAATCCGAATGCATGTGATCACATTAACCTTATAACACCCTAACTTTAAAATATTAAAAATATTCAAAACTGTTTTGTTACCTCTTCAATTTCAGAAACATGCCACCTAAAAAGGCGAAGCAAACCAGTACCCCTACTACAACCACAACAGACCCCAATATACTTTGAATACTGGAAACCTTACAACAACAAACCAATGCAATCGTTCAACAAAAGCAAACTCTTCAACAACAATTTCAGCAACAAAAATTTCGAATCCCAGAGGTTCATTACCAACACCAACATCAACAAGACCCACCCGTACCTCCTCAACAAGTTTAATTTTAAAGCTTTTCAGAATGTGAACCCTCCTACCTTTCATGACATCGCTGATCCAGTTGTAGCCAACACATGGATAAGAGAGATGGAAAGAGCTTTTGAGTTAGTTCAACTAGGAGAAGAACAAGTTATTAATTAATTAAGTGTGACATAATTAAATAATAAACTGCTATTTCATATTAGTATTATTATAGGGATAATTTCGTATAACATTGTTGTGGAGGTTGATGGGTGTATGTGGTGGTGGCTGAGCTTGTATGATGACTCTACAAGAAAGAATAGGGTTTTATTCTCTATTAAGTGTCAGCTTATGTCTCATGAAAGAATAGGGTTTTATCCCAATAGAATTCTGTTTCTATTGGGATTTTGAGAGTTTGAAGCCCTGGTTAATTCTACACCATATATATACATAAATAAAGCTTGTTTTTCACAAGGAGACGTAACAGAGTTAAGGAGAAGGCGTAAGAAGAATGTAAAGCACAATTTAACCAAGGCAACGAAGATCTAGTTTATTCTTGTGATTCTTTGTTTTATGTTGTAACTTTGGATGCTAGTTTTCTTATTCTTGAACCTTTACTTTTGTTTCTTACATGGTTTTATTAAGTATAAAGATTACTTTATTATACCATGCTTTCATCGGAACCCACATTGATGATGAGTCCGATTATGGGATAATTATTATCATGGGGTTCTAATGGATTTATTTATGGATTTCTTTAGTTAATTTGTTTTGATGCCTTAGTGTGTGGTGATTGTATGATAACCTAGTTTTGGTTGCGCTTATTCGTCTTATGAGCGTCCCGAACTTATAAGTTAGTGTGTTAATCTTTAATGAAGCGAAAGTGAATTTACGGATTTAGAACTTGCCATGATAGCATAGGTTCATGTATTTGATATGCATGATGTGTAAGTAATTTTAACCATCTTACTTGCCCTATGTAATCACGAGGGATAAATTGTGCATTAAACCATTATGTTGTCAAATTCTATAGACATATAGGGTCTCAATATAATTGGTGTCTATTTAGCTTCTATCTCTTTTGTGGATGTCCGGTAGTATGGTATTCGTACAACTAAATTTGGCGTTTATCAGTTTCGTGTTATCCGATTAGTGTCATCACTATTACATGATAAGGTTATGAACGAAAAGGCTTTTGAATGAAGTATTTAATGAAGCTACAATCCCATGGGTGTATCATATATTATTCAATTCTCTTTAATCTCTCAGTTTATATTCTTTAGTATAATCTCTTAGTTAAACTTAGTATAAACAATCTCAATTTGTTACTCGTCTTAGCATTGGATAATAACCATACTAGTGTTGTATAAATACATTGATTGAAATTAACCTAAACCTATTCCCAATAGGAACGAACCAGAATCTATTTTATATTACTTGCGATCGCGTATACTTGCGTGAATTTTAGCGCGTATTTCTGCCCTAACAAGTTTTTGGCACCGCTTCCGGGGAATTCAGTGTTAATTTTTAGTTTCTGTGTTTGTCATCTTTGGTCGTTAAAGTTCAGTGACTCAGACATTGTTACTTACTTAATTCCTTATCGTGTTTCAGGTACTCTAGCGAGCGTGTATGTATATGTGTTCTCGGTCTCGTAAGAGGACACCGGATCAAGCTGAGGAAGAAGTTGTAGTAGAGGAGAAAGTTGAGGAAGAGATTTTAGTTGAGAAAGAAGAAGAGGCTCTTGTTACAATGGGAGAACCAGAAGCGAATCCAAAGGCTTTAATGGACTACTCTCAATCGAAGATCAATGATATTCAGTCTAGCATTGTTTGACCAGCCATCTCGGCTAATACCTTTGAGATAAAGTCGAGCACAATTCAGATGATACAGAAGTCAGTTCACTTTGGGGGTTCTCCGACAGAAGACCCCAACATGCACATCAGAGATTTCATCGAGATCTTCGATACTTTCAAGTTCAATGGAGTTTCTGAAGATGCTATTAAGTTGAGGCTGTTCCCATTCTCTCTGTGGGACAAAGATAAGTACTGGTAACATTCTCTACCACCAGGGTCTATCACCAAATGGGAGGATCTTGCTCAGAAGTTTTTAACCAAATTCTTTCCTATGGAGAAGACTGCTGTAATCAGAAATGCACTTACTCAATTTGCTCAAAATTCCGGAAAATCTTTATGCAAGGCTTGGGATCGATATAATGAGATGCTTAAGCAGTGTCCTCATCATGGGATGCCTGACTGGATGATCATTAATTGTTTCTATAATGGTTTGGGTGCTACTTCTCGACCCATGCTTGATGCAACATCAGGAGGAGCCTTGTGGGCTAAAAGCTACGATAAAGCTTATGAATTGATTGAACTGATGGCTGCTAATGAATACCAGAATCGTACCCAGCGACTATCTCAGGGTAAGGTAGTAGGAATTCTGGAGTTGGATGCAGCTACTTCTATAGCTGCTCAACTTAAGGCTTTGACGATGAAGGTGGATTCTCTGTCTAATTATGGAGTTAATGAGATCACTAGTGTCTTTGAGCTTTGTGCTGGTGCCCATGAGATTGATCAGTGTGCCATTTCTAGTGAATTAGCTCAGTTCGTGAGAAACTTTCAGAGGTCGCAACAACCTGTACCAGCCATCTATCATCCTAACAACCACAATCATCCTAATTTTAGCTGGAGCAATACTCAGAATGCGGTTCAGCAGCCTTATCAGCAGTGTCCAGCAAAGTAGTACAACCCCCTGGTTTTTAGCAACCGCAATATGTATCAAGGGAGCAACTCTAGCTGTAACAGTCAAATAAAAAATATGAATTGGAGGAGTTGAGGCTCATGTGCAAGAGCCACGCGGTTTCTATCAAGACCTTGGAAAATCAAATTGGGAAAATTGCCAATGCCTTGTTAAATCGTCAACCTGGTACACTTCCTAGTGACACTGAAGTACCAGGAAAGAGGGAAGCAAAAGAGCAGGTAAAGGCAGATACATTGAGGTCTGGGAAGGTTGCAAACCCCGAACATTCTCATGGTTCGGATGAAGAGGTTGTGGCTGAAGAAGAAGTGCAGAAGGACACTGAAGTGGAACCAAGGAAGACTACTGTTAAACACACTCCTCCTGAGGGAAATACAGGGGAGAAACAGATCTATCCTCCACCTCCCTTTCCTAAGAGGCTGTAGAAGAAAAAGCTGGATAAGCAGTTTGAGAAGTTTCTGGAGGTGTTCAAGAAACTTCACATCAACATATCTTTCGCTGAAGCTCTTGAGCAGATGCCTAGTTATACGAAGTTTATGTACGGAATTCTCTCTCGGAAGGTGAAGCTTGATGACTTAGAGACAGTTGCTCTCAGGGAGGAGTGCAGTGTTGTGCTGTAACGGAAGTTACCTCCGAAGCTTAAAGATCCTGGAAGCTTCACTATTCCTTGCACCATTGGAAATGTGTCATTTGACAAATGCTTATGTGACTTGGGAGCTAGCATTAATCTGATGCCTTTGTCAATCTCCAAAAAGTTGGACTTACCGGATTCAAAGCCTACTTATATGACTTTGCAGTTGGCCGATCGTTCTATAACTTATCCACGAGGCATTGTTGAGGATGTTTTGGTCAAGGTGGATAAAATCATCTTTCCTACAGATTTTGTAATTCTTGATTTCGAGGAGGATAAGAAGATTCTCATAATCTTGGGAAGACCTTTCTTTACGACTGGCCGAACCTTGATTGATGTGCAGAAAGGTGAGCTTACCATGAGAGTGCTGGATCATGATGTTACTTTTAATATGTTCAATGCTATGAAGTTCCCTATGGAAAATGAGGATTGCTTAAATGTAGAGTTGGTCGATTCTGTGGTTACTTCAGAACATGATCAATTGGTAAGGTCTGATGCCTTTGAAAAGGCGTTGTTGGAGAATTCTGATAGTGAAGATGATGAAGGTGATGAGCAGTTACAATATCTGAATGCTTCTTCCTGGAAAAGGAAGATGGATATGCCTTTTGAATCTCTTGAAATGAAGGAGCTGAACAAATCTCCTAAGAGCCTCAAGCCATCTATTGAGGAAACTCCTACACTTGAGCTTAAACCGTGACCTGAACACTTTAGGTATGCTTTTTTAGGTGATGCATCTACGTTGCCTGTTATTATTGCATCTGACCTTTCAGGTAGTGATGAGGAAAAACTCTTAACAATTCTGAGAGAGTTCAAATCTGCAATTGGATGGACGATAACAGATATTAAGGAAATCGGCCCTTCTTATTATATGCATAAAATTCTGTTAAAGAAAGGTAGCAAGCCTGATGTTGAGCAACAAAGAAGGCTTAATCCTATCATGAAAGAAGTTTTGAAGAAGGAAATCCTTAAGTGGCTGGATGCAGGGATCATCTATCCCATTTCTGACAGTTGTTGGGTGAGTCCAGTTCAGTGTGTACCAAAGAAAGAAGGTATCACAGTTGTTGCTAATGAGAAGAATGAGATTATTCCTACTCGAACAGTCACGGGGTGGAGAGTTTGTATGGATTACAGGAAGCTGAATAAGGCCACGAGAAAAGATCACTTCCCTCTGTCGTTTATTGATCAGATGCTTGACAGATTGGCTGAGCATGAGTACTACTGTCTTCTAGATGGCTATTCGAGCTATAATCAAATTTTCATTGCTCCGGAAGATTAGGAGAAGACTGCTTTCACTTGTCCATTTGGTACTTTCGCCTTTAGAAGGGTTTCTTTTGGTTTATGTGGGGCACCTGCCACATTTCAGAGATGTATTATGGCTATCTTCTCTGACATGATTGGTCAGAATGTGGAGGTGTTCATGGACGATTTCTCTGTGTTTGGCGATTCATTTGATGAGTGCTTTCAGAATCTTGGCGATGTTCTTAAAAGGTGTGTTGAGACCAATCTGGTTCTCAACTGGGAGAAATGTCACTTTATGGTGCAACATGGCATTATTCTTGGGCACAAGGTCTCTAGTAAGGGTCTTGAGGTGGACAAAGCCAAGGTGAGGGTCAATCAAAATCTTCCTCCACCAATTTTTGTTAAGGGAGTTCGTTGCTTTCTTGGTCATGCGGGTTTCTATAGGCGGTTCATTAAGGACTTTTCAAAAATTTCTAAATCTTTGTGCAATCTTCTGGAAAAGGATGTCCCGTTAAAGTTTGATGATGAGTGCCTAACTGCTTTTGAGTTCTTGAAGAAGAGTTTAATCATGGTACCTGTCATAACTACACCTGATTGGAATGAACCTTTTGAGACGATGTGTGATGCAAGTGACTATCCAGTTGGAGCAGTTCTCGGGCAGAGAAAGAACAACATATTTCATGTGGTCTACTATGCTAGTAAGACCCTAAATGGTGCTCAACTGAATTATACTACTACTGAGAAAGAACTTTTGGGTATTGTCAACGGTTTTGAGAAATTTCGATATTATCTGCTTGGGACGAAGGTGATAGTTTTTACTGATCACGCTGCAATTTGATATCTCGTCTCCAAGAAGGAATCGAAGCCTAGATTGATAAAATGGGTTCTTTTGCTTCAGGAATTTGAGTTGGAGATCAAGGACAGAAATGGCACTGAGAATCAAGTTGTTGATCATCTCTCTCGTTTGGAAGATCCAAGTGCAACTTCACTGAATAAGACATTAATAAATGAGTCCTTTCCCGATGAGCAGCTATTTGGAGTGCAAGAGGAAGAACCGTGGTTTGCAGATATTGTGAACTACCTTGTGAGTAATATCATGCCTCCTGACTTGTCGTATGCTTAAAGGAAGAAGTTTCTTTATGAGGTGAAGTGGTACATGTGAGATGAACCATATCTGTTTAGGGAAGGAGCTGGCCAAATCATCAAGAGATGTATTCCGTACAGCAAAACGGGGGGGGGGATCTTGAGATACTGTCATTCAACCCCGAAGAAGGGATGACCTGGACAAAAGTTCACTGAATATGCTAAATTGAATGCACCTAGGAGTCAGATATTGATGAAAGTTGAGAAGGATAGAGATGTTCGTTGGCCTAAGCCTCTGAAGGCTGATCCTACCAAGCTAGATAAGAGCAAGTATTATAGATTTCACAAAGATGGTGATCATGACACCGATGAGCGTAGACAATTGAAAGATTAAATAGAGTTCCTCATTCAAAAAGGAAGGTTGAGCAAGTATACTTGAGATGGAGGATATAGGAATAACAATGGAAGAAAGAATTTCGATGATCGTAGGAGGGATCAAAATGATCAGGGGATAAATCCCCAGCCCAGGGGACCGGTGATAAATCCAATCTTTGGAGGACCATGACCCCGAGGGCCTGTGATAAATACAATCTTCGGAGGACCAACTGCTGCTAGTTTATCTAAAAATTCAAGGAAAGCATATACTAGATAAGTTATGCATATCGTTGGAGAAGCCCCGAAGAGGGCCAGGACAGGAGTAAAAATGACATTTGATGATTCTAACTCGGAGGGTATGAAATTTCCTCATGATGATCCGCTGGTCATAATACCTATAATAGGGAACATCCCGGTGAAGAGGGTCCTTGTAGACAACGGTGCCTCGGTGGATATTTTTCTTCATGATACCTTTATAAGGATGGGTTACAATGATTCTCAATTAACCCCGACTGATATGCCAATATATGGATTCGCTGGAGTGGAGTGCCCCGTGGAAGGGACAATTAAGTTTCCAATGACCATAGGTCAGGAACCAAGACAAGCAACACAGATGTTGGACTTTGTAGGGATAAAGGCTGGATCAACTTACAATGCAATCATGGGAAGAACGGGAATACATACTTTTAAGGCAGTCCCTTCTTCTTAACATTCAGTAATGAAGTTTCCCACCCGTAATGGGATTGGAGAAGAGAGAGGAGATCAAAAGATGGAAAGGAGTTATTATGTGGCCTCTCTTAGGGCTGATGGAGTTGGGGGGCAGGTTCTACCTATTGAAGATCTGGATATCCGAGAGAATGATGAGAAAAGAGGAAAGCCAGCAGAAGACTTGGTTCCAATTCCTTTGACTCCCGAGGATCCTGAGAAAGTAAATTTCATTGGAGCGTTACTAGAGGAGCCCCTTAGAGGGAAGTTGGTAAGGTTTTTACAAGAAAATAGTGACGTATTTGCATGGTCGGTGACTGATATGCCTAGCATAGACCCGAAACTAATTACTCACAAGTTGAACGTAGATCCAAACCGAAAACCGTGAAGAAAAAGCGAAGGAGTGTTGCCCCTAAGAGGCATGAGGCAATCAAGCAAGAAGTGGAGAAGCTCTTAGAGGCTGGTTTTATTAAAGAAATACAATTTCCGGAATGGTTAGCAAACCCTGTAATGGTAAAGAAGGCTAATCGAAAATGGAGGATGTGCGTGGATTTTACTGATCTAAATGATGCATGCCTGAAGGATTGTTTCCCGCTGCCAAGGATAGATACATTGATAGATGCGACCGCTGATGACGAGATGCTGAATTTTATGGATGGATTCAGTGGATTTAATCAAATCAAGATGTATAAGGATGACATCCCCAAGGTATCATTCATCACTGACTTTGGTGTTTTTTGTTATCTTGTTGTGATGTTTGGCCTTAAGATTGTAGAAGCTACATATCAAAGGTTGGTAAATAAGATTTTCAAGGATCTTATTGGAAAAACTATAGAAGTTTATGTCGATGACATGTTAGTCAAAAGTCTGGTGAAGACTGACCACATAGCCCATTTGAGGGAAGCTTTTGAAGTCCTGAGATATCATAAAATGATGCTAAATCCCGCAAAGTGTGCTTTCAGAGTGGGATCTAGAAAGTTTTTGGGATTGATGGTCTCCAATAGAGGAATCGAGGCCAATCCCGATAAAATAAAAGCTATCCTGGATATGAAACCACCAAGTTCCATAAAAGACGTTCAGAAACTCACTAGAAGAGTTGCTGCATTTGGTTGGTTCATCTCCAAATCTGGGGACAAGTGCTTGCCATTCTTCAAATCTTTGAAGAAAGTAAAAGATTTCATATGGACTGAGGAAAGTCAGGAAGCATTTGAAGGATAAAAGAAGTACATGGTTCAAGCCCCGTTGTTGGCCAAACTAGCTTTGAATGAAGTTTTGTACTTATATTTGGCCATTTCAGAAAATGCCTTGAGTGCTGTCTTGGTCAAATAGGAACTTAAAGTCTAGAAACCCATATATTATGTCAGTAAGATCTTGCACGGAGCTGAATTGAATTATTCGACTATTGAGAAATTTGCTCTAGCCCTGCTGATGGCCTCAAGGAAGTTGCGTCCTCACTTCCAAGCTCATAAAATTGAAGTGCTAACGAATCAACCTCTGAGAAGCAATATTCACAGTCCTAAAGCTAGCACAAGGCTGATTAAATGGGCTATTGAATCGGGAGAATTCAAAATAAAGTATAAGCTACGAACGGCAATAAAATCTCAGGTTTTGGCTGACTTCGTGGTTGAATGTACCATCCTCAACCAAGAAGTCGGGGAGCAGGAAATTACTGAACCTCAGGGTATGGAGAGGAAAGAGGATAATGAAGGAGAAGATAACAAGGAGAAGGAATATTGGGTTCTCTATTTTGATGGAGCATTAAAAACAAATTCGAGTGGAGCATGGCTTCTTTTACAAATCCCAGATGGTTTTTTGATTGAATATGCCATGAAGTTAGACTTCCCAACCACAAATAATGAAGTTGAGTATGAAGCTCTGATAGCTAGCCTCGGCCTAGGAGGGACATTGAGGGTCAAGAACTTAAAAGTCTATGGAGATTCAAAGCTGGTCATATCCCAGGTCAAGGGAGAGTTTTAGGAAAGAGATGAAATAATGGCTAGGTATGTCCGCCTAGTAATGGATGTGATGACTCAGTTCAATGAATGCCATATTAAACACATTCCAAGGGAGGAAAATGCTAAGGCAGATATGTTGTCTAAGTT
Source organism: Apium graveolens (assembly GCF_009905375.1). Lineage (NCBI taxonomy): Eukaryota > Viridiplantae > Streptophyta > Magnoliopsida > Apiales > Apiaceae > Apium > Apium graveolens. Next base: position 228,050,665 of record NC_133651.1, on the reverse strand, counting down.
CACTTCATCAGAGATAGAGAAGAGTTCAGGAAGTGTGTACTTCCGCATTTTGAAAACACGGAGCATTGATGTTAAGCTTGTAGCCCCTATAGGGTTGGGGACATCATGGATAGATCCTATTAAGGACCATATTCAAACTAGTTGGATCCCGAATGATGTGACTGAAGCACAAAAGTTAGCTGTGCGAGCACTGAGATATTCCTTGATTCACAGAATTATGTATAAAACATCTTTTGTAGTGCCTTACTTAAGATGCCTCAGGCCAGACGAGGCTCGACTTGCTCTAGAGAAAGTACACAGGGGCATATGTGGCCAACACTTGGGGGTAGGGCCTTGGCCCATAAATCACCCGCTTAGGCTTCTATTGGCCAGAAATAATGGCTGACACGAAAGAATATGTGAAGATATGTGACTGTTATCAGAAACATGCCCCTGTAGTAAGGCAACCTCCTGAAATGCTGACTTCCATAAACTCCCCAATCCCATTTTCTATGTGGGGAATGGATATTCTTGGACCTTTCCATATGGAAACTACTCAAAGGAAGTTCTTGATTGTGTCTATTGACTACTTTACCAAAAAGATCGAAGCTAAGCCCTTGGAAAATATTACAACTAAGCAAGTCTCTCAGTTCTTGTGGGAAAATATTATGTGTAGGTACGGAATTCCTCGAATCTTGGTAACCGATAATGGAACATAATTTAATAATGAAGACTTCAGAAAGTACTGTGAGGAAAACTAAATTGACTTGAGATTCACCTCTGTTGCTCACCCTCAAGCTAATGGGCAAGCAGAGGTTGCGAATCGTATTATTTTAGATGGGCTAAAAAAGAGGATTAAAAAATCCAGAAATAATTGGGTGGATGAAGTACTGCCAATACTCTGGGCTTATAGAACTATATGTAGAGTTACTATAGGATCCACACCATTTATGCTAGCTTACGGTGCAGAAGCAGTTATTCCTGTGGAAATATCACAGTCGTCTCCCAGAATCCAAGCATACGATCCTGAGGAAAATGAGGAAGGGAAAAGGTTAGCCCTGGACTTGATAGATGAGGTACGAGATACAACCCATGAAAAGATAGTATAATATCAGAAAAAGCCTCCTTCGACTAAAATCTAAGGGTGAAAGAAAAATTCTTTAGGCAAGGAGATTCGGTCCTAAGGAAGGTAGAAGCTTCCGGATTAGGCCAGAAAGGAAAGCTTGCCCCGAATTGGGAAGGGCCATATAAGGTTAAGAGTCTTCTAGGAAGAGGAACTTATAAGTTAGAGATCACGGAAGGAGAAGAAATACCTCGGACTTGGCATGCTCGAAACTTGAAAGTTTACTACCTATAGTTTATACATACTGTAGTGCTAACAAGGTTGAAAAGAACCTTGAAGCTTTGCTTGCTTAGGATTTCGTATGTTATTTTTATCAAACTATTATTTTAAATTCTAGTTCTATGAAGAAGTATGTAAGGGATGGATCATAAGAGTTAACAGTTAATAAAGTTTCCACAAACTTATATTAGAACTGTTTGGTTCACCTTATCTTAGAACTATTTGGTTTTATCTTTAGAACTGTTTGTTTGGTTCATGCTATGTATGGTTCGGTTTGCTGATCTATTCAGTACAAGTACAAAAAATGTGAGGGAAAGCTACAAAAAGACAAGAGAACTATCTAACTCCCAAAAAATAGTGCAAGTACTTAGAAGAGATAGTAGAAAAGCAAATAACTTAGAATAACATGAATAATCTGCGAAGGGAAATAAGTTCATAGTACAATAAGTTAAGATAAAAACAACAAACATGAAGTCTAAAAAACCAGAAATACTACTCCTCCATGTTGTAGTCATCCTTTCCTTGCTCCTTCTCAGTATCCTCCTTCTCAGCGTTAGCAGAAGGCTCAGCATCCTTTGCAGGAGAAGCTGGGGGAAAAGTAGTACTGGGATCTAGGATACGATTATCAGTCTTGGGAGAGTTGAAGAGAGCATCCAGACTATCCTCTATCTCTGACTGTTCAGGGCTTATAAAGTCCTTGGGATCTATTAAGCCCGGATGCTTCTCAGAAACTGCCTTCACCGCTGCATCCCATCCCTGAGTAAACTAAAGAGGATAAAGACCCTCATCATGAATGTCCATAAGATTCTTAAACTTTTGAGAATTCATATAGTCATCGATGATGGTTTCTTTATTGCTCCGGAGCTTAACCAGCTCGGCATGGGCCTTGGACAGCTCCTCCCCCTTGGTCTTTAACTTCTTATCCAAGACCTCGGCCCTCTCTTTCCACTTCTTCAACTCCCTTTCAAATTCATCTGAGTTCCCCTTCCAGGGCCTAGCTTCATGAAGGACCCCCTGGAAGTAAGTGTTGCTCTGTACAAAGAAATATAATTTAACACAAACTTATAAAAAAAGAGAAGTTAAAATTAAAAGGTAAGGTAGAAATGTTACCACAGCTTGGGCCTGAGAACCTAGGAGCTCAATGGACTCAATTTCACTCCCCATGACAATGTCAGTGAAGTCATGGGGAGTTATGGAATAGTATGACCAATCCTTAGCATGCTTGGTGGACTTAACCACCGTATCACTTCTGCTAAAACCCCAGTTGGGTCTGAAGGAGTGCCCTTTGAGTGGAGGATCCACATCATCTCCTAGCTCCACTACTAGAACATAGGGCCTAAGAAAAGAAGGAGCATCAGGCTTGCTCTTGGGGTCCTTGTTTAGCTTGGCCCTCTTTTGGCGGCCAGATTCCCCCTCCTTAGGCCTATTAATGTTATTAATGGCCTCGCAAGCTGAAATGACAAAAGAAAAACATCAAAATTTGGAAATGATTGAGGTTCAATAAATAGAAAGAAATAAAAAAAACACAGTTAAAGTTACCCTTATCACTGGCCCGAGAGAGACCAACTTTCTTCAGGGAAAGCTCCTCTAAAAGGGTCTATGTGTCAGTTTTGTCGTCATCCTAAATGAGGGCTTGATAAGCGACCTCCTCCTCATCAGTTAACATAATGCTGGAGGGGCTACCATCTACTACTTTGCAAAAGGGCCTACCAAAAAGGGTAGCCCGATCGCCTCCGGCCCATGTCATCCTAACAAACTCGTCTCTCCATTTTGGGTTATTCTCGACAATGGAGTTACCATAAAAAAGGTGGGGGATTTTGGGCCTTTGACGTATTAAAACTCAGCCCGGTTGAGTTAAAGCACTGTTATAGAACTGAATTTTTTTTCTAAAAACTATGACTGAAAGAGGGAATTTATTCCTAAGACATAAAACCATAAAGAAAATAATATTCTTCCATGCATTTGGAGGGAGCTGACTTGGGTTTATATGCACATCCGTAAGCAGACGTGGGATGAATTCGTGAAAGGGGAACCTAAGACCCGCGGTTAAAGCTCCTTGATAAATAAAGATTGTATCCCCCTCCTAATTATAAGTCCTATCCCCAGGGGCGGCCGGAATAATTCTAAGGTTAGGGGAGATTTTACATAGTGTTAAAAGCTTATATCCTATCGTCTAGCTCATGAAAGGTATTACCATGGTTATAAGGATCTAAGTCAGACAAAGATGGGTATTCATCCCCTCTAGTGTTTATCATGTCTACCAAAGAAGTATAAGGAGAGCATATTTGAATGGCGGCAACTCTTTTTGAAGAATTCATCTTGGCCAGCCTAGCTAGGTCACGATCTTCCATTGATACTCTTGGGAAGAAGGCTTGAAACCCAGAAAAATGTTGAAGATGGTGGAGTTGCGGTGCCAAACAACGCCGAAACTAGAGAGATTTTTTGAGAGGATTTGAGAAGTGAGAAGTGAAATGAGAATTCTCACTTTTCACCTCACTTACATAGCCGAAATTTCAGGAATGTGAATTGCCTAAAGCCCATAGAGGCAAGGCCCAATCTAAGAAAGCCCACTAAAAAGGAAACTTCAGGGATGTTCTAGAAACTGAAAAGGAAATTGAAAGGTCAAAAATTGAGCATAATTTCAATTAAATCGATCAGAGTCCTGATTGATGGTGAATAAAACCCTGGTCGAATTTTCATTCGATTAAAGGGGTAAAAAATCACTTAAGTCGATCAGAGTCCTGGCCGAAAAAGGAAGAATTCTTGTCGAATTTTTATTTGATTAAAGGGGTAAAAAATCACTTAGTTTGATCAGAGTCCTGATTGAAAAAGATAGAATTCTGGTCGAAATTTCATTTGATTAAAGGGATAGGAATTCTAATCAGAGTCCTGATCGATGAAGAGAATAATCCTGGTCGAATTACAGAGAAACATCGATGTCAAGAACAAACCCAAGTCGATTAGAATCCTGATCGAATCGATTAGAATCCTGATCTAATCGATCAGGATTCCTGATCGATTATCCCTTAGATCTCAGTGTAAAAAATAAGTCTAAGTTGATCAGAATCCTGATCAAATCGATCAGGATTCCTGGTCGATTTTCCCTAAGAACACATCAACAAAATCTCATTTAATTCGATCAGGATCCTGATCGATTTCGATCAGGAATCCTAATCGAAATCTTGTCGACTAGAATGGAAAATTAGCTATTAATTCGATTAAGATCCTGATCGATTTCGATTAGGATCCTGATCGATTTCGATCAGGAATAAATCCTGAGAAATTAAGGAAATTCCTTATAAAATCCTGGAAATTATGAATATTTTCTGGAAATTAGAAATAAATCCCAAAAATTAAGAAAAAATCCCAGGAATTAAGGGAAAATTCCTGGAAAATAGAGGAAAAATCTCAGAAATTGAGGAAAAATTCCTGTAAAATACCAGAAAATTCTTAAAAAGAGGGAGTAAGTTAAAAAGAAAGTAATAGGGAGTTTCCAAAACAACCCTGAGGCCATGAACAAGGCAAATCATTGTAAATGTGTAGGTCGCTCCACACTTTACGCAAAAACGATACCCTGTAAGGGAATAAATGAACTTAACTTCTGCGAAACCTTTTATGGTTTCCCAGAGGTTGGGGGAAAATGATAGGGAATAAAATAAACCATGATTGCGTAATTAACATTATATTAATAATACCAGAATTGGGATGACAATTAAGCCAATTAGGAAGGGCCCAAAATCATGAATATTAATTAATTTCATAATTAATTAATAAGGGATAAATCAACTGATAATAAAGTCCCAATGAACACACAATACCTTGGAGATTGGCCTCCAAGAAACCTCATAGGATAAGGAATTAGTTTCCTACTTCCTAGGACTCCGAAGCCCATTCTAATTCAGAGACTTGCCCACCAAGTCTCCCAACTCTAGTCCAATTCAAGGACTCCCAACATCTATATAAGGGGTCTCACCCCATAAATCAGAACTAAGTTTTTTGGCTTGATTCTCTAATTCACAGAGATACGTAAACATCTCATAAAGGAAGAGTTAAGCTACGAAACACGAGAGCATTCATTAAAGGCCTTGAGATCCCGAACCCTAGTAATAAATACAACGATTAATATACCCTATTTTTCTATCCATAACACTGATCATCGAAATAGGGTAATTGCCAAACTTTCATTGTTTCATTTTTAATAGAATAGTTGATATTATTAATAAAAAAATTATATTTTATTGTAAAGGAAATTAAAAATAAAATATATTAAATATGTTTCTTTGAAATTTATGATTTAATTGTTTTTATATTATGTTAGGGGTAGAATTCAAAGTTAAAATATTAAAATCAAAATATTTCTTTGCATTAATATCTATCAATTTTGATATTTTTATTATTATACATGCCATGTAGGATTATGTTATATGTATATATTTTTCAAGAAATATATATGTAACATGTTACCTAATATTAGTAATATACTTTAATAAATTATAAGTAATGCTATTAATTTATAATTTTATCAGATAAATTTACTTTAATAATTTTTAACTAGATTTTACTATAAAATAATTTAGAAAATGTAAAATTTGTATTGAATGTATATGACATGTTTAATAGATATTCAGAATTCAAAAGTTCTAGACTCCATACTTTAGTTGTTGAGATTTGAGAATATGGTAGGAAAGCAGGAATTGTGATAACTAAAAAGAGTACGGCCGTGTCTCAAAATAACCAAAAGTTTATGAAATATTTTACTTTATTTTTTGGTGATCTCCTTCAAGCTGTAAACCGGAAATTTAGACATTTTAAATATGACATCTATGACCAATGTAGGTGTCTATAACCAAAATTAAAGTAGTGAATATTTAGTTGTAGTTTATTTTACTTGCTTGAGAGAAAACATCACTTATTTTAATGTATTCATTAACGATGGAGAACTTACTTTTTCTAATTTATGATCTGAAACAATCTTATTCAGAAAATGATAACATGGATTGTTAACATATTTTCTGGCATAAAAGAATAAATACATTAACACATAACTTATGTAAAATGACAACTGAAATAGAACATAACCATATTTAATGAAGAACAACATTTGGATCTTTGTTTTCATATTTTGTTGAATTTGGAGAAGGATTTTATTTACTGATGAATGAGGTCTACAATTTACCTATTCTTCTTCTGAAAACTACACAAACAATAATCTAAAATAATGGACAAAGAGGCTTTCGAGAATTAAAGCAGAGTAGTGACATACAAAATATTTAAACATCACTCCTAATTACAAATATAAAAGAATGATATGCAAAGATGAGACTTTGAGGTCTTACCTGAGGCGACCATGAATGAAAAATACAACTACAGACCTAAACAATAATGAAAGTGGAGGAAATTTGCAGGGTTTTGATGGACATCTGATTCTTGGTGGTTAATATTTTTTTGACATTCAAATATACATAATTTCCACGTAAAAAAGTGAGATAGGTGGTTATGGTTTGCGAAGTTAAATCCCTATAATTGCGTCGTGTTATTTATGATGAAGACTTGTAAAGGAATCAGGTCACTCCAGCGGAATGGATAGTCCATCCGTAAATAGTATAATATTAATTCATTCTTGAAAATGATTTGACCCAATAGTATAAATGGATACCCTTAGTGCTAGAAAAATTTAGAAATATATTGATATTGATCACAAGAAAAAAAAATTTGTGGGAGATAGACATGACATTTACAGGTTCAAATAAGTACGTGTAAAGTAGATGTAATGGCTTATTAATTGTTGATTATGTCTTACTTCTGAAAGAGGCTTTCTTTTGCTTTCCTAGTTGACAAGCATCACAGACTCATCCTTGGAAAATTTCAATTTTCTCCTTTTTGACCAAATCATTCATTGTTAAAAAGTTTGAGTGAGATAGTTTATTATGTAAAAACCAACTTTCGTCCATACTTGCTTTGCTCAAAAGACAAGTGATAGAGTCTGCATTTGTAGAATTGAAGTCGGTTGGGTACACGTTTCCTTTTCTTTTTCCGGTGAGCACCACAGTGTTATAATTCTTGTTAGTGACTACACATGCTTCTACATCAAATTCCACTTTAAATTCTTTGTCACATAGTTGACTGACACTGAGCAAATTATGCTTAAGTCCTTCAACTAGTGCTTGTTCAAAAAATGACATTCTCTTTAGAAATTAAGCCATATCTCATAGTGTACGCTTTACTATCATCTCCAAAGGTAATGCAAGGGTCAGCTCTCTCTTCAAACTTGTGATCAGGGACGAATTACCAGTCACATTCATTGAAAAAACCACTATCCACATACCATAAATTCCTCATTTTTCCCTACACACATCAAAATCATATCAAATTAATTTTGGTACCCAAGTTTCATTGGTTCCTGCTTTATTAGTTGCCCTATTTTCTTTTCGACTATTTTGTACTTTAGATTTTGGCGGTATTTAATCTTCCTTGACCCTAGGTCTTAGTTTATGAGCAAAAGTGTTAGTGTATAAATCAGGTGCATAAATTTGAGGTGGCATCATCTTATATGGTGATGCAAACATGTTATTCATCCCCAGAATATCCCATGGTATTCTAAATCTTGTGTTATAGGGGTTAGGAATAAATGGCATGTTATTATAGTTCTGATTAGACACATTAGGCACATTTTGCATGGCAAATATAGAAGGCATAGACACTGCAAGAATACAATAAAATATTTAGCAGATTTTCAATTAGCAGAAAAATAATTACCACTACCACATTTAGAAAATGTCTTACTAGGAGCATACTTATCAAGTGTGTTGTTGTGTTTATTAATCCCCAATTTTCCATTTCTATTACTCTTTTTCTTAGTTCCAATCATATCCTCAATTTTCTCAATCTTATAACCAATTGCTTGTTAGATAAGTGACCTATATTTGCCTTTTATATGTCCTTGGTTTTGCTATTTTCTCATTGTATTAAGTTTTTTCTGAAAGGCCCATATTTAGCATGTAGTGTTTCTAACTTAGTAGAATTGGGTTTTTCTTTCAATGGATGGCTTATATACGTTGATTTTCTCTTACTACAACTCCTTATGTATCTAGTTTCATTTTCTCTTTCTTCCATGTATTTTTCACAGAAAGATTGTCCACTTTATAGTTCAAAATTTTTTTGTACAATGTTCCTGGATTCTTTCTACTTGTAAATAACTTCTTGTTCTTTTATAAATGATTTTTTTAGGATTTCTTCTCTTCTTAAGAAAATAACTAGATTATCCTCGAAATTTGGTAGTGCATGCCCGTTCCTTTTACTTTAGTAGCCCAAAATATTTCTTTTTATAATCAACAACTTCACCAACTTTATCTTATCTTTGAGTTCTAAGCTTTCTGCATTCATTGGAGAAATGAGTAGTTATGCCATAGTTGTAGCATTTAACCTTTGATTTCACCATATTCTTGTTGGTCTTTAGTTATCTTCTGAATGACTTTGAGAATTCTTTTCCTCTCTTAAACTTAAGGTTTAAAAACCTTTTTTCGACAGGAATTCCAAGTGTTCAACCAACTCTTTAAATTTATCAGGCACGGAAGAGTCATCTCATATTCCACCTTTATTTCCTTTCCTTTGACTGACTTTGACTGACTTTCACTTTGATCTTAATTCCCTGCTTCTTTTCTTGAAAATTTTAATCTTGGTTCTGTTTCATTCTCACTGACATTGGATGGCCATATTTTTTTCCTTTTTATGCCCTTTTCTCAATATCTTCATCCTATTGCATTTCCAATGTTATTCATTAACAATCATCTTTGGTTAATTTGTAAATGGGGATTGAATACAAATTAAAATTTCCACAATAATTCGTATTAGGGAAATAAAAACCGAACACAGATATTCCAAATTTTCCGATGATTTATTTTTCGACTTGCCACATGAGGTTTATATTGAAGAAATAATTTATTACGATTACAAAGTAATCTCACATCTGCAGTTTACAATATTTCACACATAGGAGGATCTCTCTCTCTCTCTCTCTGGCACTCAAAATTTAAACCTATTTCTTAAGTGAAACATCTGCTATAACTTAGTTTATATACCTCTAAGTTACAATGCTTACTAGACAATACATAACACAGTCTTCGAGATCCAGCAAGATTGCTTTTCCATTCTTTCCCATGAGGCTTAACAAATTAGGCTAGAATTTATCTTGATATATTACTTTGAATATCTCACCAATTTGTCATGCATGGAAATTGAATATTCTTCTTCTTCAGAATCCAAGATCACATGCAAAGTTTCTCGACTTCCATTTTCTTTACTGAAATTTGCATAAGCCCATGTGCTGTGTCAGAGTAAGGACTTGACCAATGTCAAGTCACTATCACCATCTATGTGAGTTCCCTTAGTCATTGACAATCATTAGATTAGCCGTTAACGGGTTGATGTAGTTATCCATTGATGTTGCAGCTTCACTTAACAATTGGTAGCTCACTTCACTTAATCAGAACTACATGATATCGAGTATTTACAATTAGCCATATTACTATAGATTATCCATTAAGTAACATGACTTCTGAATGAATACCATTACTACTATCTATTACAACAATCTCACAGAAAATATTACAAAAAGACTCATCCGTTGATGGACAACTCCTTCAACGGCTTTCCCTTATGATGGCTAGCTGTTAAAGGCTATAATTTGACTTTACATATTATGCCATATGATTTTCTTACAATCAAGATTCAGGTTTGATTCCTAACTGAAAAGAATATGTCCTAAGTCCAATCATGTATTAGGATTTAGGAATAACTTCCTGTGTAATCTGTTTTTGATTTCATTGATATTAATAAAAGACTTTCTTTGTTTTTATTACGGGCTTTATCTATTTAAGTGTTTAAATAAGATATACCATAGTTTAGAGTAAAGCTTTTTATGGATTATGATGAGATCATAATAGTGAGACCTAAAAAGATGATAACTCTAAACTTAAATAGTTCCTGGTCATAGGATTACTAACTGGTAATTAATAATCCGCAAAGATCGGTACATACTATGCTTGCTTCATTATGAAGGATGTCTGTTCTCATAGGCATTTGTGTGGTGACACTATAGCTAGTATGTAGGTGCTTATTATGGAATAAGTTCACTGAACATGACTCGCACAGCTGAACAACTGATGGAGTTCACTCACGTGTCAGCAGTTGTTCATATAGTGATAGTTGTACAAGTATCCTTAGACTTGAGGTCATCATAGTCATCTTGTGTACACTGAACTATGCTTTGGTTTAGTTCTTAGTCTTCAGGGACAATTATTAGGGCTCTTCTGGGTATAGGAATTTGTACACGAAGATAGTGTATGATCAATAAAGGATCTACCCCTTCCAGTGAAGGAAGCGAATGTTCAAGGCTGATCCACTTATGCTAGTTCAGGAATCTCTGGCCAGAGTAAATGAAATTAGAAAGGAGTTTCTAATTTGCATAGAACTACGCATAGTAAATGGTAAGCAAAGTGATTGAATTAGATAGGCTTGACACGAGATCCATGCCTTGTATTTAATCGGGACATTGTAGGGTAGAAGGAGTTTATTGTACGGTAACTATTCACTGAATAGGTTCTTGATATTCTAAGCAGTGAATTCATATTATCCGGATAGTCGCGATATGCTGAGAAGTATCCTTCACGATGTAGAATAAATGTGATTAATTAATTAATCATATTTAATAAATTAGAGAATTTATATAAATAATGATAAAATAGTTTTATTATTATTATTTATTTCTACTACCGGCTTAATATTGAACCTACAGGGTCACACCATAAAAAGAGAATAATTTAATGGTGGAGGAATTAATTAATAATGGCTAATAATTATTTATTTATGAAATAAATAATTAATTGGCAAATTTAATAATTGATTAAATGAGATTTAATTGATTATAAATTAATTAAGAAAAGTTCTTAATATTATTAATTAAAGGATTTAATTTTTGGAAATTAAATCAAGAGAGATAATTATTTCTAAAGTGTTTAGAAAAAGGATTAATGATTAAAAGGTGTTTTAATTATTAATGAGAATAATAAATGGGATAATAATAATAATATTTATGGGAAAATTTCAGCTGAAAATTTTGCCTATAAATACACTATTATAGACCCTAATTTTATTCCAACCTCGAAACCCGAAAACCCAAAAAGTTTGAAAAACCCAATTCTCTCCACCTCCTTCCTCCTCCTTAACATCATTTTCTTGGTGGATACCGGTGGAGTGCTTCACACTTGAGGAGCAACTGCTAAGGATCTCTGATCGTTGTCTCCGAATTATTTGAAAGGTTAGATTCGATCCCTCGAATTTTTAGTTACGATTTATATGCTTTTATTTGGATTTTATATGTGTAAAAGTGTTTTTCCATTCCCCCGCTGCATTAAAAATCCAACATTGGTATCGGAGTATAGGTTGTATGCATATAGATCTGTGGTAAAAATTTCAGAATTTTATGTGCTTGTATGAATTAATTATGATTTTTACAAGTTATTTCATGGATTATTTTTGTCTGATGAGAAATCGTTTCTCAGAATAATTTTGAATGTTGATCTGGGTTCTACAAGTGTTGTAGATCGTCTGGGTATTTTTTTCATAATTTTATGATGTATAGATTTTTTATTATGAATTTTTGAAGTTCTTACAATTAAATTCGTAATTAAATAAGTAAATATATATATAGTATATATATATATATGTTTATATACATCTGCTATGTTTGTACTGCACTGCTGTTTGTCTGCTGCTGCACAGAAAGATCGAGAATGTCAGGCTGTCAGGTCTGACTTGCACGAAATTCGAGAAAGAGGGGCGGCGGCTGCTGAAAAAAAATAGGGGTGTAACGCATTCCGGGAATGCGTTACACACCTGTGGCGCATTCACGGAATGCGTTACACCCTTTAATGGCTTAAAAGGGGTGTAACGCATCACCGGAATGCGTTACAGGGCTTGTAACGCGTTCCTGTAATGCGTTACAGCCCGTCTGTTGATTTTAAAATTGATTTTCTGGGAGTTTCGTAACTCCGTTTTGGGCGTGCAATATACCGTTGGATTCGTTTTTCTGAGACGGATCTAATGGAGTGATCAATTTTAGTTTATATAAAAGTTTTGAACTGTTTATATTTCCATGAAGTGTTTTAAAGATGTTTTTGACTGTTTTAATTGCTTTTAAATGCTTCATGTGATACATAGAGATGTATAATGCTTAGACTAATGTGCTAGATGATATAACATGCCTACCTTGATGTTTATTCATGTTTATATATGTGATATATGCTTAGTTTATCATGCGATGATAGATTTAGGTGAACTTAAATAAACATAAGGCGTTTGTTAGATAACCTAGTATAGTGAAATTATTTCATAACCTTAATAATAATATTATGAATACAATCATGAGATTCTTGTGTTTATGAAACACGTAATTGAATATGAATTTTCGATATGAGAGAAAGGATGATTCTGTCAACAACAGATTTCTATCTGTAAGAAAGGGTTATTAAGTGACGCCTCTTGACAATGCTCCACCCGATCTGGGAATCATCTGATTATTGATTATTGATTTGAAATATTTAATTTAAAAGGAAGAATCTCTTTATAATATGATTATGATTGTAACGTAATATAATCCCTCTAAAATTAAATAATATCAAGTAGTAATTGGCCAATGACACAACGGGCTTGTGTCGGTCATAGCCTTCCAACATGTTAGAAAGTAGTTATTATTTTTGAATCATTGTCATTTCGTGCCACAGCCGAGGGCTTTGATTTCGAAATAAGAAATACTTGTCTATTACATAGAGATGTGTACATTGAATAAGAATCTAAAGGTCGTTACGTGCCACAGCCGTGGGCCTTTGGGGACTGATTCAATTGTACAGAATGTTGGGTTAGACTTGACTTAGAATATTGAGTTTATCGTGCCACATCTGTGACTCAATTATTCAAGAGGCTAAAGTTTGATTAGGGAATAACATTAGATGTAATTGACAAGAGTTGTCTGCCTATTGAACATTACATGGCGTTTCGTGCCACAGCCGGGGTTGTGTAACGGAATGTAGGATCCCTATTCCCACTAGCATTATGAATGCTTAATTTTTCACGTAGGGGGTTGAATAAATTAGGAAAACTAGTGGGAGCCACTTATGAATAAAGACCCGATTCATATAGTGTTTTGAAATGAAATCGAATATTTGCTAAGTGTTGTTATGTGTTTATCATTAACAGATTTACTTTGTACGTTATGTCTTCTGCACTATCACTCAGGAGCATACTAGATGCTCACAAATTGACTGGTCCTAATTATGCTGACTGGCTTCGAAACTTGAGAATTGTTCTCAGGATTGAGAAGTTGGAATTCGTGATTGACTCACCTAAGCCTACTGAACCTGCTAATGATGCACATAATGATGAACATGTTGTGTATCGTAAGTGGATAGATGATGCAAATATTGCTCAATGCATCATGCTAGCTTCCATGAACATTGAGCTACAGAAGCAACATGAGCATATGGATGCTCACACTATCCTCATGTATCTACAAGAGTTGTATGATATGGCGGGGAGGACAACTCGATATGAGATATCGAATGAGCTGTTCGGGTGTAGAATGTCTGAGGGATCATCTATGAATGACCATGTACTTAAGATGATCAATTTGATTGAACGTCTTGGACAACTTGGTTTTGCCATGGATGGGGAGCTGAGCCAAGACTTGGTCTTGCAATCGCTTCCGAGTTCGTTCTCGCAGTTTGTTGTGAACTTTCACATGAATAAGTTGGTAGTCAGCCTGCCTGAACTCCACAACATGTTGAAGACTGCGGAATCGAATTTTCCCCCTAAGAAGAGTTCTGTTCTTCTAATTGGTGAAGGTTCCAATCCTAAGAAAAGGAAAAGGAACTCTTCCAAGAAGAAGAAAGTAGGTGAGAAAACGCCGGTTCCACCAAAAGCTGAAGACCCCAAGAGCAAAGTTGTTTGCTTTCACTGTAACAAGGTGGGGCACTGGAAGAGGAACTGCGAGGTTTACCTTGCAGAATTGAAGAAGAAGAAGGGTAGTGAGACTACCACTTCTGATTCAGGTATGTTCATGATAGAAGTGAATATGTCATTTCTACTTGGGTATTAGATACCGCCTGTGGTTCTCATATCTGCAATTTGTTGCAGGGACCAAGGAGAAGTAGGACTCTTGAGGAAGAGGAGGTGATTCTACTGATGGAAATGGAGCAAGAGTTGCTGCTGTAGATGTAGAATCGTTTCATTTACATAGGCCTACGGGCAAGACTATTGTTTGAAATAATTGTTATTTTGTTCCCTCGATTGTGAGGAATATTATTCCCATGTTAGACTTGGGTAGATTTTTCATTTATTATTGAGAATAATGAATGTTCTATTCTTAGAGATAATATTCTTTATGGACGTGGTACTTTAAATAATGGTCTGTATATATGTGACATAATTTACTTCAGATTGAACAAACTAATAAAAGAAAAGGGATGATGAAAATCTCACTTTATAGTGGCACTGCAGTCTCCATTTAGTGGACATGGAGAGAGGACTGCAAATTTGCTAGGAACGGTACACACAGATGTATGTGAACCAATGTCTACGCAAGCCATGGGTGGATTTTCATACTTCATTACTTTCATAGATGATAGATCTAGATTCGGATATGTGTTTGATGAAACACAAGTCTGAAGCCTTTGAAAAGTTCAAAGAGTATAAGTATGAAGTTGAGAAACAACCAAACATAGTATTATAATTCTTCGATTAGATCGAGATGGTGAATACTTGAATGGAGAGTTTCTGGATTATCTCAAAGTAAATGGTATAGTCTCTCAGTGGACTCCTCCAGATTGGTATCTGAAAGGAGAAATCGAACTTTGTTAGACATAGTTCGGTCCATGATGAGCTATGCAAATCTTCCAGTATTCCTATGGGGTTATGCATTGGAAACCTCAGCATATTTACTGAATAAGGTGCTTTCCAAATCTGTTCCTCAAACTCCGTATGAGATATGGAAAGAAAGGAAACCGAGTCTTAAACACGTTAAGATTTGGGGATGTCCAGCTTATGTCAAGTAAGTTGACCCAAATAAGCTGGAATATCGATCCGTAAAATGTAGTTTTGTGGGATATCCTAAAGAGACTTTAGGGTATTACTTTTACACCGATCATCGGGTGTTTGTATCCAGGCATGCTACCTTCTTGGAAAAGGAGTTTATCCGTGAAGGAAACAGTGGGAGCAAAATTGAACTTGATGAAGTTCAAGAAGCACAAACTACTACGGATCAAGTGGAAACACCTGTTCTGACTGAACAACCTTTTGTGGAACAACCCATTCATAGATCAGGGAGAATGTCTCGCCAACCTGAGAGGTAATATGGCCTTGTCATTGAGAATGACAATGAGTTGTCGATCATTGATGATGACGACCCTGTGACCTATAATGAGGCTATGAGTAGTGTTGACTCAGAGAAATGGCATAGTGCCATGAAATCCAGAATGGAATCTATGTATACGGTATACAAAAGATAGATTAGAGCAGATGGCCAGGTGGAGACCTTTAAGGCCAGGCTTGTGGCAAAAGAATTCAAACAAAGGCAATGGATTGACTTTGATGAAACCTTTTACCTGTAGCCCTGTTAAAATCAGTTCGGATTTTGCTTGCGAATGCTGCTTACTATGACTATGAGATCTGGCAATTAGCCAGATGGTTTTCTTTCCAAGAGAAATGAAAACCTAGTGTATAAGTTGCTGTGAACCATATGTGGTTTAAAGCAAGCTTCTCGAAGATGGAACATTCGTTTTGATGAGACAATCAAAGAGTTTGATTTTATCAAAAACGTAGATAACCATGCGTCTACAAAAGGGTTAGTGGGAGCGCGGTAACATTTCTTATATTGTATTGAATTAGAGTTGACACACATAACAACATAGCAGACCCACTCACAAAGCTACTTTATAAAAGTCACTTTGATCATCAAGATGGGTATTAGATACCAGAGTGATTGGCTTTAGTACAAGTGGGAGATTGAAAGGAATATGTCCTAAGTCCAATCATGTATTAGGATTTAGGAATAACTTCATGTGTAATCTGTTTTTGATTTCATTGATATTAATAAAAGACTTGCTTTGTTTTTATTACGGGCTTTATCTATTTAAGTGTTTAAATAAGATATACCATAGTTTAGAGTAAAGCTTTTTATGGATTATGATGAGATCATAATAGTGAGACCTAAAAAGATGATAACTCTAAACTTAAATAGTTCCTGGTCATAGGATTACTAACTGGTAATTAATAATCCGTAAAGATCGGTACATACTATGCTTGCTTCATTATGAAGGATGTCTGTTCTCATAGGCATTTGTGTGGTGACACTATAGCTAGTATGTAGGTGCTTATTATGGAATAAGTTCACTAAACATGACTCGCACAGCTGAACAACTGATGGAGTTCACTCACGTGTCAGCAGTTGTTCACATAGTGATAGTTGTACAAGTATCCTTAGACTTGAGGTCATCATAGTCATCTTGTGTACACTGAACTATGCTTTGGTTTAGTTCTTAGTCTTCAGGGACAATTATTAGGGCTCTTCTGGGTATAGGAATTTGTACACGAAGATAGTGTATGATCAATAAAGGATCTACCCCTTCCAGTGAAGGAAGCGAATGTTCAAGGCTGATCCACTTATGCTAGTTCAGGAATCTCTGGCCAGAGTAAATGAAATTAGAAAGGAGTTTCTAATTTGCATAGAACTACGCATAGTAAATGGTAAGCAAAGTGATTGAATTAGATAGGCTTGACACGAGATCCATGCCTTGTATTTAATCGGGACATTGTAGGGTAGAAGGAGTTTATTGTACGGTAACTATTCACTGAATAGGTTCTTGATATTCTAAGCAGTGAATTCATATTATCCGGATAGTCGCGATATGCTGAGAAGTATCCCTCACGATGTAGAATAAATGTGATTAATTAATTAATCATATTTAATAAATTAGAGAATTTATATAAATAATGATAAAATAGTTTTATTATTATTATTTATTTCTACTACCGGCTTAATATTGAACCTACAGGGTCACACCATAAAAAGAGAATGATTTAATGGTGGATGAATTAATTAATAATGGGTAATAATTATTTATTTATGAAATAAATAATTAATTGGCAAATTTAATAATTGATTAAATGAGATTTAATTGATTATAAATTAATTAAGAAAAGTTCTTAATATTATTAATTAAAGGATTTAATTTTTGGAAATTAAATCAAGAGAGATAATTATTTCTAAAGTGTTTAGAAAAAGGATTAATGATTAAAAGGTGTTTTAATTATTAATGAGAATAATAAATGGGATAATAATAATAATATTTATGGGAAAATTTCAGCTGAAAATTTTGCCTATAAATACACTATTATAGACCCTAATTTTATTCCAACCTCGAAACCCGAAAACCCAAAAAGTTTGGAAAACCCAATTCTCTCCACCTCCTTCCTCCTCCTTAACATCGTTTTCTTGGTGGATACCGGTGGAGTGCTTCACACTTGAGGAGCAACTGCTAAGGATCTCTGATCGTTGTCTCCGAATTATTTGAAAGGTTAGATTCGATCCCTCGAATTTTTATTTACGATTTATATGCTTTTATTTGGATTTTATATGTGTAAAAGTGTTTTGCCATTCCCCCGCTGCGTTAAAAATCCAACACTAACAATCCCCCCCAATTTATGACTGATAGAATAACATCCATAAATTAAAGCATTGATGATAAAAAAAACATATTATTACTTTTGAACATTAAGAGTGCTTAATTATAGTATGTTAAGCTGCTGATAAATGATGTGTATAAGGAAATATTTTTTAGGAAAAGATGTTACTTTGTAAGTAGCTCCTTTAGGATTAGCATTTGAGAGATTACTTTCTTTCAGATTTTTTTGCTTTTTGATACTCCAAACTGCCTTTTTAAGAATTTCAATAAAAGTCCCTTCATCATTTATCTTCTTCAAGAGAAATATTGGATCTTCATTGATTCTCTGAAGTACTACGCTTTTGGCAGTAGAAGTGAAACCTCCAGAACTTTTTAAGCCTAGAAATGCCTTTATGTCAAGAGTTTGTATCATTCTTTCATGATAAGATGTAGAAGTTATATGTTGCTGATTCCTTTCTTTTGGTCAAACACTAGCCTTTCAGATAGTTTTGAGGTGGAATAAAATCTTCTAACTTAATGGATCTTGTCAAGAAGAAGATTATTCTGAGAGTACACCTCTATGTTAGCTGGATACATGATTGAGTCATTGTCTTCAGCTTTTTCTTTCACTGATTAAGAGTTTTTATCTTTGAAGACTGGTTTAAATGAACCTTTCTCATTCCTTATAACCTTCACATCCTTTTAGAAAAGACAGTAACATAATTTCTTAGGATTGATAGGCTCTTTTTTGGATAGAATTTGATCCTCATTAAATCCAATAGTTACTGTAGTTGATTCATTCAAATATGAATAAAGTAGAACTAACAACTGAATTTTCTTTCTTCCTTGTAGCTATTTTTATTCTCTTTCCCTTGGACTTCTTAACTGCTTCTCAGCTTTCAGTTGTAACTCAAGCCTTGTGGTGAGCTTCATTTGAGTTATTTAAGGACTGATTCATTAACAACTCAATATGTTTATAAGTCTTCATCTTTAGCTAGTTCATAGACTCCAAGTTTAGAAAAGCTCTCCCTTTGTTGATGCTTTTGTCCCTTCTAGTGATTCTCCCCTATTAGGCATTTACATATAATGTAGAGGGGGTGAATACAGTATTAACAATCAATTCAAATTAAAACTCACTGATCAGTAATAATTTTTTTATTAATATATAAAAACTGATTATAATACTCTCTCAAAGGATGAACAGATATCCTTGAGAGCTGCTAGGTTACACAGAATGACTATTGTCGATACATATCATGTTAACCTAATATGTTCTTATGTACTGTATAGTTACATAATCAATCTATTTGATATAATATACATGAATAAGAAATCCTAATACATATCCAACTAATGATTGCTACAATTAAGCGAAGTTATACACCGACATATCTTCTACAAATCAAGTCTTCTAAATTGAATCAATTACTTCCTGGAGTCCATCTTTGACAAATATTAATAGAAAAATACTGATAATAAACTCTGATATGTCAAATACTAATAAGCTCAATAAAATATGATATATTCTTGTAGTAAACTCTGATGGTAAATGCTGACATTATCAAATCATATCTAACATCCCCTTTTTATCTTTTCTCCACCTATATTGATGTTTTACTCCCTCTCAGTTAAATACAGCTGCAGACTTCTCCCTTTTCTGTTAGCATCAAGGGTTTGAATTAGCATCAAGGGTTTGTTGTTCACTTGAGGGTATGAGAAGGTATACCTCTTACATAGAGTCCAGATTTTGTGCAGCTAGAATGTGATAGACTGTCATGGGATTTACAACATCCTTATTGACATCAGCACCAAGAATATTCATTTTTATCCCAGCAGCCCTACATTTCTCCCATGTTCTCTTTTTTCTTGCATTAGAGTCTCCCTCTGGCTCACACACCTCACAACCTCAACTTCACGTTCTAAGGCGGAACTCTCTAAATCACTTCCAAGACTGGAAGAAATAACCCGCCTCTCATTCACACACTTTCCTTTTGCTGCTGTGAAAAATAGCCTCTCACTCTTAGTGTGTTCACTCCCTTCCCTCAATCCTAGAAGTTTTAGAATAATTGTTCAGTCATCTGCACTAATGGTGGAAGAGATTAAGTGAGAGAGTTAAGACTCCTCAAATAGAATTAGTGCAGACTGAATATGTAGCCATTGACAAAACAATTTAAGCTATCAACGGATGTGTTGTTAAGCTATCCGTCAATGGACTAACACTTATCAATTGCTGATAAATAGCCATTGATAAAGAGAATGAGATAGCAATTGGAGTAGTCAATGCAGTTAAATCTGTGAAGATTAATGTGATATTTAAGAGCACAAATTAACTACTAGTGATTGAAATAAAAAACTAATGATCCAAAAAATCATATAGAAGATGATGAGTATCTCTTTTAGAATGTGGCTTCTTCATGAATTCAAAAGATGAAGAATCATTTAGAAAAGCTGAGGTTAAATCAACATTAATGAGAAAAGTAGGGGAGCTATTTGTGTGTATGGTTGTTTCAAGATTGATGTCTAAAGAGTGGGGTTGTGACTCATCATTTATAAGAGTCACATTAATCTAAATATAGGAAAGGCATATACTCAACTAGTGAGATACCTCATGTTTTGAAATGAACAGTTGAACTCACAAGATGAATGATTTTACAATGATGATCCAAAAAATCATATAGAAGATGATGAGTATCTCTTTTAGAATGTGGCTTCTTCATGAATTCAAAAGATGAAGAATCATTTAGAAAAGCTGAGGTTAAATCAACATTCATGAGAAAAGTAGGGGAGCTATTTATGTGTATGGTTGTTTCAAGATTGATGTCTAAAGAGTGGGGTTGTGACTCATCATTTATAAGAGTCACGTTAATCTAAATATAGGAAAGGCATATACTCAACTAGTGAGATACCTCCTATTTTGAAATGAACAGTTGAACTCACAAGATGAATGATTTTACAATCAAAGCATTCTTGTGGTGGTTATATAGATGTGTTCTTCACTTTAACGAATCTCTAGTAAACTAGAGGGGATTTGAATCCATCTTCCACTCATATAGCATTCTCAAACCATGGTTTCCTTTAGAAGGGACCACCACATATACGGATTTCCTATCATTGGTAAAATAAGATAGTTTGATTTATTGTCTCAAAATTTCAAGAAAATGCATCATAGAAAAGAGTTGCGAGGGTTTTTGTTTAGTCAAGTTGAACCTCCATTTTGATTGGAGTAGATTTGAATGGTTCCCCCTCAAAAGTACCATTCTCAAACCATGTAGCCATTGCAGTTCTACTTGCACTTAAAATGTGCTGAAACTCCAAGGTCTTCACTGAAAAGTGATGAATCCCTTGGTTTTGAATTGCCATCATTAATATCTACCTCAGCATGTAGCCTCTAACCAAACACTAGTACATAAAAGAATGAATATACTTCGGGTATTGGGCGACATAAAAGACCCAAAAGCTAACTTATATGAATAACACAAGCTGACGTATAAATACTGAAATACCAATGTAAAAAGTCAAACAACCGATGTATAATGTTTGTACTTTTATGTCGGTTCATTTAGAAAACCGAAATATATTTCTTGTGCTTTATACGTCGCCAAAGAACTGATGTATATTGTCTAATATGTTTAAAAAATATATTTTTTCTAATTCTATACACCTATAAACCATGAAACCATTATTATTTTTTCTATTTTTGTACACCTTATAAACGAAGAAACCTGTTAAACAATCAAATATATTAAATAGCATAAATGTTATTTCACATATGAAGAACTTCATTCACATTATTTATTAATTCACAATCTAAAGAGTGAAACATATCGTAATATAATATTGACTATTCAAGTGAAGTTAAGATGATGCAGTGGAAAAATTAGAACTCCGCTGCTCCAAACAAGTTCGATTCAACTTATGATTATTTCCTAATGACTTCCAGCCTTTTCTCCTCATATACTCTCTTATCGGCATGTATGTAATTACCACCAGAAAATAAGATGTGATGACCAGCATAAAATAGTATTGAAAAAATTAGTAGGTAAACAAAAGACTAAATTCAATTAGAAGTCTAGCAGACTGCAAATGAGAAAAATTGATCTTGCTTTATATATGCATATATATATATATTGTACTGCCAAATAAAGAGTAAATCCCTATAACGATACCCTTGTTTATTACAAACAAGAATGAGTGATTATGGTTAATTGTGGCCTAGCCATATAGGTAATTCGGCAAATTAAGTATCGTGTGTATGATTCTGGTTGCTTTCCATATCTTAAGAACTTTTTTCTCCTTATTGAAGAAAAGTGAAAGAAAAACAGACAAATACATAGGGGTGTAATTCGAACCGAGCCGACTCGAACTCGACTCGATAAATTGAGCTGGACTCGACTCGAACTCGTTATCGAGCTCGAACACATTTTCTGGCTCGATAAAAAACTCGAGTCGAGCCGAGTGTTTTTGAGCTCGACTCGAGATCGACTCGATAAACTCGAACTCGACTCGGCTCGAACTCGACTCGATTACTTTTTTTATAAATATTTATGTGTTTGCTAATATATGTGTCATTCAATTGTCTAATAAAATTAGTTTTACAGACTAATTTACTAGTTTTTCATAATATATTGGCATTATTAGGTTTTTATTATATTTGGTAAAAAAATTGAATTGAATTATTTTGTTAAAATATATTTAATTATTTTTTTATAGTTAAATTTTAAAATTATTTTCCTATTTGCTCCTTTTAAATTTCTGATGACTAAATCATATCAATAATTGAACTTTATTTTTATCATGTAATAATACAACTTCTCAATTGATTATTTCATTCTTAACTATCAAATCACATTAATTCTTTTAGTCTAATTATGTTATATGTACAAGACAAATACTTACATAATTATATCTATATATTCTTAATGACTACTCCTTAATTTACCCATTTTCCAAATGGGTACCCATAACCCATATTAAGTATAAAATCACTAGATCCATGGATATATTCACAAAATTTACCCAATGGGTAAATAAATTTACCCATGACCCATATTAAGTATAAAATCTATATATCCATGGATATATCCATATAGGTTTACCCATTTTTTACCCATGAAAACACTAAACATGGAAATTTTTTGAATTTTAAAATTTAAACATCTTATCTAAGGAAAGATTTGCATGATTTTCTCATATCTGTTACAACACTAATTCAATGATAATTATTGATTTCCTTATTCTCTCTCATTCTTTGCAAGCATGACCTAATTTTTCATCTCCTACTTCAGTTTCATCGCCTAATTTTTTAGGATAATAGCTCAAGATTTTTGACCTAATTTTTTCATAAAATTCTTCATGCAGATTTGATGTGTATCATGTTCGTCATAAAAGCTTACAGAATACGTTGTTCATCTGTTAAAACCAGCTTCATGATTTACTGAATATATCCGGATGGATTGTCGAAGAACCAGTACATCAGGTATTCATCTCCTTTGTCAGTTTACTTATAATAACATCATTTTGTAGATATTTGATTTGATCATGCTTTCCTTATAGGTTCAAAACGACGTGTTCGTGGATGAAATGTTGAAAATTTGTTTAAAAATCCATCAGAACCAGAGAATCGAGGAAGTGTACACTTTAATTCCATTTCTGATTCATTTATTGAAAGTGATAATAATGTTCATATATTATTTCAGTTGTCAAACGGCGTACGCGTGGGAAGAATATGGACAAGAATCTCACAAATTCAGCAAACATATATGATACACGTAAGCTTTCTCTAAAGAATTTCAGATTGGTTAATGTGTATATACGTTTGACAGACGATGTTATGTAACATACCATGTATCTTCTCCGACCAAGCATATGAGTAATGATTATGTACATTGTTATACATATATTTGATGTGCTTATGTTAATAAAACAGGTCATTCTGTAAGAACTCCGTTATCAATTATTGATCAAAGCGTGACACCAGAACAAGGTATTGGTCTCATTGTTTATCCGCCTGATTGTTTTTATACATGGATTGATAAATATGTCCTGAAGTTTCTATTAACATTCAGGAATAAGACAGCTTTCGAAAGGTGTGTTTTATAACGGAGTTGCTGTAAATCTGGAAAGAAATAAAATGACATCAGATTACATCAATGGTATCATTCTTAATCCATTCTGATTGTTATTATACAGATTTTGTAATGATGACTTAAGTTTGCATATATGTGCCGTGTTGCTGTTAATAATAAAATAGGTCATTCAGTAACAACTCTGCAATCAATGATTTATCAAAGCGTTACACCAGAACAAGGTATTTGTATCATTGTTTATCCGTCTGATTCTTTTAATATAAGCATTTATAATTGTGGCTTGAATTTTCAATTAAATCAGGAATTAGACAGTTTTTGAAATGTGTTTTGCATAGTGGACTTGCAGCAAATCTGTAGAGCAATAGAATGACATCAGAGTATAATAATGGTATCATTCTTTATCCGTTCTGATTGGTATCCAACATTTTTTCCAATTTTGTCTTCGATCATTTATTAGATCTGTTGTGTTGATATATTGTTAAGATTATCAATATGTAAAATATGTATTTATTTTACCCATTACTACTGATTAGCAACTTCATGCAGGTACTGTTTCATCTCAGTTTACATGTTTAAAGCAGCAGCCGCAAAGTATTCTAAAGAGTCCTCTTTTAATATCTGATGAAAATAGATCTCCTAATATTTCAGCAACCTCAAAACCAGGTTAATTTTAAAATAGTTTGATCAACATCTTATTCTAGCCTATTAGGAGATGTTGGTCATGTTTCATGTTTCCATTTATTTTCCATCTTCTATGTAGTGCGAAAAGTAAGAATTCGTTCAAAAAATTTGAACAAACAAGATCTTGGTGTTTTTCGTAACACCTTAGCAGACGGAGAAAGCAATAGAATGACACCAAAGCACAATAATGGTATCATTCTTACTCCATTCCGAGATGTATCATACCTTTTTATAATTGTGCCATCAATTTTCCTATATTTGTTGTGTTGCAATTAATAATATAGGTCATCCAATGACAACTCCTATCTCAAGATCTGATGAACGTGTGCTGCTTAATATATCGTTAAGATCGTGGAGAGGTAAAATTTAGTTGGATTTATTTCACGAAAACTATTTTTAACACATATTAGGCCACAATTTATAGCGGAGACATGTTTTAGGTAGTATTTCATCTCCGAATTCCCGGTTAACACAGCATATTCAAAGTATTCTGCAAACTTCTCTTGCAGAAAATCTTGAAAGCCACATAATTTGTTCAGAAGAACCTAATGGTATAATTCTTAATATATCTCATTTTTCTGATACATCTGTAATTAAATTGCTTTTGAAATTGTGAATTTTCTGGGAATATTTGCAGCAATGAACAATAGATCTATGATTCAGCCTGTTGTGGTAAAAAAATCACAATCGTGTCTGCCGAGTCCTCTATCAAGATTTGATCAAAATGTATCTCCTAATATTCCATCAAATTTAAAATCAGGTTAATTTTCATTACTTTCATGAACTTCTTATTTCAGTTTGGTGAATGAGTGTTTATCAGTGCAGATGCTAAAATATGTTTACCATCTTCTATGTCGTGCATATAGTTAGGATTCGTCCAAAGAATTTCAACAAAGAAACTCTCGGTGTATTTCGTAGCACGTTACCCGATTTGAGAAAAATATCCGGAAAATGTACTTCATCGCCTAATATTCAGTTTTCTTCTGCAACTAATCCACAGTTATCAGGTAATTTTTTAAACAATAAAATGCAATTTCGGATGTATCGGTTGATTATGAAATTATGTCAAATTTTAGAAATTTAAGTATTCTGTACAATATTTTTTTTCAGGGATGTATTCCTCTTCTCAGACTGGTGAACAAAGTACAAATCAATTTCTTCAAATAATATCGCCAAACGTTCCTGTCAAAGGTATACTATTTTATTGCTTATTCCTAATTAAAAAACTTTGAAGGATTATTTAAACAATGTGTCATATTTAATACTCTGCATCTACTAATGTATATTATGCAGAACATAATAATAAAAATGCAGAATTTCAGAATATTAACAGCACTGAAGTCAGTTCTCTCATATTCTCAATTCCTGAATCCTGTGTGACAACTGTTCACAAACAAAAAGGTGTAAAAAAGAAAATTGTTGTTGACAATAAAGAAGAACAGAATCCTTCAAAAACGTTTTGTGGAAAACTATCACCAGGTCCTTCATCGTTCAATACAACAAATGTAAATAGTACATTTGAAAAAGGTGAAAGTTCTAGGCAAAAAAATTTCATGAATGAGTTCAACGATGTTGATGACAATGTTACAATCGACAGTGATATAACATGTGGAGGTATAAATTATTTGTTTTCGAATAATGTGTTTAATTCTGCTGGACGTTAATAATTATTTTACTGCCTGAAGCATCACCTACTTTTGCTCAATGATGATTTTTATAAATTCCCATTTTTTTCGACAGACATGGAAAATGATATTGAGGATATTGATGAAGAATATTTGAGCAATAATTAATCTATGTGGGACGGATACTTGGATCTTGGAGCCCCAGATAAAATCTGTTCAAAGTGTGATGGTGTCATGTGGACTCACAAAAGAAACAATAAGAGTTCTCCTAATAAGCCGCCAATATTTTATCTTTGTTGTAAAAATGGTCAAGTCGTACTGGATAAGGAGAAACAGCCTCCTGAACCTCTGGCTACTCTCCTTACTGGGGGTGTTCATTTTAAGCATTTCAAACAAAACATAAGATTTTATAATTGCATGTTTGCCATGAGTTCTACTGGAGGAAAGATTGACCATTCAATAAACAGAGGTGGTGCACCATATTGCTTCAAGGTCCAATGTGTTAATTACCACAATATAGGAAGTCTGGTCCCAACTGACGATAACACTCCAAAGTTTTGTCAGCTTTATATCTATGACACAGATGACGAAATCAACAATAGGATGAATGGAGTTAATGGTTGCAGGGATGTTGTTAATGAAGAAATTGTATAATCTTTGTTGCATATGTTGGATGAGCATAACAGGTTGGTTAAAGGTTTTCGTATGGCTCGCGAAAGGGTTAGGCAAAATGCAGTAGATGAGTTTAAATTGGTTCTGATTTCATCCAGTTCAGCAAGTGGCCGACCAAATCACATTGCTCTATCAAATGAGGTAACAGGATTGATTGTTACTTCTCCTTATGCAAAAGGCTGTCGAGATACTGTCATTGATTCTAGACTTGACGGATTACAGAGGATTTTTGAGACCGATCCACGTTTCATGCAACTTCAATATCCATTACTTTTCCCTCACGGAGATATTGGATATTACTGTGAGATCCCATTAAATAGACCTGTGAAGCATTCTAAGAGAGTCGTAGAAGTTACCGAATCTGAAGATCCTGACGAAAAAGGTGCTAGAAAGTATATTACAATGAGAAAGTTTTATAATTATAAACTAATGATACGTCTTTCAGAAGGTACAAATATGCTATTTGACGAAAGTATAATTTCTCATTCAGCTGTTGAACTTTGTGATAATTAGTTTATATTCGATGAATTTATACCTTCTACTGTAACAAGTTTGACACCACATCTTGGAGGTCGTTTATGGCAGCAATATGTTGTGGATGCTTTCACCGTAATTGAGCAGTGCAGATTGGACTGGATTAGAGACCATCAAACTACTATAAGATCTGACCTCTACCATAATATCAGAGATGCAATGCAAAAGGGAGATAGAAATCCATCCAATATTGGTAAAGCAATCATTCTCCCCGCTTTATTCACCGGAAGTAAGCGCTATATGACTCAGTATTTTAAAGACTCATTAGTAATATGTCGAACTTTAGGACATCCTTCATTGTTCCTTACTATGACCACTAATACAAAATGGCCGAAAATTCAGAGCATGTTAAAATATATGCCTAGTGTTGATATTGTTGATGCACCTGATGTTGTAGCCAGAGTCTTTAAAATGAAGGTTTATCAACTTATGGATATGATTAAAAAGAAAAATTGTTTTGGCAGATGTATAGGAGGTATCATTTTAGCTAAGTTTTTTTATACTCATTTTATTATTCATAAATTGTTCTATCAAAATGCACTTTTAGTATATATTTTGCCTGGTACTAACCGTTTTTCTACAATATTTCGATAGCGATGCATGTAATTGAATTCCAAAAGCGTGGATTGCCTAACACTCATATATTAATTTGGTTGCACCCCGACGATAGACCTAAAACAACTGAGCAAATTGATAAAATGGTATCAGCTGAAATTCCCGATCCAGAAATTGATCCAGTTGGATATAATGTCGTGAACAATTATATGATCCACGGACCATATGGTCCTGATTATACTAAATCTCTATGAATGGTCAAAGGCAACTGTATAAAGCATTTTCCTAAGCGGTATTTTCATTAACATCCTTAAATTATAAATACTTTACTTTGTTAATAACTCCAGTTTTATTACCAGATTTTTTACAATTTTAAAAATGTTTTATTACAGGTATAATTCTCATACATTTTTTTGATGAGTGTGGATTCCCCATATATAAAAGAAGGAGGACTGGAATTACCATTAACAAGAAGGGGGTCAATCTTGATAATCGCTGTGTTGTCCCATTCAATCGCGATATTTTGGTGCATTTTCAATGTCACATGAATCTGGAGATTTGCAATAATTCAAGATCATTAAAGTACCTTTTCAAATACTGTCTAAAGGGTCATGACACGGCAACAATGTGTTTGAGGAAAACACGTACAGGTACTTCTGCAACAATCCCAAAAAAAGCACCAAAAGGTCCGATTGATGAGGTAAAACATTTTTTCGATGGGAGATATGTTTGCGCGTCAGAAGCATCTTCGAGGATATTTGCTTTTGACATTCATTCCCGTTGGCCATTGGTAGAGAGGTTACCGATACATTTACCAGGCGAGAAGCATGTTTCGTTTAAGGTTGGAGATGTCTTGGAGGATGTTTGCGACAAGGCAATATCAATAAAAAACCAAGTTAGAAGCATGGTTTGATGCAAATCAGAATTTCCCAAATGCGAGGAATTATAGTTATTCTGAATTTCCAAATAAATTTACTTGGCATCCTCAACCTAGTATCTGGAAAGAAAGGAAAAATGGAGATGTTATTGGGAGACTCTCTGAAGTGCATTCATCAAGTGGTGAACTATTATATCTCCGCATGTTGTTACTTAGGAAGAAAGGTTCCATGTCTTTTGAAGATCTTAAAACTGTTAATGGACACATCCACGAAACATTCAAGGAAGCTTGCGCGGCCCTTGGTCTTCTACAAAATGATAACCAATGGCATGAAGCAATTTCTGAGAACTCCCATACATCATTGCCTCCACCGTTACGTGTAATGTTTGTCAATATTTTGGCATATAGTCCTATTTCAGATCCACTTAGACTTTGGGAAGCTAATTGGCAATGTATGTCAGACGATATTCTCATCATCAGGCGACATATGCTTAATGATCCTCATCTATACCTATTAGACGAAGATTTGAAGAATTATGCACTTGCAGGTTTATATCTCATTATCATACAACCTGAATAATTAACATAAATATGTTTTAGATATTATATGTAGTATACTTTTAATCATAACATAACACTTCATATATATTTGTGCCCGCAAAAATTGAAAAATTGTGTAATGACATCAGGAAGAGTTTGAAGGACTACGCTACAATGCCATTTCCAAGTGGAGTTTATTTTAGCAATGCTGTTAACAGACTACTCCAAGAAGAAACTTCATATGATAAAGAAGAACTCAAAATTTTGCATGAAAAGAATCATGGAATGCTCAACCCTGAACAGAAGAACGTTTACGATTCTATCATTCAAAATGTTTATAATAAGGTAGGTGGTGTCTTCTTTGTATTTAGAAGTGGAGGATGCAGCAAGACATTTTTGTTGCAGACATTATGTTGTCACCTTCGTTCAGAAGGAAAGATTGTGCTTCCTGTTGCCTCATGTGGAGTAGCAGCCGTATTGTTTCCTGGTGGTAGAACTGCACATTCAAGATTCCATATTCCTTTGAAACTTGATCAGGACAGTACATCCGGAATCAGACATGGAACCGATATTACAAAATTAATCCAACAAATTGATTTGTTCATTTGGGATGAAGCGCCAATGCAACATCATCATGCCTTTGAATCTGTTGACCGTTCTTTGAGGGATATAATGTCTGCTATTGACAAAAGGAGAGCAAATAAGCCATTTGGTGGTATCACCGTAGTTTTTGGCGGAGATTATAGGCAGATTTTACCCGTGATTCCAAAGGCATCCAGAGCTGAAATAGTAGGTTCCACCCTCAATAAATCAAAGATTTGGGAATTTTTCCAAGTTTTTTTACTTAAGCAAAATATGCGGCTTCATGCAGGAAATACATAAATGGAGAATAAGGTTATAGCGGATTTTAGTAAATGGCAGTTTTTAGTTAGCGATGGTAAAGTTGAGAACTTTAGTCCTGATGCAGACACTGGTGAAATGCTAATAAAGATTCCAGATCAATATGTTGTTCATACCACGCAAAATCCTATAGAAAGTCTTTTTGAAATAACTTACCCGGATTTTCTAAAAAACATGTCTTCACATCCTTATCTAAGATCAAGAGCTATCCTAACACCAACTAATGTTGTGGTGGACGACATCAATAACATCATTCTTGAGAAAATTCCTGGACGTCTACACACATATCTTAGTCAGGATTCAATTGACGATGCTGGTGATGAAGATAATGATTTCAGATCAGCATGTCCAGTAGAGTACCTGAATTCATTAAATATTCCTTGCATTCCTAAGCACGAGTTAAACATCAAGGTTGGCGTCGTTGTCATGCTTATGAGAAATTTAAACCAAATTATGGGATTGTGTAACGGCACGCGAATGATTGTGATATCCTGCAAGAAGAATAGTATTGAGTGTGAAATATTATGCGGATCCCATATTGGCTCAAAACATTTGATCCTGAGGATAGAGATGATTCCAATAGATACCAGCTCGCCTTTTTAGTTTAAAAGAATTCAGTTCCCACTCCATATTTGTTATGCAATGACAACTAATAAGAACCAGGGCCAATCACTTGACACGGTTGGTCTATACCTTCCCAGAGCAGTGTTTTCTCATGGCCATGTCTACGTTGCCATCTCAAGAGTTACAAGACCATAAGGTTTCCACATTCTCATTGACAGAGATGGTACCACCACAAATATTACATCAAATGTAGTCTATGAAGAAGTATTTTACAACCTACCGAGCATAAATGATGATAATGTATCATAGTAGTTATTTGTGTTGCACATTTACAATCCTGACTAAGTTATTCATCATTTTATTATAATTGGTAGTACAAGAATTTTTAAATGTTATTAAATTAGAATTACATCAGGTCATATTGGTTATTCATTCTCATATAACTACTAAGTAAAAGGCAGATTCTGGAATTATTTTTTTATGCATATCAAATTCTCAATATAATTAGATGTGATATGTTTTATATTGATAAGGAGATATTATGATAATCAGAGAAGATTATGGGATACTAACAATGTGTATCAGATAACTAACTCATATTTAAATATTTGTTTAATATCACATTTATGTTACTAATTGATCATCTATTTTAACACAATCTTTTTTTCCATGCTAATATTGGTGTAAGCTGTTAGGGATCATCATACAACTCTAATAGATATCTATTGATTGAGATTTTCATGGACTAATTATCAGCCTATCACCTTAACTATAAAGATAGTGTATATCTTTATTAAAAATACAACCGATTGTCTTAAACGTTCCACACATTCGGATTGTTTTTGCTATATATCCAACTTACAAACTAATTTCAGAGTTCATATGGCAGAACATCCAAGTATAATTACAATTCACTACCTATTTGTTGAAATGAACATTTAATATACTCCTTTTTTGATAACATCTATTAACTTTTTCATTACTCAGATATGCAGGACCATCATCATTTATCCAATCTGGATGGTAATAATACTGCTTGGATTTTGAAGGTCCGTGTGACAAGAATGTGGGTATCAACTAATCGACAAGGTGTCTTAGTCGGGCATAATCTTATTCTATTGGACTGTGAGGTTTGATTGAATAACTATATGACTTATACCACATCTATGATTGTGTTTTCCAGCCTCTATCCTAAGATTTTCTTTTTTGCAGAATAATCACATACTTGCAATTATTCCACCAGCTCTTTGGAATTTGTTTTACTTTATCATTCATCCTGGCAGATTGTTATGTATCAGAAATGTTCAGGTTCTTCCAGCTGCTGGATTTCTGAGGCCTGTACGTTATGTAAATCACATCATGTTTCTTCCCATCACTGTGGTGGTGTTGGAACCTGAGGAAATTTTGAGTATACCGTGCCATAAATTTGATTTGGTTCCTGTGACGCTCCTATATAATTCTCCTCATTTATCTGCTCTCGATGAGCTTCCTATTTATTCCACTGGTATTGCCTATAAAATTTTAGAATAAATCGCTTACAATTTGTTATGTTTAACTTTAAGTTTATTGTTGTAGATTTTATTGGAATTGTTGAACTCCTGCAACCAGAACAATCTATTATGACAAGATTTGGTGAAAATGAAGTGTTACGCTTCAGAATTTCAGATGGCGTGTAAGACTCTTCAATAATTTTTTTGACAATTATAAAAATAATACGCCATCCTCCAGTTTTCATATTTTACGTATTAACACTATTGAAGATCCATAAGTGTTTGATGTTTTATTATATTCGTGTTAGGAGGGCCATCCAAGTGTGTTTTAGCGATTCTTTGCCAACAAATTTTGAATCATTGTACCAAGTTACTGAAATTGAACCCAAAATTGTGATTCTGGCATCTGTTAGAGTCTTTATATATCGAGGTTAATGTCTTATTTTTTATATTAAAAACCTTTAAAATTGTAAGTGTTCTCATAGGTTATACAATTTCTTCTAGCTCTTAAATAATATATATTTTTCGCTCTTAAAAATAGGAAGAGCGCAGATCAGCAATATTCCGTAACAAAGGTTTTTGTCAATCTTGATTATCCTGATGTCTTATATTTGAGACAGAAGTAACTAAATATAAATTATATATTTTTTATTTTTACATCATTTTTTTCATATAAACGCTTATAATTTTTACATACTTTGCAATATAGGTTGATGGACATTTGACAAATCCAAATTTGACGCTGCAGAACCATTCCCGTCAACGAAGCTTGAAGACACTTTATTTTTACTGCATTTCTATTAAACTTCCTGATTCAACCGCATTGTCGTATTTGTTTTTATTAAACTTATTTACCACGCTAAGGATTATTTTATAATTTATATGTAAATCATAATTCTCTCAGTATTTGTCTTTATTAAATGTTGGAACAATTTTGATCACATTATCTCAACTCAACAGTTTAAATAAATACATTAATTTAATATGTATATTCTAAAGTTCTGAAAAAAGATGTTATATATAATTCCACTTCGAAAGAATCAAACAGAGTCTGTTATAAATATTCATACCATTTTCATATCTTATGCATATTTTTAAATGAATTAGAGAAACAGATAGAGTTATGAACAAAAATATACAAGTTAATAAAAAATGGGATCAATAACACTTTGATTGTGATGATTGGATTAATTTAATTGATTAACCTTAATTAATTAATTAACTCAAAATTTAAAATATAATATTCCGTTACATCTAAATTGTACTTATCTATTCAAGAATTATATTGAATAGATAGGAAGATAATTGATGATTAATGACCTAATCATTGAGGATTATATTGTTGTCAGTCTTCATCGTACATATTTTTTAAAAAAGTATCAATTATCATCAACTTACCAGATTGAATAAGATAATTGATGAATAATTAGAGAATCAATCAGGACCATATTGTTGGCAGCCTTTATCATACAGTTAAAATAGAGTATCAATTAGCATCAATTTACCAGTTTGAATAGTAATCATAACCTATCAAGTTGCATATATCATTTGCAAATGCATTTAAATTTCATGCCTTGAGATAAACATCGAACATACTCTGACACTAAAAATAAAACTTTAGGTTTCCTCTCTATTTGTTCTCTCTAAAAATATCATTGATTGGTACGAACTGATCTAATATGTTATCATTATTTCTTCATCGTGCATGCTGTCATTTTGTTAATATTTTGAAGTTTTTAATTCCTCAATTGTTAATGCTTGACACTTTGTTTAATTGACTTGAACAAAAGCTTCAATGGAGTCTGCAGTATTCAATCTTATTAAAGACCTTGATCAATCGACTACCAATTGGAAGATTAAGGCTAGAGTAACTAGGATGTGGACTAGCGTTAGCTCTGAGAATGGATCAGTCAAAGGATATAATGTCATTTTGCTTGATGAAGATGTAAGTCTTATGTTGTAAAATTTTATTATGGTATTACGTAAAATCCTACCTTCTTTTGTATACCAAATGTAACATCTTCTTTTGTTTTAGAATAATCACGTCCATGCATTTGGTTATCCCAATATTTGGAATGTGGCTGCATTTTTTGATATAAGCAACTGCTTCAGCGTGGATTGTAGGCCAATAGTATCATTATCTGATGAACTTGTATGCCAAGGCTTTTGCTGCAAAGTGATAGCCGCAAATGCCTTCATGCACTTCTCGGAGATAATAATCTTCCTCCTCCAGATATACACATTTCAAAGTTGGTACTAAAAATCATCATGTATAGTTGATCATCTTCACGGAAGGAGCGAGCAGCTTTATACTTCAAGTACATGGCCTTGTTCTTTTCTTTTAGGAGAGTTCCATCCTTCAAATATTCTATGAAAGGAGTCATCTAGTTGTCCGGGCTGCTGATGCATAAGATTTATGCCCTCTCGGTGCTTGGAGTTTAGAGCTCTTCGAAGTAAATCGAAGTACTTAAATCTGAAGCATTTTGTACTAGCTTGGAGAGCTCTTCTGCTTTGTAATTTTTTTCTCTGTTGATTTACAAAATGGTGGTATCCAGGATGGTTTTCTAGAAGCTCCTTACCATGGTTTGGTATTGTGCTAGCTTTTCATCCTTAACAACGTATTCTTCACTTGTTTGTTTCACCATGATCTGGGAGTCACTGTGGATGACTAAACTTCTTACCCCAAGGGATTTTTCTAGTCAGAGTCCAGATAGCAGAGCTTCATGCTCGGCTTG
Organism: Apium graveolens; assembly: GCF_009905375.1. Classification (NCBI taxonomy): domain Eukaryota; kingdom Viridiplantae; phylum Streptophyta; class Magnoliopsida; order Apiales; family Apiaceae; genus Apium; species Apium graveolens. The sequence continues at coordinate 228,015,373 of NC_133651.1, read as the reverse complement.
GTTGTTGGTTGCTTTGAAGGAGAATGTGATTACTTGATGTATAGTGAACCCCACGGGACTGATTAGAATTAGACTGGCTCCGGATCTCTCAGCTCTTAATGACCCATCTACATGTAATTTCCACACTTCTTTGTTAGGGGGTTCATCTTCAGGGATGGTTGGGTCATTGGTGAAGGTAGACGACTCGGGGAAAGTGCACTACATGACAAAATATGCCAATACTTGAGCTTTTATTATTGTCCGGGGTACGAACTTGATATTGAATTGGCTAAGCTCAATTTTTCCTGAGGGGTTGATCTATGACTACTCTGATTTCTCGGCCTTGGAAGTATTGCCTAAGCTTCCTACTTGTGTGGACAAGCGCTAAGGCAAACTTTTCCAAATTTGGGTACCGCGTCTCTATGACTTTGAGGACTTGGCTCACATAGTACACCGGATTTTGGAGTCCTATTTCTTCCCAGATTAGAGCAGCAGAGATGGCCTTCGAACCAGCAGCTACGTAGAGTAAGAGAGGTTCTCTGGGCTCGGCTTTGGATAGAATTGGGGGGTTCATGAGGTGCCTTTTTACTTCTTCAAACATTGTGTTGCAGTCCGAAGTCCAATCTATTAATTTCTTGTTTCGTGCCCCTTTGAGTAGCTCGAAGAAAGGTAGGCATCTCTCTGCGATCTTTGGGATGAACCTTCGCAGGGCTGCGAGGCATCCGGATAGCTTTTGGATTGTGTTCTAGGAACTTTCATTTCCATGATTGTATTTATCTTCTCTGGGTTTGCCTCAATTCCTCTTTCGTTGATCAGGAATCTGAGAAATTTTCTAGAGGGGACCCCGAATGCACATTTTTCCGGGTCCAGATTCATGTTGTACTTCCTCAAGTTATCGAAGCATTCTTTAAGGTCTCTGACGGGATCCAAGACAGTCATGGACTAGGGGATAATATCATCAACATATGACTCCATATTCCTTCCCAGTTGATCTCTGAAGAATGTGTTCATCATTTTTTAGTAAGTTCCTCCGGCATTGATCAGTCCGAATGACATCATGAGAAAAGCATACACAGCCTGGTGGGTGATGAAGGACATTTTTGCAATGTCCTTCGGGTTCATCTTGACTTGGTTGTATCTAGAAAAAGCATTCGTGAAACTTAGCATAACACGTCCCGAAGTCGCATCGATCAGTTGGTCAATGTTGGGAAGAGGGTAAGAATCTTTGGGGCATGCGGAGTTTAAGCTTGTATAATCAACACACATCTTCCACTTGCCATTTGGTTTTTTGACCAGTACCACATTTGCTAGCCAATCCGGATACTTGATCTCACAGATAACATCAACTTTCAGAAGTTTCTCGATTTCTTCATCAATTTCCTACTGGCGCTCCAGAGCAAAATTTCTTCTTTTTAGTTTGAATGGTTTCTGTCAAGGGTCAACATCCAAGTTGTGCATTGCCACAGATTTGTCGATCCCGGGCATGTCTTCCGGGTTCCATGTGAACACATCAGCGTACTCTTTCAATAGGTCAATTAGCTCTTTCTGAAAAGTTATTTCAAGTCCTTTTCCAATCTTCAACTTCTGGGTGGGGTTCCCGGGATCAAACTCGAGATTAATCATTTGGGCAGTTGGTTTAACCTTGGTTTTTTCTTTTACTTCCACAAACTTTTAAATCTGGGCATCTGCGTTGGTTACATTATAGCACAAATCTTCAATGACCTTTATATCCATTCTTTGCCTCTTGTTGAGGTGTTCGCAATGCTTTTTTCGGCTTTGTCCCTTAGGTAGGGATATGGCCTTCTTTCCGTTCTCAGGTTCCTTTTCAGCCATGACCAGTGCTTGACCATAGCACCTGCTTGCCATATCCCTGTCCTCTTTGAGTTCGCCAATTCCACTCAGGGTGGGAAACTTGAGTTTAAGGTGAATAGTTGAGGTTATGGCCCGGAGCTTGGGGATGGTTGGTCTTCCGAAGATCATGTTATATGATGAAGTTGCACTAATAACATAGAATATCATGATATGGGAAACCTGTTGTGGGGCAGTTTCGAACATGACAAGGTAAATTACTCCTCGAATAGGGATCATGGAATTCCCGAAGCCATAGGGAGGGTCTTCGACGCAGGGATCCATGTGAAGGTGACCCAATATCATCCTATTGAGCTTGTGCTCGAAGATTATATTTGTAGATGACCTGTTTTTGACCAGAATCCTCTTCACTTTGTTGTCTTCTACATCCAGGGTAACTACTAGAGCTTGATTATGTCCGGGGTACAACCCCTTGTAATCATCATAAGAGAAATAAATTGGCTCATCTTTAAAGGGCTGGATCATCATGATATCACTGTCCATGTCTTGGCTCTGGGGTGGTGATAAAGTGCCTTCAAGTACAATGTTTACCACATGCTTTCCGCTTCCCGGGGCTTTGTCCTTGTCATATGGCTTTCTCTGGACATATTGGTTCATGTTTCCCTTTTTGATCTGGTCTTCGATAAACATTTTAAAGGAGTAGCAGTTCTCAGTAGTGTGCTCGTGGTCTTCATGGTACCCGTAATGTTTATCTCTCGCCCTGTTCTCCGGAGGAGCGAGGAGGGGCTTTGGAGGATAGTAGAAAGGTATACCCTTGACTTCTCTCAAGATGTCGGCCCGGGACTTGTTAAGGGGCGTCCATTTGGGATCTCATTTTTGCTCTTTATTTCTCCTTGGTTTTCTTTAATCTTTTCAGGTCCTGAATAATCACTCCGGTGTGGGGTTCCTTGGGAGTATTGGATATAGTTGTTTTGCCTATCTATTTCGAATCTTTTATCTCTATTATATGACGAGCGTCTCTCTAGGGACACATCATCATCATGAATCCTTCTGTTCATCTTCATTGGTTTCAGGAAGTCATTTTCCCTTATGAATTTTGAAGCTAGTGCGTAGGCCAAAGCAAGGCTCTGGGACTCCCTGTGGATTAGATCTTTGACATGGCCCTCACAAGATACCGGGTGCAAATTTCTCCGGAAGTTATTGACGCCTTCTTTCTCTTCCTGTTTGAAAAGTTAGTTGACTGCTTCTTGAAATCTTTTGATGAAGTCAGGGAGTGATTCCTTGGTTCTTTGTTGGATGGTTTTCAGATGGCACATCTGTAGCTCATTCATGTGGTTGGCCCAGAATATTTTTAGAAATATCTCTCAGGAATATTTCCACGAGTCTATGCTACATGACTGGATTCTGCTAAACCATTTTTGATCCCCTCCCTTTAGTGTTGATGCAAAGAAACGACATCTCGTGATGTCACTATAGTCGTAGATATTCGAATAATTTTCGAAGTAATTGAGATGTTCTTCGGGGTCTGCCAATCCGTCCAAGGAGTCAAAATTGAAGTGGTTAAGCATAGATTCTCTAGGGGTCGACTCCAATTTTTTGGTGAAGGGAGTGGTTGCTGCTCCAACTTCCATGTCTCCTTCGACTTTCCTTTTAAGGTCGCGAAGAGCTCGGGCCAACTGCTCTTTCTTGGATTCTTTCTCGGGCTCGGAGTCTGAGGAGACATGAACTCTGTAGGTTCTTTTTTTTAGTTTTTCCTCTTTCTCATGTATTCTATTTTCAATGTTTGCCTTGGCCTTAGCCTCTTCTTCTTTTCGAATCTGGTCCTCGAGTGCTTCCCTCATAATATCATCTCAGGCATCTTCTGATGGTCACTCCATGTTTTTGGAAATTCGGTGCAGGACCGAACCACAGCTTTCTCCGGAGTGTTCTTCCTGATCCCCTGGGCGGGTTTCAGGTTCAGGTTGGTTTTTCTATTTCCACAGGCTTATGGCTACTTAAATCTGCTCCGGGGTCATGTTCCCCCAGGGTTTTGTAGAGGTTTCGACGTACTTATGAGCTGCCTTCTCAATGGTAAGCCTTTGGTCTCCTGGTTGGAGAGCCTAAGATGAAGTACAGGTTTTGGGGAGCCCTTCTTCTATCTTCTCAATATCTCCATCCCTGGGTGGGACGAAGGTGGGATGAACCGGTCCGGAAATGGCTTTCTTGTTCTTACTTGTAGTCATTGTTTTCAAGATGAAATAGACAAAATACTCGTAGAGGTGTAAAGTTTTGGCTTCATGGGTGGAGTAAAATGGTTGAAATCGGTGACACCGATGAGTTGGAGGTTCGTCCCCTTCTTCTAGCGTCAATGATAACTCTATTTCTTCCTCAGACTCTTTTTCCTTTCCTATCCAAGAGCAAACTCCATTTTGTGCATAAATGGGGGTATGTGGTTAAACTGTAAGGTGGGATCCTGCAAAATGGAACCTGATGGGGGTGGCGTCCCCGCGGAAACACCGGTGTAAGAATAAGAAAAGGGTTTCTTTTAGAAGAAGAACAAGAAAAAAGGAAGAGGTATTTAAATATATATAGAAGTGGTGTGTGTATGTGTATAGAGAGTAAGAAAATGGTAACCCTTAAAACCTCATTTTTAGGACCTTTTATAGGCTCCCATTGGTGAATCTTGGTTAGTGGATAATTGAATGATCCAGATGGGAAATGGGGCCCAACTATCCCCTTGTTATTGGGATAGCCTAAGGTCTTGACATATAAATGATTGGGATGCTGACATGCTATTTTGGGTAATGTGGGACCGTTGCTATCTTGTAAGATTGCCACATATCCGGGGACCACCTCTAGTTGGGCCTGGGATTTCGTTTCATTGGGCTTTTGTAGTATTTCTTGGGACAAAAATATATTATGGCCTATCAACACACATAACATATTAGATAATGATAAAGATTGTGATGGATGTAAAATATTATTACTTCCAACAAGAGTAATAGAAAAACCTGTACCTTCAGCTAGTTGAACTTCATCAGGACCATCATACTCTTGAGGGCACTGAGAGACTGGCAAGGTCAGAGGTAAGGCTGTGAGATGCCCCTGAGTCCATGAGCCACTGATTTCCATTACTTGTACATGTAGGGGTTTGAGCAATATTCGTCATGAATTGTACACGACGACAAGTAAGTGCTACATGGCCATAGATACTACAGGGTTGACAAGTTACATTAGGACGACCTTGTGTTAGTTAGACTGCGTAACTGTATAAAAAGTATACGGGATAACTCAAAACGAGAACAATACTAGAAAAGGATAGGTTAATAATACTACAACTACACAAGAAATCAGAAGAAATGAATACAAAGCAAATACAAAGAAACAAAAGATTAGAAGAAAGCTTGAAGTTTGTTTACATGTCACTGAAAGAAGCTTATTAATATGTTCATGCCTCAGTGAAGAATAAAGGTTAAAGACTTTCAGGGTTTCAGAAATGATGAAGATTCAGTGTATAAGTGCTACCAGAAGATTTCAGTATATTAGCATTGATTGAAGATAGACAGTATTTGAAGCATAGGCATATGAAGAATTGAAGACATGGTATAGACAGAGAGGTTAATGAAGACAGCTGCAGTCTTGAAATTATACTCACTGACAGGAGTTCACTTATATGTTCGAGCGTCAGTAAAGAATAGTGAATGAAGTATTCAAATTTAATAGCAATGAAGATGTTGTCTAAGTACTAGAAGGATTCCAGTGAAAGTACATTTGTTTATTGACAGTCAGCATTCGAAGCGATGAAGTTGTTGCAAGCTTAACAATATAATCAAAAATATAATACGAAGACCTGAATCGAAGCTAGTTATCTATGAAACATACTAGTTGCACTAGGCGTCAGTGATTTGTGAAAGGAATCTGAGTATTATCATTAGAAAATTGTTAAGTGAGGATTTGTATCTGAAGATGAAGGTTATATGGTTTATACGAAGACTCGGAGAGAAGACTTGAAGATAGGAAAACTTTGGAATTGCGGTGCTCTATGGAAACTAAGTCAAAGTGATCACTACCTTATAGTAGGAGTCACCATGATCAGTATATTGAATGTCAGAAACAATATCCTAGAAATACAGTTCAATATTTCAGTACAGGAACTGATTTTGACTTGGTACGAGTCTCAGGGAAGAAACCGGAGCAGAAAGAAAATTCCAAGTGCATATATGCACCCTTTGGTCTCAAGTAAGTATGCATAAGAACTTTTCTAAGTCAAGATTTCTTACTATGACTACTGGGTCGCAAGTAACTTGCAAGTCAGGAATTTTCTAAGGAAAAACACCTTACTAGGGAGAAGGGTCGCAAGTAATTTGGAAGCTATGAAATTCTCTAACGCAAAAACTCCTGCCCTAGCTTACAAGGTTTCAAGTAACTCTTCCCTTCGCTAAAGGGAGTCGCAAGTAACTCCTACAAGGAACTTATGGTCACAAGTAACTTTCTAGGTTGAATTTGGCTAAGGCAAAGTTCACTCCAAGGCTTCATGGTAGCAAGTAACTATAAGTAACTTGAAATTGGCTAAGGCAAAGACTCCTAGAACATGCAGAGGTCACAAGTAAGTCCTACAAGGGACAAGAGGTCGCAACTGTTCACACTAAAACACATGCGAAAATACACGCAAGCGTAAGTGATCACAAGTAGTATAAGATTTAAGTCGAGTTTGTTCCCACAGAGACTGGTTTAGAGTAAGTTAAGATTATGCACTTATACAACAATGTATGATTATCGTTCACAGTTAACACAAGTAATAGGTTTGACTTGGTTAACTACCTAATAGATTATACTAGCATGCATTAACTAAGAGATTAAAAGTGATTTACTTATATGAGAATAAACATGGGACTCTAACTTCAAAAAATACTTCATTCAAAGTCTATGTCTTTAACCCTAGCATGTGATGGAGATGAAAACTAATCAAATAACACGAAATTAGTATACGTCCACTTTCATTGTACCTATACCCTATTACTAAGCATCCATAATTAAGATAGAAGATAGAAGACACCTATTATGCTTAAACCCTACATGTCTACAAGATTTGAAAACATAACGGTTGAAGAGCAAGTTATCTATCTTGATTCCATAGGGTGAATAAGATGGTTAAAATTACCCACGAATTATGCATGTCAATTCATACATAAACCTATGCCAGCATGGCAAGTTGTAAACCTCTATATTCACTGTCGCTTCAAAAGAGATTAACAAACAATCTTAGATGTTAGCTACGCATCAAATGTGACAGCCTCAACCCCGGGGTCAACACCAGCAACAATAAAAACAATCATAATTCAGTCTAACTCATTAATAATACATAACTACGACCCCTTTACCAAGACCTTTTCCAGGTTTAAGTATGACTTAGGTTACTCAACTAACACAACCCAAATTACCTTACACAATCCTGACCACTAATTTAATACAGCAACTCAACATACCTCATCTGGTCTGAACACAACTACCTCAGAGGAACCTGACACGAAAGGAGCTGGAACTCTGCCCTGACTACCGCGCAAGAATCTCCTAGGCATCTGAAATATATATAAAACATTCTGCAAGGGTGAGCAATCAATTGCTCAGCAGTACCACTACATGAATAACAAGTAAAAACAATTTAATAAAGCAGTGATAGGAAGAGAATTCATAGCTCATTAGAAAATAAGTAAACATTCATAACTGGATAATAAAACTAGCATGCTCCGAGAAACAACAATATCAGTCGTGTGTTGTTTATAAATACAAAAGTTCAATTCTTTTAGCATGCTATTTTCATTTCCAAACTTTCTGTTCCATTACCGGAACCATAAAACCATGTCCCGTTGCGGGGACCATAAAACTATTTGTTCCGTTACGGGAACCATTAAACCAAAATCAGATATAAAAGTGGATGAATTCTAGGGAGAGCAGATCAGTCTATCCCACCACAATTTGTTCCGGAACTCAGAGACTAGCTAGGTCTCTGTCATGCTGGACTAAGCGGCCTACCAGTGCGCGCATCCGACTTAGCCTCTTACGCAACCACTTGCTGGGCCATTACCTAATAACGGGCCTCTTACGCGAATGACTGTAACGTCTGGGAAATATCATGTAATTATTTTTATCAATAAATAATCATTATGTGATTTTAATGTGAATTTTGGTGAATAATTTGATGATGGATAATAATATTTGGATGTTTATTTCTGATAAAATTGAGATATTTTAATTTCCAATTATTCAGAATTAAATGTAAATAATTTGGGTATCCTTCTGGTAATTTTTGGGTTATTATATGATTTTATAAGAATTTATAGAATTAATAATGATTATTTTTACATAATTATAAAAAAAAATTAGAATCAGAAATCATCCCACTTCAACTATTTTTGCGTTTTTACAACCCGAAACTCTTCCGAAAACTCCTTTCTAACCTAATCTGATAATTTTGAACACTTTCCGTGTTTTGACTTTCTCGATCCGGGGTACGGTTTGACCTGTACGAGTTCCGGTGTGAAATTTTCGATACGCAAATCATTTTATAGTCCGATAAAAATCCATATTCTCAAAAGGCGAGACATTGTTACCTTATCTTCGTATAAAGTATTTTATAAGAGTCTCTGTTCTGATAATTATCCAATTCTGGTATTAAAATCGTATCGTCTTTTTAGTTACTCAGCGGCTAAGTAACCTATTTTTGGATCCGATATGTATATATAATTATTGAATTATTAAACAAATAAAATATGTAATGGTTTTGTCAGCTATGTGTCGTTGTGGTATTAATTGTTTGTGATTTGTTGGACGCGAAGATTAATTTTATAATTAATTATCGAGCTGTATGTTAATTCATTTTAAAATGATTTTATTAAATATTTATTCTCATAAATGTTAAAATTATATTTTTGTTGTTTTATAATTTTAATAATTATTTTTGGGAATTTATAAAATTTAGAAATAAATATTTTATCAATTATTTAACCCAAAATGATTTTCTGATTGTATTAAAGTATAAATTCAATATTATATTCAGAAATACTTTAAAAATTATGAAACTTATATTTTATTAAGTTTGGAATATTTCGAGAATTTTAAAATTATTCCGGAAATTTTTGTGGCTTTTAATTAATCGTATGTTTGTTCGTGAAATCATAAATTGCGAATACATTGCATGTTTCAAAAATCACTTAAAAATTTCAATAATTTAAATATTATGAGTTTAAGTTATTTCGAGATTGGTAAGGATATATTGTGAATGGTCGGGATATTCTTTCGTTAAATTGTCAATAGCGGTATCGAAATCAGATAATAATCGATGGAAATCCGTTAAGCAGTGCAATTCTTATCCTTTTATCTCATTTTAATTTCTCTTTTCTCTCTCCTGTTCATCTCTCCCCCTCATCGATTTCTTCTTCTCTCCCTATCTCAACTATCTCTCCTCCCCTCTCTCTGTTACCCTCTTAATCTCTCTTCCCCTCTCACTTCTCCTCTTTCCTCGATTCTTCCCTCCACCTCTCTTGTTTTCTGGTGTTCGCTGTTGTGCCTCGACTCTGGTAAGCCGCCGCCGGAGTTTTCGGCCGGCTTTGGCTTCTCTGCTTGTGCCTGCTATTTCCATATATATATATATATATATATATATATACATATCTCTGTTTATATATGTATAATTGTGTGCATGGTGTATGTGGAATCGTGTCTGTGTATGTGCTTCTTGCCGTATTTCCGGCCGCCTGTGTTTCCGGCCGCCTGAGTTTAGGCGAGTGGTGTGGTGTGGTGCGCGTGGGTATTGATTATTCTTTTAATTATTTTACTTAATTTTCTTGCAGGAGATTAATTGATCGGTTTCGTGAAAATAAAATATATTTTTATGCGAGGAAAAATATTAGTTTAATCGGTGGGATTCGCGTAGGATGTCCGTCATAAACGGAAACCCGCGAATCTTACCGCCATCGGCAATGAGCCTCGGCGAGCCGACGGTGGACAGTGATGATTTTTATTTGAGTCCTATATTTATAAAATAAATGAAATTAGTTGGTAAAATAAATTTCGAAACGAAAAATACGGATAATATTAATTAATAACGGAATTGTATCGGTGGTTGGGACTTACAAATTTTGAATGGCTGGTTGTGGTTGTTATTGTTGATTGTGATTGACGTCGAGTTGTTCGACGGGTAGGCTGATAAAAAAAGGAGATGCTGCCCGATTTTTGGGAAATTAATTCCGAAAATACGAGAACGTAACCTATAATTATCAGAGACGTTGAACGAGGGGATATAATTATATTTTATGAACCTAATTATATGTTGTGACATGATATTTTATAAATAATCAATTACCTTACTATTTTCAAACCAACGAGTATACATACTTTCCGAAAACAAACACCGAACCGAGTTTCAAAGATGTGAACCATAATTGCTATGTGTATTTCAATAATACATATAAATACAAATCGGGTTATAAAATCATATGGGTAGAAGTAATAGTGATACTATGTTAAGCTTAAATGAATATTTGAATTAGGATATTTCAACCCTGTCGGTCCTAGTCGGAAGACCCGAGGATTGACATCGGACTAAGAATGATCTAGTGGTTAGTCATCGAGCTCAGTAAGGTTCCAATCGAAGCACCTGAGTGTTGAGACCGTAGCCAGAATAGGGTAGTAGGTTGACGATAAAGACGAACGTTCAAGGGTCAACCGATAGTAATGGTTAAAGCTTATCGAGGCAAGTATTCCCAATCTTTCTTTTAAATACTGCAAGTATTCCCAAACTATCTTTTAAATACTGCAATTATTCCTAACCTTTCTCCTTAAATACTGTAAATATTTATTCGCTCCTATTCTAAGTTCAGAATAGTTAACTGTTTTATATCTCGCTACAATTACTCTTATTATGCTAGTTCTTTTCATTATTGTTCCTATAATTCGATTGCTCTCTTGAGCAAATACCCATTCGTTCGGGTTATTTGCGAACCCTAATTTGGGATGTTTTGAAATCGAAATGATTTGATATTAAAATACTCTACGGGCTGGACGGTTACTATTAGGACCAGTGATAAGCTGGATCCTATGGGTCAGGGATGGACCGCACCCCTTTAGGCCATAGTTTCCTGGGTGCCCCATATGTTGGTTAGGTATATGCATTTGGGTATAGATCCGCACTATATCCTGACTGATCAACAGGTTATAGTGCATATGTTGGTTCTAGTGTCCAGTATAATTTATTGTTGATAGCCATTAACGACATTCTCTCTTGAAAAGGTTTATGTTTACGAAACCGGACAAAAATCGTGATTCAGGAAATGAATCTGGGAATCGCTTGTCACTTTTGGATTTATAACTAAAGGCTGGTAACAGCCAATGTCTATTCGCTCAACTCCCTCAAATAAATATAATTGTTTAAAATTGTTCATAGATTTTGTCTGGAAATTTTCCTTTGATATTAATGCTTGAAACTCAATTATATACTTGCTGGGCATTTTTGGCTCACTCTTTCTTTGTAAATTCTTATTTCTTTCAGAAACAGATAAGGATAAAAGTGAATAGCTTTTGGTAGACAACAGAAGTTAGAGAGATCTCCGTTGCGAGAGGACGAAGATGTTAGAAAAATAAGTCAAGGGCATTAGTACAAAGGTATTTAAACTTGTATTCTAGTTATTGTGAGTTGTAGAAGGTTAGATTCTTGTTTCATACCATAACCTGTAAACGATCCGGATTTAAGGGGCTATTTAATTATTACTTTATTTTATGTAAAGATTGTTTAGTGACACCAAATCTTGACCCCGGATTTGGGTTGTTACAAGTTGGTATCAGAGCTGCATGTTATTGGTCACTGAAATAAGAATAGGTGAGAGTAAGATAGGAATGGTAGACCGTACAAGATAGGAAAGACTCTAGGCGTATTCATGTTGAGTGGAATTGAGTGCGAATTAGGGTTAGCAGATCTGATACGGAGTTGGTAAGCCAGGATTGTTGAGGTAGGCGTAAGGCGAATATCGCAACGCTACAGGTATATTGATCTTACAACAATGAGGAGTCGACGGATCGACGGAGTCTGGGTACGATACCCTATTTTTCATATGGGTTTGAAGTAAATGTGATTGATTCTGGTGAAGGACTTGTGTAAGGGAAACTAGGTGAGTATTGGTACGATTTACTTAGGATTAGGTAATAGGACGAGCTCCACGCCGGAGGCAATGAGTTGAAGGAAGCTAATGAAGAACCAACATTGCACGTTTCAGAGGCACCACCATTGCGAGAAGATTCTTATCACTTATCGCGAGTTGCGCAAGGGATGATATCTACCTTCCTAGGTATAGGTAAGACTAGCATGAGGTGCGATCCTATCTACGAATAGAACGTCAAATCGCATGCGTGGTTGTAAGCATAACGACAAGGACGACGACAAGAATATAAAAGACAATGACAGACGTCAGCGTTAGGTTCGAGTTAGGAATAAAATGGCATATAATGGTGAATGGAGTTTCGTCGGCTAATAAGTGCATGCATAATCCAAGGAAAGTGGAAGAAGTACCAAAGTAGAGAGACACTTATATGGGCATTCTTTTAATTAGACATTTCATTGGTAAATCATAAAAATAGCAAGTAACTTATATAGTAATGACGACCAAATATTTGATTTCCAAAACTTTAAAATGAGATTTTGGAAAAGATTTTCTTAATTAAACTTTTAGAAGATTTTGCATAAAATGAGTTTTACAATTTGGTTGTCAAGTTACTACTTAAGTTCTTGTTATTATAAACAGAAAATGACCTAAAAAGAAGAATGGAATTAGACTCAGTGCTGTTAGTCCAAAGGATCAAGTAGACCCACCAACAGGGAGAAAGTTTAAAGTTTTTCGTGAAAGACAAAAAGTAAACTTTGTTTAATAAAATCAATAATCGAATAATATGTTAAAATATTATTTACCCAATTTATAAAATTATTAAAATTTAGCAAGATTCGTTATTCGAATGAAAGGATGATGATTGAAGGAAATGGAAGATTCTTCCAGATGATTGGAGAAGAATTGTATTTCTATCGACGAAGTTGAGGCGTTGCGTGATCAATGGTGATTCTACGTGGTATAGATGAAATCAGAAGAAATGATTATAAATTTCGTAAGGACGCGGTTATTATCGAATCATAAAGGTATTGAATGTGGGGGCATTTCCAAACGACATTCTGAAGTGATGATGTGACCTAAATTTTGAATCTCTTACTTGAATGATTCCTGAAGACATACGTAAGTGAAGCGTGGACGGTGACCAACAACGTCATTCTTTCCTCTAATACGTATGAGCTTCTTTTATTGATAAATTATATGAGGCGAAAATGAAAGAAAATTATTGTGCTCCTTCTGAATTATTTCTCTTCTCAAAATATTGCTTCCAGATTGAGACAAACAGTGTTATGATGTGACGCTCTGTCGGAATGACGAAGAGTCTGGTGGGTCGCCACCTAATCATGTGTTGTATGCCATATAGTATGAAAGACTGGCCATCTTAAGTACGAATATGGTTGTCTCATTTTCACTCATTTTTCTTCCTTCAATTTTATGATTTACAAATTCTTCCAACTGTTTGTTGCATTGTTATTCCTTATTCAGTTTTCAATCAAAATCTGATTCACAAATTCTCCTCTTATGTAGAGTCTGTTCTCTGACAATTACAAAAGAAATAGAATAGTCACGTGTGACGTGTAGAATTACGTTTCGAAGGAAGATATGATTGCAAGCCCAGAAATGGTGGACATCTGCGAGCAAGGAAAAATGGATACACCGACAAATGTGGACATGGCAATGATATCAAGTCAGACAGTTGTTCTTGCTACAGGAAATCTCATCAGTACGGAAGATTATGTTAACGCGATGTACTTCGAATTGGAAGATTTCGATGAGAAATGAATTGTTAGTGAACCGTAATAATTAGATCAATTACAAAATAAGGAAGTAAAGTTGTGTGCGTCAGACGGAGCAAACGAGTATCGGGACGATGATCAAAGATCAAGGAAATTCTGAACAATGACTCAGACATGCAGTTACTACGTGAAACATCCCTTCGTCGCGGGAAGATATTTGTCGTGAAAATTCAAGATGGATGAAATCTTAAATTTAATCGAACTTCAAACGTGCTCTTCAAGAAATTATGAAATTCTCTAACTTGCGTAAATAAGTGATGATGAATTCAATGCTCGTACCCGGGTCAGTGACGAAAGTTTGATGCGGAACCATAAGTAGAGATGAAGCAATGGTGACTCGACTGTGAAACCTTGTAAGAGATAACGATATAACGATTAAATTTCCACCAGATTGCGACGATAGTAAGGAAAACCGTGCGTGGTTATTAAAAGATAAACAGATTAGTTAATGAAATTGAATATGTATCGTCCAAGATAGATAATTGTTGTGATTGGTTGGCGGATGCGGCATAATTCTTAAAGGTAACTGTACCAAATTGGTAATGACAAGAAATAAGTTAAAAGAATCGCGAAGTAAAATCCTTGAAAAATAACAAGATAAATTTTAAAGTTCACTAATAACATTTCGTAATATCCTGAAAGAACTAAAAAAGGTATAATGATATTAATCGTTGTTGATTTAAGACCTTAGTCCAATTCCAAAAAGATATATGTTATGCCAATTAATAATACATATGCTGATCAAAATGATATAATCTGAAAGGTGTTGAATGGATGGAAGTGGACGGATATAATCGTGAATGATTTGATTGATTGATGGTGTCGGCTTGAGTCCGACTGGTAGTCAATGATATAAGGGAAGTGCTGCCGAAATTTTCAGAAATTACCCTATTTTTAAGGACAAAGAAGTATATTGACGTTCTCGTCAATACTCCAAATAATTGCGATCTCGGTTCTTGAGAAAGTTGTTATGACCAAACCGACTTTATATAATTGGTCTTTGATTCCAGTTATCTAGTCAACATTTGGTTTAAGTGATCATTTAAAGGAGTAATTGATCAACTTTGCCAACTAATGGTTAGTTAAATGGAGATCGATTCCAATTAGACTGAGTCAAGTTCTAATATGATTTCCAAATCTGAAATCAAAGCGATAAGAAATTTGGAAAGAGTAATGGCGTTAACGTAAATTGAAAGCTTAGTACAATTAGCGTGATGTTATTGCAAACAGGTGCAAGGTTTGATCCAGAAGAATACGCTCTTTTTGATAAATAAGAGGAACGGGAAGTTACTGGTACATGCTAGTAAGAAGAATATTTTTAAGAACTGAAGGTTCAAGATAAAGCAAAGGAATTATATCATCTGTAATAGCGTTCTAGGAAGGACTTGGATGTATACCCATATCAAATGACGAATTAATGGAATATTTGAATGTACACTTCTTTTGAACGGTGATTGAATGGAAGTTGCTATAAAATAACAGAGAGCTCGCAAATTCAAGCATCCAATGAAAGACGGAGACTGATGAAGTCCGCATGTGAACTCAGGGAAAAGAGATGTGGGTCAATGAAGAGAAGTCAAACCCGTGATCTGTGATACGTTAAGCAAGGCTAAGAAAATAGCTACCGATGAAATTCGATAATTCTGTTAGTAAGAATTTAAATATTACAAATAACAGCCTTCATTCCAGTATGAATTCTAGAAATGACTTATCCAATAATAAACAGATTAATAATACTAAGAAAAAGGAAATTCATTATGTTTAAAAGAGAAGATGAATAATGAAAAAGGAGAAATAATGAAGAAAAGAAGTGGAATCAAAAGGATGATAAAGAAATTTTATAAAATAATCCAGGATATATTCAAGTTGGGAACGTCGGTTGTGCCCAAAACTGTTAGGAGGATGAGGTGAAATGCCAATAATTGAAGATGGGAATTTCATTCAAGGAATGCGTGTAAACAGTAATGATTAAACAAAGGTATTAATGGCAAACTGCTAGAGAAGGACATTGCAATGAATCTCATGTCGGAATTCTTTAAAATTAAAGTGAAGTCCTGGAGGTTCGAACGAATGATTTACCAAGGTTACCTCAGGGAATGAGGTAAGAATTTCTCGTCGGTTACTGCACAGAGTCAAGCTGATGTCAAAAGCCTGTATCGTATAACTCAATAGGGATGAAATAATAAATGAAGGAAAACTTCAAAAATATGGAATGAAAGAATAATGAAATAAAGAGTATTTTGCGCTGTGCACAAAAGCGGTCATGGAAAAAGAGAATGGAGATATGAAGTTATGCATCGATTATCGGAAATTGTAAGTTTGAAGATTAAGTGAACATAATGTACCAGGAGTATTTGGATAGTGTGATTGTATTTATTGATAACATCCTCGCTAATCCAAGGACTAAGGAAGACCAAGTTGAACGCCTGAAGATATGCATGCGAAGAGTTGAAAAAAATAGCAACTGCAGTCTCAGCTTCAAAGGTATGAATTCTGGTTATAACTGATTATGAGCTATGATTGCTTGGTTAACTACCAACCAGAAAAGGTCCACTTAGGAACAGATTTTTTTAAATAGAAAGAAAAGAGTGAATACCATTAAGATTACTGGGAAATGGTTAAAAGAATTGAAAAAGTTAGAAATTGAAAAATAGATTTTGATCTGTCTTCTGGGTTATGCTGATACTTACTTTGTTGTTGGGCATCAAAGGTGGTATTAATACAGATGATTGATGTTGACTGCAATATGGGACGTTGTGAGCATCAAAGTTCGTATTGATATCTAATTTGATACGACAACAAAATGAGTATTAATACCAAGAGACCGGGTTTTGAATAAAGTCCTAATTCATTCTGTTCCAAATTAATGTACTTTCTTTCAGATAGTAAGAGATTCTCGTTCGATGAATCTACTTGACAGTGATTGAAAAGAAATAAAAGTATGCCACCAAGTGGTGAGTAAATGCAATTGCCGAGATTTTCCTTTTTAGTTTTTGAATAGATGTAGAACATTTTGAAGCATCAGACGTCATGAGCTCAGGATATCGGGCGCAGATGAATAAAAAATGCAAGAGACCGATTAAAGATTCTCGAATACGATTGAAAATGATCATAGACCAGGCTAACCGAACAGAAGGAGACATGAAAAGTAGAGTAGAATAGTCAGTGAAAATAGAAAGTTCATGAACACGAACTACTAAAATTAGAAAGAAAGGAAGGGTTATTATAAATTAAGTTAGTCCTTCGTAACAATGAAGTAGATAAAATGATTGTGAATGAGTTGATCTTGTTGTCCCAGGTAAAACGAGTTTATAAGATATTCATGTGTGTATGACTACGAAGATTATTTTTGCTCCAAATGTAAGGAGTAACTGATAGATTTGATGACGGTAAAAGGCCGTCGAGCAACTGATAGATTTGATGACGGTAAAAGGCCGTCGAGTTGTGATTAAGGTAATGAGAACTGGGAAATTATAAGAAAGACACTTGGAAAACATCATGGTCCGTTCCTTAGCATGATTCTGAGGACAGAATCCTTTTAAGGGGGAAGGAGGTAACGTGTAAGAACCCTGATTTTTGTAATATTTTAAAACTTCAGTGAATAGTAACTAGAACTAATTATGTAGTACGTATGGAGTTCATCACAAATATGAATAGTGGAATTTTGGAAATCCGAGATCATATTCTTGTTTATCGAGGAAAATAAGTGAATGTAAAAGCCGTCGGAATTCGAAGATTCACGATTTTACTACGTGTTTTAGTATCCGTAAGGAATGGCGTAGAACCGGGAATACTACGTGAAATAAATATTATATCAAGGTGTTTCTATGATCAATAGAAAGGAATAGAATTGGTTAAACGATTATAAGCAATAAAAAGAATTCACTACGAAACGAAATGTTATACGATTAAACTATTGGAATGGAACAACAATCGCGTGTACGATAAATAATCGAATGAGAAATTAATTCCATGCAAGTTGGCCATGCAAAACCAAGCTAACTAGTAGTTAGGAGATGTAACTAGGGAATTAGAAGCTAACTAGAATAGTTAATGGAATAGTAAGTGAATAGTAAGTGAATAGTTAGTGAATAGTAATTGGGAGACAAGAAGGTACAAGGCCATACCTCCCCATTTCTACTCATCTAAATTGTCAACCAAGCCATTTCTTTTGCTGATTATTATGCTCATATAAACACTCTATCAAACCCATCTTATACACTCCACCACTTCAACAAAAAAATCAAGCCAAACCCCCCCATCTCTCTCATTACTCTCGGCTGCTTCATGCAAAAAAGAGGAAGGGTCCTCTTCTTCAGTTCACTTCTCCATCATTCCCTCTATTAAAAATTCTATAAAAATTCCCAAAGCTTCCTTACATCCTAGTAAAGGTATGTCTATGATTTCATCGCCAAATTCTTAATGGTTTGTGAGAAACAAATTCTTGAAGTTCAAGAACTTTATGGACTATTTTGACTAACTTGGTTTCTTGGTTTTGTTTCTTAAGGATCTAGCCCTTATAAGTGTTTTTCAAGAAAACCAAGCCCTAATCATCTTATTACTAACCCTCCTAGTGCTCAAGAAGGTATAACTTCCAACTCTTTAAAGTTTAAGGGTGGGTTTAAGAGTTATTTATGATGTAGTGTCAAGATCCAAGAGTTTGTGTATGTGTAAGGTTGTTTTGCTCATATTCTTGCTAAGTACTTGAGTTTTTGAGTTTTGATGCTTGTATGTGATGCTAGATAAAGTATATAAGGTGTATATGGGTGGATCTTGAGAAGTAAGAAGTGTTGTGTTGGTCATAAGTAGAGATTGTGTCAAGAACAAGTAGTAGAAATGGAATGTGGAGCCTATTGCACTTGGTCTGCTTTTTGCAGTGTATTCGGCCATGTAATTGTTTTAAATTAGTGAGTCACTGGCCATGACTGGGTAGATATTTATTTTTAGTTTCTGTACATGTGTGGATCGTCGTGAGGGGATTTACGGTTTAGAAGTTATGACCGTTTTAGTGTAGAGCGTTCATACGAAAAGCCAACTGCACATAGGCCACTTGCATGATGATTTTCAAAGGCTAAAAATAATTTTGGAATATTGGAAAAATCATGATAATTAAATAATGCAGCAAGGAAGACTTTCCAAAAAGAATTTTAAGAAAATATTAATTTTTCGATTTTATAAATTTTTTTTAGTGAAGCGAATCGATAATCGCGTACTAACTAAGATCGTTGGTTATTGATTTTAGATCACCAACAAAAGCCCCAAGACCATACCACTCCTAGCACTCAAGGCAAGTTTACAAAACCCTATCATGAATTATCCATGCTATATATACTGTTGTGATATTGATGCCATGATTTACAGTTTAAAAATATATGCTTGTATGTGATATCAATACATTCAAATTATGTGATTGTTCACGAAAACAAACTTCGTTTTATACGGATATGAGAAATTGAAACGTAATTTTAATATAATACAAGATAGTGGGAGTCGGAGATATTTTTAAATCGATTTAATCCCGGAACGAGCCGGACGTGGAAGATTTCGGTTTCAATAAACAAAGTACTTTCGCGTAACATACATATTAAGCAAACGATTGAGATTTGATTTATAACTATAAGAGACAATCGAATATTCACTCAAGGGATATCCTATTGTTTATTTATTTATAAGTAATACCTAAAGAGTTACTAAAATATCCGGGAAATACTTAAAGAGATATTGAAATGTTTTTAAATCAATTCACTCTATCTAAAACGTATGTAACCATTCGAAGGATAATTATAAGATGTCAAATCATGTCTTAAATATTTAATTAAGATGTTTATCAATTCATTGAACCTTATTGAGAAACATTTAGTACTCAAGGTTTTATCAATTCATTGAACCCTTCTTAAAAATATTATAAGAACGTAAATATTTAATATTCCGTACTTCGAAAAATCATTTTAAAATAGACATAGTTCCCAAGGATACTTTCTAAATTATTCAAAATTCTCGGAAGAGATCAATCATCTGAAACCTATCAAAACCTTAGGGAACTTAGTCTAGAGGCATAAGGGTTATGCTTCCTCGCTCAACGAAAAACAAGTGAACAATATATGTAAAACTTTGCTACAGTTAAGGGTTTAAAAATAATTTTAAATTCAAAACTCTGACAACTCGCAAGGATCAATTGAATTAAAAGTGATGAATAAATCATCTTATTCAAAGGTCAACTCAGAACGATCTATGCCTTCGATAAAGGATTTTATGTAAATGATATAATTGTTTTGGGACTGGAATGTGGCCTACCCGGCACGGAGAGGTATCGGGTAGTGACCAAGCGCGCAGTGGTGCGGTATACAGTTATATGGTCTCAGTGACCATTGACTTTCGGATTTACACGGAAATGGGCAACCATCGTGTAATGTCTTGATAAGCCCAAAGTTGGCTAGGTTTGTATTCCTTCTACTAGTAGAGAAAATTTCGTATTCGGCTGATCACCGGTACGTGGTTTATTCCAGTATAGTCCCTTTCCTCCACTTTGGATAAATTGTTGTGAAACCTACAGCAGAAGGCCGATAAGGCTAAGTTTTAAATAAGGTTGTTGATGAATATATATCACATCCATTCGAGAATCTTGGTTCAAGCTTCATATTGAGATTTTGAGAGGAAATGAGTACGAGTATAAACTGATTTAACTGATACATTTAAAGTTGAGTTTTTCATAAAATTGTCAAGCATATAAACTTTTAGAAACCTTGGATATATAATGCGTAATGGTTGTTTTTCCCAAAATGATCATATTTAAATAATGGATATCTATATCTTGCTGAGCATATAACCTGTGTGTGTCAGTTTGGTTAAAAGGTCGAGTAATGATGTGAAAAGAGGATTAATTATTTATTAGACAATATTAAATGATCGTAACAACCCGAATTCCCGACCTTGAATTTGGGGGTGTTACAGAAATGGTATCAGAGCCCTAGGTTATAAGTCTCAAAAACGTTAGGTGAATCAACTGAATCAATGAACTAGAACTCACATAGAGTTCGTAGTCGGGCTACGAGGGTAGCACTGACGTTAAGAACCCTTAGGGGTGATTTAAGTATCCAAGGATAGTAATGCGTGTGTTAAATGACTTGTAGGTACCCGATGTGTTAGACTCTGAGGCTGTAGAGGCGTACGAGAGAGAGCATGATGAGGCCCTTTTAGCTGAGATCGAGGTAGCTGACCCTGCCCCCACTGTGGGCTTAGAAGTATTCGAGTACCCAGAGACTGACCCTGAGGAGGACCTAGAGGAGGACCCCACTGAGCCAGACACTGAGATAGCCCCTTCTGAGGATATTCCATACGGCAGCATGGAGGTTCCATCTCCAGAGATGATGAGGGTGGATGTGCATCAGAGGTCGATAGAGCGTTTGTTAGATCGGATCTCAGCAGCCCAGGCTCGAGTCGCTGAGCTCAAGAACGAGACGAGAGTATCAGATTTGATGGATAGGATGATAGCTCTGCAGGCCAGAGTCACTGCACTGACTGAGGAGTTAGAGGCGGAGCTAGGGGCAGCCACCCCAGTGAGGACACCCACCCCGTCCCCTGTACCAGTTAGTCCCGCACAGACTGAGACCGACGATGGCATGGACCCTATTCTTGACGGTGTGGCAGCGACTCCTGCAGATTCCCCACTTCCACCACCCCTACCAGTCATATCCCTAGCAGTTCATGACTTGGTGGTAGGTCGCTATGCTACTGATCTAACAGCGGTCGAGGCCCGTATTTCCGAGATGAGGGACCAGCTTTCCATTAAGCGGCACATGAGGATAGAGGCCCGAGGCAGGCGAGGATACTCCAACGCTCGACGCGTACGCAGGACCATTCACCGTATAGAGCTGATGACCCTCGGTAGGATTCACCGCTTATCCCCACAGCGTGACTTGGTGAGTAGGCGCGAGGTTATCAAGGTTGTGGTCCACGCTATGAGGTAGATTCATGATGTTGCTCGTGGCTAGTAGACACTGTTAGTAGTTGGTTGTTGTTCATCAGCGGTGGCACTTAGTTATTTTGTGATAGTTGTTTTGGGTTGTTATCTTTGATAGTGCCACCAGCTAAGGATTATTGTATTAAGGTAGATTGTACTTTTATTATTCAGTATGTTGTACCCAGACATGGCGTATGGCCAAATTATGTATGATTATCGTGTTGATTAGTTGCGATTTCTAGATTGTGGTTTAATCTTCTTTCATACTTGCATAATTACATACTATCATAACAAATCAGGAAGCATGAGGATTGGCAAATGAAAACAACCTAAATAAGTTTATGTAACAGGAAAATGCTGCCAAGGAGAATAGTAACAAGAACTCGCCCGGCTGCATCTGGCGGCCAGGGCAGTAATAATGAACAAGGGCATCGAGCACATACCCCACCATTAAGAATTAACGAAGAACGAAATGAGTATGATAATGAGGACTATGAAGAGTCGGAAGCTGAAGATACTCAGGGGATGGAAATGCCAGTGAACCGTATGGAGCAGTTTGTAGAACTTCTAAGGCAGAACCTGCAACAGCAACGACCACCCCAACAACCCCAGCAAGCCATGGCTAATGCATTTAAATCTTTCAAGTCGGTCAAGCCCCCAGAGTTTCACGGTGTTGCTGACCCATTTCAGGCCAGGGCTTGGCTGAAAGAGGTAGAAAAGACCTTTGAGCGAATTGGCACTGAGGAAGCCCACAAGACTAATTTTGCCACTTATCTCTTAAAGGGTGAGGCTAACTATTGGTGGGAAGCCAAGAAAAATATGGAGCCCCAAGGGATTGTTACTTGGGAAAGATTCACTGAGTTGTTCTTAAAGAAGTATGTCCCGAAGTTTATGGAGATTCAGATGCAGCGAAAGTTCCTAGAGATGAAATAAGAGAATATGAGCGTAGCGGAATATGAAGCTAAGTTCACAGAATTGTCGAGGTTTATGCCACAGCTGGTGGGCACCGAAGAGCAAAAGGCTGAGAGATTTCAACAGGGATTGAAGCAGTGGATTCAGAACAAGCTGGCAATTCTGGAGATAACTGACTATGCCACCCTAGTGCAGAAGGCCACAATAGCTGAAACAGGGAGTGAAATGAGCCAGAAAATGAAGCAAACCAAGAAACAAAAGTTTGATGGTCGAAGCAGGAGTGTGGGAGGGGAGAGCTTCCCTAGTATGTTTGTCAGGGGGATGGCCTCCCAACCCAACCGCAATACGGGATTCGGGGGATCAGGGAGCGTGAGTGTGGCCCGGAGCGGGAACCAGACGGGAATGTCTTATCAAAGCCAACCACGTCCTCCTCTGCCAGAATGCAAGAGCTGTGGTAAGAGGCATTCTGGGTAATGTATGCAGAAACCGGTGACATGCTTTAAATGTGGTAAGGTGGGGCACTATGCCACAGCTTGTAACCAGGAAGCGGCTAAGTATTTTCACTGCGGAAAGACAGGACACATGAAGAAGGACTGCCCTGCGGCAGCTCCAACTAGCTCGAGGGGTAGTGTAGCTGCATCTAACAGAGTGCCGACTGCCAGGACCATTAATATGACTGTGAAAGATGTCGTGAGGAACACCAATGTTATAGCAGGTACGTTGCTCCTAAAGTCCAATTCCACCAATGTGCTATTTGATTCTGGAGCTACTAAGTCTTTCGTATCTAAGGAATTTGCTGAAAAATTGAACTTAAAAGTGGAACCTTTGAAAGAATCTTTGCAAGTGAAAATAGCTAATCAAGAGATTATCCCTGTAAATCAAGTTTATGCTAACTGCAACCTAAAATTAGGTGGAGAAAGATACCTAGTAGATTTAATTCCCTTTTGACTGGGGGAGTTTGATGTGATATTAGGAATGGATTGGCTATCTAGAAACCATGCCCAGATTGATTGTGAGGGGAAGAAAGTAAAATTGAAAACACCTAGTGGTAAGAGTATAATAATTAAGGGGCAATGGCAAACCAAGAAATTTCTAACTATGATGCAGACCAAGAGACTTTTAAGGCAAGGATGTGAGGCCTACTTGGCTCACGTGGTGGATACCAAACAAGAAACCCCTGAGATCCACACCATACCTGTAGTTAATGAGTTTGAAGTTATATTTTCCAAGGATCTTCACGGACTACCCCCGGATCGGGAGATAGAATTTGCCATTGATTTAGCTCCCGGTACGGCACCAATATCAAAGGCCCCGTATCATTTGGCCCCCGTCGAAATGAAAGAATTGGCTGATCAACTACAAGATCTATTGGATAAAGGAATGATTAGACCGAGCGTATCCCCGTGGGGTGCACCCGTACTATTTGTGAAGAAGAAGGACGGCAACATGAGACTGTGCATCGATTATCGAGAGCTGAACAAGCTGACCATTAAGAACAAGTACCCATTGCCAAGAATAGATGACCTCTTTGACCAGCTAAAGGATGCAACGTGTTTTTCCAAGATTGACCTTAGGACAGGTTATCATCAACTTAAGATCAAACCGGAAGATATACCTAAGACTATATTTCGCACTAGGTACGGACATTATGAGTTCGTAGTTATGTCATTTGGTTTGACTAATGCGCCCGTAGCTTTCATGGATCTGATGAACAGAGTCTTTAAGAAGTATCAGGATGAATGCGTGATAGTCTTCATCGATGATATTCTAATTTACTCTAAATCGGAGGAGGAACATGCAGAATACCTCAGGATAGTATTGGAAATCTTGCGAAAAGAAAAATTGTATGCCAAATCCTCAAAGTGTGAATTTTGGTTGAAAGAAGTTCAGTTTTTGGGTCATGTGATTAGTAAGGAAGGAATTCTGGTAGACCCTGCAAAGATAGAAGCTATCCCTAATTGGGAACAACCAACCACGCCCACCGAGGTAAGAAGCTTTATTGGACTAGCCGGGTATTATCAAAGGTTTGTCAAGGATTTCACCAAAATAGCAGGCCCGTTGACTAGACTTACTCGGAAAACAGAAAAGTTTGCTTGGACAGAGAAATGTGAGGAGAGTTTCCAAGAATTAAAGAAAAGGTTAGTATCGGCCCCAGTGCTGGCCCTACCAGACGATAAAGAGAACTTTGTGATTCATAGTGATGCGTCCCATAAGGGTTTGGGATGTGTGCTGATGCAACACGGTAAGGTGATTGCCTATGCATCCAGGCAATTAAAGGAATATGAAGTGAGGTACCCCACCCATGACTTAGAATTAGCCGCCATAGTGTTTGCCCTTAAGATGTGGAGACATTACCTATACGGAGAAAAGTGTGAGATTTATACTGACCACAAGAGCCTTAAATATATCTTCACCCAGAAGGAGCTAAACATGAGGCAGAGAAGGTGGTTAGAATTGATTAAGGACTACAACTGCGAAATTCTTTATCACCCGGGGAAGACCAATGTAGTGGCCGATGCCCTTAGTCGTAAGGAAAGATTGAAAAGGATCACCACATCAGAGGATTTGATCAGAGAATTTGAAAAGTTAGAGATTGAGGTCAAGGTCGCTGAGCCAGGGACCGAAGGCTTGTATGAGATAGTTATGCAACTGGAGCTACTAGAAAAGATTAGGCGATGCCAAGAAATAGTGTTGAGGGAGAACAAGGAACCGGTAAGCGGAGAAGAGGCCAAGTGTGACCCAAACGAGAAGGAAATTAGGAGGCATGCCTACAGGATATGGGTCCCTAACGTCCCAGAATTAAAGGATGAAATTTTAAGTGAAGGACACAGCTCTAGATATACGGTCCACCCAGGAAACACCAAAATGTACTAAGATTTGAAGGAGTACTACTGGTGGCCTAACATGAAGAAGGATGTAGCGGAGTGGGTCAGTAAGTGTATGACCTGTCAGAGAGTAAAGGCAGAACACCAGCGACCAAGCGGACTCTTGCAACCCTTAGAAATTCCGATATGGAAATGGGAGCAGATAGCCATGGATTTTGTGGTAGGATTACCCCGAACTAAGACTAACCATGATACAATATGGGTAATTGTAGACCGACTAACCAAGTCAGCGCACTTTCTTCCAATCGAGGAAACCTATACAATGGATAGATTAACGGAGCTATACATTAAGGAAATTGTGGTAAGACATGGAGTGCCAGTAGCTATCATATCTGACTGAGATCCCCGATTCAACTCTAGATTTTGGAGGAGCTTTCAGGAATGCCTAGGAACCAAACTAAACATGAGCACCGCTTACCATCCGCAAACAGATGGACAAAGTGAGTGAACCATTCAGACATTGGAGGACATGCTGAGAATGTGTGTAATTGATTTTAAGGGTTCTTAAGATGAACACCTGTCTTTGATAGAGTTTTCCTACAACAACAGTTATCATGCGAGTATCGGAATGACCCCATACGAGGCGTTGTATGGCCGAAGGTGCCGTTCGCCCTTGTATTGGGATGAAGTTGGTGAGAGAAAGTTACTAGGTCCCGACTTGGTGCAAAGGATAAGGGACATAGTTCAATTAGTCAGAGGACGCATAGCAGCAGCCCAGGACCGACAGCGTAAATACACCGATCTGGCACGGAAGAACAGAGAATATGAAGTGGGTGACCAGGTATTTCTGAAAGTGTCACCATAGAAAGGATTGATGAGATTTAGGAAGAAGGGGAAGCTGAGCCCCCGTTATGTTGGACCTTTCGAGATTCTAAGATGGATCGGACCCGTGGCATAAGAGTTAGCTTTACCTCCAAATCTGCAGCAGGTTCATAATGTTTTTCATGTATCAATGTTGAGGAAGTATAATGCGGATGCCAAACATATAATGGAGCATGAACAAGTAGACCTTCAACCAGATCTGTCCTATGTTGAGCAGCCAGTCAAAATCATTGACCAAAAAGAGCAAGTACTCCGGAACAAGAGTGTCAATCTAGTCAGAGTCTTATAGAGGCATCACAATGTCGAGGAGTCAACTTGGGAATTAGAGAGTCACATACAGGAAAAGTACCCCCATCTATTTGTGGATTGATTCTGGGACGGAATCCTTTTAGGGGGGAGACTGTAAGAACCCTGATTTTTGTAATATTTTAAAACTTCAGTGAATAGTAACTGGAACTAATTATGTAGTACGTATGGAGTTCATCACAAATATGAATAGTGGAATTTTGGAAATCCGAGATCGTATTCTTGTTTATCGAGGAAAATAAGAAAATGTAAAAGCCGTCGGAATTCGAAGATTCACGATTTTACTACGTGTTTTCGTATCCGTAAGGAATGGCATAGAACCGGGAATACTACGTGAAATAAATATTATATCAAGGTGTTTCTATGATCAATAGAAAGGAATAGAATTGGTTAAAGGATTATAAGCAATAAAAAGAATTCACTACAAAATGAAATGTTATACCATTAAACTATCGAAATGGAACAACAATCGCGTGTACGATAAATAATCGAATGAGAAATTAATTCCATGCAAGTTGGCCATGCAAAACCAAGCTAACTAGTAGTTAGGAGATGTAACTAGGTGTTAGGTCACACACACTGTAGAGGGGGTGAATACAGTGTAAAGTACAATCAAATCGAACTTTAATATCTCAAGTAACAAAAAACAAACTTTATTGAAACAATAAACTCTGTTACAGTATGGAACTGTTACCTATCAGTGATGAATAATTATCATGAGAGCTGCTAGGGTTACAACGAATAATCTTCTCAACTATGATAACACTTATAGTGTAAACCCTATGTCTGTGTTTATATACTACACAGTTACAAGATAATCGCTAATTGATATGGAATATAATTCTACTTCCTAAAATATATCAATCAGATATCTTTTCTTCCAAGTATTCTATTCTTCATAGAACTCCTTCTTCATGCATATCTCTTCTTATGTTTATCTCGATCTTCTTTCCTTTAATCGGCTACTGTCCTTATCTGAACATCCTTCAGCACTTAAGTTCTGATATCCATCTTCTGATGATTATCTCCTGATAATATAAGTATTGATATCCTTAAGTCCTGACTTCCAATAAGTACTGATTTATCCTGTTTAAGTAAGATCTGAAAACTAAACATAAATCATATTAGCCATGACATTATCAAATATATCTAACAATCTCCCCCAACTTGTAAATTATCATAATATACAAGTTTAATAGATATTTGATGATGTCAAAAACATTAAGTACAAATGCATGAGAATTAGACTAGATAACTACAACTTACAGTCCTTAAAGCTTTACCAATATTTAACTTCTGATAACAGCTTCAGTCTATACAAATATCAGAATTTAAACAGTTGTAGATCTTGACTTGGCTTCATCTTCTGATCTCTCTGATGTCAGGAGTTGTTCTGAGATAGTTCTTCAACAAACATCTCTCAGCATATCTAAGTTCATCAATCATCCTCCTTTTAGCATCTTTAAGCTATGCATTATCTTCACCAATTTGAAAGATTGTAGCCCTGAGATCATTAATCTTTGCTTTTCTTATATCCTGATCCAGTCTGATCAAATAAGCTTTATCAGACTCAAGATTGAATTCCACAGCCCTGTAACCCAGAAAGGTAGTTATAATTTTAGCAGTGTTGGGCTTCATTTCAACTATATCACCCTTGTGATCTCTATACTTTGGAACATATGTGCTGTCAGACTTAACAGAATAAAGCCTTTCTGTCTCTGAATCTGATCCTTCAAATAGTTTGCAGCACTTCCTGTCAATCTGTCATCCACTTGAAGTAAGAATAGTACATACTCCAATTCTTCAAAATACTTCAATGGAATGGCATTTTGCCTTATATGATAAACCCTACCATCTGTCATGAAGTACAACAAGATGTGTTCTTTCAAGTAGGTATGGTAAACCATTTGTACAGATTCCAGTTGATTCAATCTCTCAGGAGTTGCTCCAATACCTGGTTCACTCAAGGAAGTTGGATCATTGGTAGTGTTCTGTATTCTTCTTTCATCAGCACTTCCCAATCCAGTTTTATCTCTTGCTTCCTTTCCAGTAACTACTCTTGCTTCAAAACCACTTGCAGCAGTCTTCAAAGGTTGAGTCTGTTTTGCTTTAGTGAATCCTGGTTGGAGTGTCTTTGATCTATCTTCTGATATCAAGTTAACTTGAGCTGTGTCAGAGGTTACTTGCTTCTTCGAAATATCAGAACTTACTGTCTCCTGACTCTGAACAACTTGAGCCATGTTTGCGGTTGTTTTAAGAACTTTTCTTGAAGTTAGAGCAAGATCATCCTTTTCATCAGTGATTTCTTCATTCTCAGGAGGCACATAAACCTTGATAGGTTCACCAACCTTTTCTTTACCCTTGGATCTTGGATCTATCTGCGGTTGTCTTTTATCCAATGTTGCTTCAGTATTTGTCCTTTATTTTATCACAATGCCTTTGAGTTTTGGAAGTGTCTTTTTACCAGAAGCTTCAGATTTAGATACGACTTTTTCTGATTTAAGTCTGGCTTCTTCTTCCATTAAACTCTCCAAGTCCATTCCTGGATTTTCCTGAAGAAATAACTGTCTTGACATTTATTCATCAAGATCTAAAAGTTCATCAGAACTTATCCTTTTACCAGTAGCAGAACTACTTCTTTTCCCAGTATCAGAACTTGTCCTGTGACTTGTGATTTCAGCTTTTCTTGATGAGAAACCTCTACCTTGACTATGACCTCTACCCATTCCAGAGTTTCCTTGATCATCCTTTTCATCATCATTCCCTTTCAGTGTCTTGCCAGTCTTGCATTTGGACTTAATTACTTTCTCCCCCTTTTTGGCATCAGCAGGTAGTAGAAGAGAGACAAGCAATTCCACTGAGGCTTAGATTTCAGTAAGTTGACATTGCTGAGAAGCTTGATTTTTCAGAATATCATCAATCTGAGCTTGTTATTTCTCTTGAGTCTTCTCAATATAAGCAATCCTGTCAAAGGTAGGTTGGAAGAACTTTTTCTTGTCAATTTTCTGAATTTGGTCCTGTTTGATGAATTCTTCCTGAATCTTGTGTAGCTCTGCATGAGTAGTTGAATGGAGACCTTGTAGATGTTTAGTACTCAATGCAGTGACTCTAAGCTGGGTTTTGAAATCATCAGAATTTAACATTTCATCAGCTTTTGTCAAGTGCTCAGCCAGATGCTTTGCAGATGGAACACAGGAAACTGAGTTCCATTCCTTAGTCCACTCCTGTCCTGCAGGAGTTTCACTCCAAGGCACTGGTGCTTCTCTGGTAACAAACTTCTTAACAAGTTTAGATTTAAGAATAGTTTGTTGAGGAGCATGTCCTGAAGGACCTGGTTCATCAGCATTTGTATTTGGAGCAGCATCACCAGTATCTCCAGCATTTGCAGCATCAGAACTTACAGAATCGGTATCTTCTGATAAAACAACAGTGTGAGTAGCAATGGAGGCTTCAGCATCCTCTAATTGCTGATCTGATTCTAAGTTCTGATCAACAGCCATATCTTGATACTCACCTATATTCCGATCATCAACATCTAGATGCAGAGAAGGTGTAGTAGATAATTCTGGAGATTGAGCAGCATCAGTAACAGGTGTTGTTGATGGATTAGTTGATGTAGGAGCTTCTAAGAGAATTACTTCAGGCACAACCA
The DNA here is from genome assembly GCF_009905375.1 of Apium graveolens. Taxonomy (NCBI): domain Eukaryota; kingdom Viridiplantae; phylum Streptophyta; class Magnoliopsida; order Apiales; family Apiaceae; genus Apium; species Apium graveolens. Next base: position 227,985,122 of record NC_133651.1, on the reverse strand, counting down.
AGGTCTGGATATCAATATCAGTACTTGTGCCTGTATTAACAGGAGATACAGACTTTTGAACAGGAGACAGAGATGGTGTGTTGGCCTTTTCAGGAACAGCTTCCTGAGATGGAGTTGATGGAGAAGTAGTAACTTTAGCAGATTCCTTTTCTTGTGAGATCAGAGATTCCTGATCTCCTTCCTTAGTTACTGCTTCTTCATCATCTGAAACTGGCCTTTTTGCCCTCTGTTTCTTGTATCTCTTTGTAGATATGGATTTTTTGGGAGTTTCAGGAACAGTCATTCTTCTAAGCCTCTTGAGAAGCCTAAATCCCCCAATTCCAGAATCCTTATGAGAAGTCACTGTCTCAGCTTCTTTGACAACAGGTTCTGATGTAGAAACCTGTTCCTCACTGTCTGACTCATCTCTCAAAGCAATCTTCCTTCTCTTTTGAGGTGTGTGAGGAACAGTCTTTGTCCTCTTAGGCTTGGAAGATGAAGGCTTCACAGTAGGTGCTGAGGATAAGGGTTGAACTGTCTGTGAAGTGGAGAGATAGGATTTGATATATTGCCTGAGAGTTGGTTGAGTAGTATGAGTGGTATGTTATGATGGTTGTTGTGGTGTTTGGGAGGTGGTTGTTGGTTGGACATCAGGATAAACAGATCTATAGGAATCAGGATCAGCATTTACTAAGATCTGTTTTACAGACTGAGGAATCTGTAAAGGTCTAACCACTGGTTTCTTAGTGTCAGCATTTACCAGGTAATTAAAGTACGTTTTGCAACTTTGAAAGGTGGAGTTAAGGTACTGGTTAGTCGAGGTTCATCAGTACAAAAAGTAAATATAAGTTGACAGAATCTAGCAAAGTAGACAACATTCCTATCCTCTATCATCCTATCCCTAATAAAACCTATTATAGCAGTTGCAAAATCAAAATGAGTTTGGTTTATAATGGCATACCCGATGTGCTGACTCATTATGGGGATGGCATCAAAATTCGAACACTTGTTCCCAAAAGCTTTAGTGATGCAGTCGAAGAAGAAACTCCATTCCCTTCTGATATGAGCCCGTTTCAACTGCCCAAGCTTTGCCAAACTCTGTTCATACCCCAAACTGGCCATTAACTCCTGAAGAGCTGATTCCTCTGGAATTGAAAAAGTACATCCTTCTGGGAGATGTAGAGCCTTGCGTATTGTACCAGGAGTGACTGCATATGGAGAATCACCCACTTCGAAAACAATACTAGGAGTACCATTTTGACCACCATTATCAAAGTTTCCAGTCCTCCAAAGTGTCAGAACTTGTTGGCTTGAGAATACTGAAGGTTGGGTCAATGCATACCCGATTTCACTGTGTGCAAAAAGATCTTGTACAAAATGCAATTCAGACGGAGCTTCGGCATTATCAAGAATTGCAGCATAGTTGTTTGGAACAAATTTAGCTCCATTAATGATTAAATCCTTAGGTGCCATGAAATTAATCGAGATGTATAAGTGCCTGTTAGGTGTTTGATAGAATGTCTATATGAAAAACCAACGTTAGAAGAAGAAAGAGAGTAAAAGCAAATAGAGAGAAAAAGTGTGAAAGAAAATAAAAGATTAAAAAAAAATCCTCTCTCTGTCTTACTTATACTTTTGAAAAAAATGTAACCGTTGGACACCTGTCAGACATGCAGTAAAAACGAATAGTTAATGGGCATGAGAAAACAGTAATCATTACTTACCCACTTGCAGTTTTTCAAGGAAAAATCGTTCCACTAACCAAGTTATTCCATTAATCATGGTGAAACAGTTTTAATTCAAAATTGAAACTGTTCCCACTTATTTAATTATTTTTCACTGCAACATCAATATTCTGAAGAAAAAAATTCGAGTGAAAATGACCATAATAAATCAGACGAGCAAGTACTGATAAAATAAAATCAGAACTTAAGTTAAAACAGAATTTATATGGTCATCAGAATATGAATATGTATCAGAATTTATCAATGCATTACAAAATATCTCAGAGACAAGATCTTGAAATAAAAACAAATTTCATTAATATATCAAGAGAATACATTCATGAAATTTAAATTACATCAGAACTTGTACAAGATTTCCCTAAGCTGCTAAACCTAACGTCAACAGCCTTTGTCCTAGCTCAAGAAGCAGGGCAAGGCTGATGATGAAGAAAAACAGGAAGAAGAAAATAAATCATTTCTTCTTCCTACTCCCGACAAACAGAATAGCGAGTCGTATGATTCGCTCTTGCTGGCGGAGAGCTTCCAGCCATTCCTCCTCCAATCACTCCAGATGGCGATGGTAGTCCATGTAGAAGAACAGGAGGTGGGTGAGTACCTCCTGGGGAACGGAGTCCCATATCTCATCAGGAATGGCAGTAACGTGCCATTCATGCTGCCAATCGGCACAGCTCAGCTCCATATTGAATGTTTCATAGTTCAAAAACATATTGTAATTGACCATGGTGTTTTTGATATAAAGATTATGAAGGTGAATTTGTGAGAAAAGATTTGATGGGAAGGCTGATGTGAAGTGGTTGCTTATATAGGCAAGAGAATGCCAGGAGACGCAAAGAAATTTAATGCTGACAGGTAGAATTAATTCTACCTCGTCTCCCGGGACTTGAAAAAGAAAAACATTCATTGGAAAGAGAAAACATGGTTTAATGCGCACAAGAAGCAAGTAAAAGTTGACTGTTCATGTACGAGTACCACTATCCCTAACTATAGTGACTATTAATCTTCCACTTCAACATATTCTGGTTTAAACTTAGACTGTTGTCAAATTTTATCCACAAATAAGTCAAGTAAAGAATCAGACTGTAATATAAGAACTTAGACTTATATTAGAACTTAACAGTCATCAGAACATAATTTCTTAACTCGAAAAAGGAATGCCTATTTTAGTAAGTCCTCACACAAATTCTGATTTATATTTTTCAGAACTTAATCATCAGAACATGCAATCAGAACTTGTCCTCAGAATTTGTGCAATGTGACACAATGATTGTTCATCTAAAACAACATAGATCACCACAGTGATTTTCATCATTCATATGGAGTGGTTAGTGTGTGCATTAAGTTAAATATCAGACAAAGAGTAAAGTCTGATTCACTTCAGTACATCTTAGAAATAAGGCATAACTAAAACTTTGCTAAAGAGCTGTCATTATTCTGAAACCTACTGTTGAATAGTTCATGCTTGAGTCCACCTCAACTATTCTGTGCTAATTTTGTGCATCTTTTTAAATTCCATTTTACAGTGGCTTCTCAGTGTAAGTGAGTCACGATTTCTTATCAGAATTTATGCTATTATCAGAGTATTTCTCCAGTAACCATAGAGTGTGAAAAGTCACCAAGAAAATGTTTTGCTTTTCTAATGCATATTTACTTAATACCAGCAATGCACTTGGGTCGTCCCTTCCACATTTGTACTCTAGATCTCAAAGGAGTACCTGATTTTAATCCATGATTATTTTCTTTTTCTTTTGATAAGAGAGGTTTATCAGCACTTAGTACATTCAACAGATTTACTAGCATCAGAACTTAACAGTTGAGAAGCAATATTCTAGTTTGTGACTTAGTAATAAGATAGACCAAGTAAACTCAACTAAGCTCAATTATCAGAATTTGCTTGTGTCAATAGATTTCCACAGAAATAATTATTTCTTACATGGGATCCCTTGTTTATTGAAGACTACTAGGTCAGCATCTAGCACAGTTATCCTCATAGGATTGAATAGTTACCTAAACATACATATCACTATCAGAGTTTATAAACATCGATCAGACAACAGTCAGTACTTAAACACATTTTTCAATTAAGCACAGAATACACAAAGAGATTAAATTCTGTAAATACTGATCATAAAGTCTGATACATCAGAACAAAACTAACCAGATTTAGAGAAAGAACCTGAAACCATTCCAAGTTCATTTACCAATCTTGTAAAAGTAGCTTCACACAATGGTTTTGTGAAGATATTTGCTAGTTGTTGATCTGTTGGAACAAAGTGCAATTCCACTATACCTTCATCTACATGTTCCCTGATGAAGTGGTACCTGATGCTGTTGTGCTTTGTCATAGAGTGTTGAACTGGATTACCTGTCATAGCAATAGCACTTTGATTATCACAGTAAATAGGGATTTTGAAATATGTTAACCCATAATCCAGTAACTGATTCTTCATCCAAAGAATCTGTGCACAACAGCTTCCTGCAGCAATATATTCTGCTTCTGCAGTTGATGTGGAAATTGACTTTTGTTTCTTGCTAAACTAAGAAATCAATCTGCCTCCAAGAAATTGGCAGCTTCCACTTGTGCTTTTCCTGTCAATTTTGCAACCTGCAAAATCTGCATCTGAGTAACCTATTAGTTTAAAATCTGATTCTCTGGGATACCACAATCCCAGATTAGTTGTGCCTTTAAGATACTTGAAAATTCTTTTCACAGCTGTTAAGTGAGGTTCTCTTGGATCTGCTTGAAATCTTGCACAAAGACAGGTAGCATACATGATATCAGGTCTACTAGCAGTTAGATAGAGTAGAGAGCCAATCATACCTCTGTAATCAGTAATATCTATTGATTTACCAGTATCCTTATCCAGTTTTGTTGCAGTGGCCATGGGAGTAGATGCACTTGAACAATCTTGCATTCCAAATTTCTTGACAAATAAAAGTTCCTTCTTCATGCTGCTTGGCTTGAAGGCCCAGAAAATAGCTAAGTTCCCCCATCATACTCATCTGATACCTTGACTGCATCAGTTTGGCAAACTTCTTGCAAAGTCTGTCGTTTGTAGACCCAAAAATGATATCATCAACATAAATCTGGACCAGAAGTAAGTCCTTTCCATGGTTGAGGTAGAACAGTATTTTGTCTATAGTTCCTCTATGAAATCCAGTTTCCAGAAGAAAATGAGCTAAAGTCTCATACCATGCTCTGGGAGCTTGCTTAAGTCCATAAAGTACTTTATCAAGCCTGTAGACATAATCTGGATGTTTGGAATCTACAAAGCTTGGAGGTTGTTCAACATATACTTCCTCCTCCAATTCTCCATTGAGAAAAGCACTTTTCACATCCATTTGAAAGACAGTAAACTTTTTGTGAGCAGCATAAGTCAAAAATATCCTTATGGCTTCTAATCTAGCAACTGGTGCAAATGTTTCATCATAATCAATTCCCTCTTGTTGAGAATATCCTTTTTCAACCAGCCTTGCCTTATTCCTTGTAATTATGCCATCACTGTCAGTTTTGTTTCTGAATACCCACTTTGTACCAACAACGGATCTATTCTTTGGTCTTGGCACTAGGGTCCAGACTTTGTTTCTTTCAAATTCATTTAACTCTTCCTGCCTTGCTTGCACCCAATCAGCATCTTGAAGAGCTTTTTCCACTTTCTTTGGCTCAGTCTGAGAGAGAAAAGAATTGTAAAGACATTCGTTTGAAGTACCTGTTCTAGTTCTGACACCTGCATCAGGATTTCCAATTATCAAATCAGGTGTATGTGATTTAGTCCACTTCCTTGCAGATGGAAGGTTTTCTCTATAACTGGATGCTCCCCCATGATCCATGTTGTCTTCAACTTCATTTTCTGATGCTCCCCCATGATCCATGCTGTCTTCAACTTCATTCTCTGATGCTCCCCCTGAAATTATGCTCTCTGAGTTGGATTCTTCAGAATTTAGATTTTCAGAACTATCAGAACTTGGCTTATCAGAACTTGACGAATCAGAACTTGAAGAGCCAAATGTATGTTCTGATGCTTCTTGAGATGTGATATGTTCTTGAGTATGCTCCCCTTGCATAGGTGCATCTTCCTTTGGCGTAGTCACCACAGTTTCAATAACATCAGAGTTTAATCCATCAGAGTTTACAGTATCAGGACTTAGACTGTCAGGATTTTCAGTATCAGAATTTGAGTCTTCATTTTCAAATCTCAGCTGATCATGATCAATAAAATCTTTAAGACCAGTAATCTTCTTGTCATCAAAAGAGACATTGATAGAGTCCATGACCACTCTTGTTCTCAAATTATAGACTCTAAAGGCTTTTGTGGAAAGTGGATATCCAACAAAGATTCCTTCATCAGCTTTTAGATCAAATTTGGATAGCTGTTCAGGATGAGTCTTGAGAATAAAACACTTGCATCCAAATACATGAAAGTACTTCAGATTTGGCTTCTTTTTCTTCACCATCTCATATGGTGTTTTTCCTTGCTTGTTAATGAGTGTTGCATTTTGAGTAAAACAAGCAGTCTGCACAGCTTCAGCCCAGAAGTAGGTTGGAAGTTTTGCTTCTTCAAGCATTGTACGTGCAGCTTCAATGAGAGTTCTATTCTTCCTTTCAACAACTCCATTTTGCTGTGGAGTTCCAGGAGCAGAAAATTCCTGCTTAATTCCATGGTTTTTGCAGAACTCTTCTATTATCAAATTCTTGAACTCAGTGCCATTATCACTTCTTATGGTTTTCACAGAATCTTTGACCAATTTATCCAGATGTTTGACATGATCAATCAAGATAGATGCAGTTTCACTTTTTGTGTGCAAGAAATACACCCATGTGTATCTGGTGAACTCATCCACTATGACCAACACATATTTCTTCTTTACAATAGACATGACATTCACTGGACCAAATAGATCAACATGTAGTAGATGATAAGGCTCAAGAATTGATGATTCAGTCTTGCTCTTAAATGAAGATTTTCTTTGTTTGGCCTTCTGACAAGAATCACAAAGGCCATTAGGAGCAAATACTGACTTTGGCAGTCCTCTCACAAGATCTTTCTTGACCAGCTCATTTATATTGTTGAAATTTAAATGAGAGAGTTTCTTATGCCAATTCCAGCTTTCTTCAATTGATGCTCTACTCATCAGACAGATTGCAGAACCATCAGTACCTGTTGAAAGCTTAGCTTCATAAATGTTACCACGCCTGTATCCTTTCAGAACAACTTTGCCATTAGATTTACTCACAACTTCACAGTGTTCTTCAAAGAAATCAACATGATAACCTCTGTCACAGATTTGACTTATACTCAGCAGATTGTGTTTAAGTCCTGAGACCAGAGCTACTTCTTTAATGATGACATTCCCAAGATTGATATTGCCATATCCCAATGTTTTTCCAATGTTGCCATCTCCATCAGAAACACTTGGGCCAGCTTTCTCCACAAACTCTGACAGCAGGGGCTTATTTCCAGTCATATGTCCTGAACATCCACTGTCTAGAACTAGAATATTTTTCCTGTTGCCCTGCAATCACAAAGACCACTAATGATTAGTTTTAAGGACCCAAACTTGCTTGGATCCTTTGGCCTTATCAAGTTTGTTAACATTTGCAGCGGATTTAGCATCAGAGTTTATGTTAACATTTTTCTTATCAAAACTTACACTATCAGACTTTGAATCAGAATTTACACTAGAAGGAACAATGAAAACTTTCTTCAGAGAAGGTTTTATTTGATAATAATCATAGTACAAACTATGATATTCCTTACAAGTATAAATGGAATGCCATAAACTACCATAATGAAATCAAGGATTTTGTGGTTTATATCTAACAGACTGACTCTTAACTCCTGATTTTGAAGGTAAGGAGTTTATGTTATTCTTCCTGCAAAAAGAAGCCAGATGGTTAGAACTTCCACAATTATGACACGTTTTCCTAGGAGCATCAGGAACAGGCTTATAATCATTGCTTTTATTCACACCTTCCTTTCCATTCCTATTTTTCCTAGGTTATTTTACCTTGTTTGCATTCTTAACATCTTTCAGCTTATGCTTAAGCTGCTTCTTAGTCATTAAGCCTATGTTTACTTCAGCTGTCTTTTCCTGTTTTAGTTTGTTAGAAGTTAATTCCTCTTTAACTTCTGATTTCTCATTATCAGACTTTATAGTTACAAACTTAACAGGTTTTAACTTTGGCTTTTGCTTAACAACAGGCTTAATTTCTACAGTTCCTTTATCATTCTTATCCTCTCCATAACCTAAGCCCTCTTTCCAATTTTCACTACTTAGCAAATTTTGAGTTGTTCTGCCAGAGTTAGTCCAAGTCCTGATAATCTCTCTTTCTTTTTCTAACTCAGTTTTTAGAGATTCATTCATTTTTAGCACTACATCCCTAACATAAAAAGCATCATCTCTATCCTTCTGAGTTTGATGGAACATAACTAACTCTTTTTCTAAGAAATCATTTCTTTTCTTAAAAGCAAGATTTTCAGAAGTTAATCTTTCACATGTTAAAGTTTGATCTCTATAACTAACAAACATGGTTTTAAGATATCTTCTCAACTCATTAATATCATCAGTATGAAAGGCATAAGTAGTCTGAGGTACCTTTGTTTCAGCAGCTTCAGAACTGCTCTCAGCACTTTCTTTATCAGCATTTGCCATCAAAGCATAGTTCTCCTCACTTTCAGAGTCTGAGGTGTCTGTCCAGCTTTTCTTCTTTGTGACAAGAGCCTTGCCTTTGTCACCCTTCACTTTCTTGCAATCAGGAGATATGTGGCCTTTCATACCACAGTTATAGCATTTGACATTGGTATAATCTCCTCTATCAGACTTTCCTCCTCTGCCCTCAGATCTTCTGAAATTCTTCTTATCAGAACTTGTGCCTTTCCTGGAAAACTTCTTTCCCTTCCTGAACTTCATGTATGCAATCTTTGTGAACCCTTTCACCATAAGAGCACACAGCTTCATCATCTCCTCATCAGCATCAGTCTCAGGCAAGCTTTCAGAATCTGAGTCATCATCACTTTCAGAACTTGATGACTCAGTATCAGACTCTGTGAAAAGAGCTTTACCCTTGTCTTTCCTTGAGGTAGCTGCCTTGGGGGATTCTTCATCAGCCTTAAGAGCAACTGTCCTTGACTTTCCTCATTTCCTCTTGCTTCTTTGTTCCATCTCAAGTTCATGAGTCTTGAGCATTCCATAAATTTCATCAAGAGTTGTTTCATCAAGATTTTAGTTGTCTCTTATTGTTGTTGCCTTCAAATCCCAGCATTCAGGAAGAGCTAACAGGAATTTAAGGTTTGAATCTTCAAGATCATACTCCTTATCAACCAATGACAAATCATTCAAGAGTTTGACAAATCTATCATATAAATCAGTCAATGACTCATTTGCCTTTGAGTCAAAGTGTTCATACTCTTGAGTGAGTATTGTCTTCCTGTTCTTCTTAATTGTATCAGTTCCCTGACACCTTGTTTCCAGAGCATCCCATATCTCCTTAGCAGTCTTGCACTTAATTACCCTATTTGACATTACATTATCAATGGCACTATGCAGTAAGTGTCATACCTTAGCATCCTTAGCAATTGATGCGATATCTTCAGCAATATAATCAATCTTCTCCTTTGGTACGGTCTTTGCTGCTTCACCTGCAACTGCAACAGCGAGCTTGGTTGGTTTGTGAGGCCCTTCCTTGATTCTATCAAGGTATTCTGGATTTGTTGCTTCCAGGAACATGGTCATCCTTACCTTCCATATGGGATATTCAGATGGTCTCAGTATGGGAACTCTGATGGTCTCATACCGACTTTGAATTTGTGTCTTTGGTGGTTCTTCAGTTTTGGTAGGCTTAGTTGGAGTTTCTGTGTCAGACATGATTGTGTTTGGATCTTAAACTCTATGTGCGTTAACAGATAGGCTCTGATACCACTTGTTAGGTCACACACACTGAAGAGGGGGTGAATACAGTGTAAAGTACAATCAAATCGAACTTTAATATCTCAAGTAACAGAAAACAAACTTTATTGAAACAATAAACTCTGTTACAGTATGGAACTGTTACCTCTCAGTGATGAATAATTATCACGAGAGCTGCTAGGGTTACAACGAATAATCTTCTCAACTATGATAACACTTATAGTGTAAACCCTATGTCTGTGTTTATATACTACACAGTTACAAGATAATCGCTAATTGATATGGAATATAATTTTGCTTCCTAAAATAAATCAATCAGATATCTTTTCTTCCAAGTATTCTATTCTTCATAGAACTCCTTCTTCATGCATATCTCTTCTTATGTTTATCTCGATCTTCTTTCCTTTAATCAGCTACTGTCCTTATCTGAACATCCTTCAGCACTTAAGTTCTGATATCCATCTTCTAATGATTATCTCCTGATAATATAAGTACTGATATCCTTAAGTCCTCACTTCCAGTAAGTACTGATTTATCCTGTTTAAGTAAGATCTGAAAACTAAACATAAATCATATTAGCCATGACATTATCAAATATATCTAACACTAGGGAATTATAAGCTAACTATAATAGTTAGTGGAATAGTAAGGGAATAGTAAGTGAATAGTTAGTGAATAGTAATTGGGAGACAAGAAGGTACAAGGCCACACCTCCCCATTTCTACTCATCTAAATTGTAAACGAAACCATTTCTTTTGCTGATTATTATGCTCATATAAACACTCTATCAAACCCATCTTATACACCCCACCACTTCAACAAAAAAATCAAGCCAAACCCCCCCATCTCTCTCATTACTCTCGGCTGCTTCATGTAGAAAAGAGGAAGGGTCCTCTTCTTCACTTCACTTCACCATCATTCCCTATATTAAAAATTCTAAAAAAATTCCCAAAGCTTTCTTACATCCTATTAAAGGTATGTCTATGATTTCATGGCCAAATTCTTAATGGTTTGTGAGAAACAAATTCTTGAAGTTCAAGAACTTTATGAACTATTTTGACTAACTTGGTTTCTTGGTTTTGTTTCTTCAGGATCTAGCCCTTCTAAGTGTTTTTCAAGCAAACCAAGCCCTAAACATATTATTACTAACCCTCCTAGTGCTCAAGAAGGTATAACTTCCAACTCTTTTAAGTCTTAAGGGTGGGTTTAAGAGTTATTTATGATGTAGTGTCAAGATCCAAGAGTTTGTGTATGTGTAAGGTTATTTTGCTCATATTCTTGCTAAGTACTTGAGTTTTTGAGTTGTGATGCTTGTATGTGATGCTAGATAAAGTATATAAGGTGTATGTGGGTGGATCTTGAGAAGTAAGAAGTGTTGTGTTGGTCATAAGTAGTGATTGTGTCAAGAACAAGTAGTAGAAATGGAATGTGGAGCCTATTGTACTTGGTCTGCCTTCTGCAGTGTATTCGGCCATGTAAATATTTGAAATTTGTGAGTCACTGGAAATGACTGGGTAGATCTTGATTTGTAGTTTCTGTACATATGTTGATCGTCACGAGGGGATTTACGGTTTAGAAGTCGTCACGAGGGGATTTACGGTTTAGAAGTTATGACCGTTTTAGTGTAGAGCATTCATCCGAAAAGCCAACTGCACATAGGCCACTTGCATAATGATTTCGAAAGGCTAAAAATAATTTTGGAATCTTGGAAAAATCATGATAATTAAATAATACAGCAAGGAAGACTTTGCAAAAAGAATTTTAAGAAAGTATTAATTTTTCGATTTTATAAAAATGTTTTAGTGAAGAGAATCGATAATCGCGTACTAACTAAGATCGTTGGTTATTGATTTTAGATCACCAACAAAAGCCCCAAGACCATACCACTCCTAGCACTCAAGGCAAGTTTACAAAACCATATCATGAATTATCCATGCTATATATACTGTTGTGATATTGATGCCATGATTTACAGTTTAAAAATATATGCTTGTCTGTGATATCAATACATTCAAATTATGCGATTGTTCACGAAAACAAACTTCGTTTTATACGGATAAGAGAAATTGAAACGTAATTTTAATATAATACAAGATAGTGGGAGTCGGAGATATTTTTAAATCGATTTAATCCCAGAACGAGCCGGATGCGGAAGATTTCGGTTTCAATAAATAAAGTACTTTCGCGTAACATAAATATTAAGCAAACGATTGAGATTTGATTTATAACTATAAGAGACAACCGAATATTCACTCAAGGGATATCCTATTTTTTATTTATTTATAAGTAATACCTAAAGAGTTACTAAAATATCCGGGAAATACTTAAAGAGATATTGAAAATTTTTTAAATCAATTCACTCTATCTAAAACGTATGTAACCATTCGAAGGATAATTATAAGATGTCAAATCTTGTCTTAAGTATTGAATTAAGATGTTTATCAATTCATTAAACCTTATTGAGAAACATTTAGTACTAAAGGTTTTATCAATTCATTGAACCCTTCTTAAAACTATTATAAGAACATAAATATTTAATTTTATGTACTTCTAAAAATCATTTAAAAATAGACATAGTTCCCAAGAATACTTTCTAAATTATTCAAAATTCTAGGAAGAGATCAATCATCTGAAACCTATCTAAACCTTAGGGAACTTAGTCTAGAGGCATAAGGGTCTTGCTTCCTCTCTCAAAGAAAAACAAGTGAACAATATATGTAAAACTTTACTACAGTTAAGGGTTTGAAAATAATTTTAAATTCAAAACTCCGACAACTCCCAAGGATCAATTGAATTAAAAGTGATGAATAAATCATCTTATTCAAAGGTCAACTCAGAACGATCTATTCCTTTGATAAAGGATTTTATGTAAATGATATAATTGTTTTGGGACTGGAGTGTGGCCTACCCGGCACGGAGAGGTATCGGGTAGTGACCAAGCGTGGAGTGACGCAGTATACAATTATATAGTCTCTATGACCATTGACTTTCGGACTTGCACGGAAATGGGCAACCATCGTGTAATGTCTTGATAAGCCCAAAGGTGGCTAGGTTTGTATTCTATCTACTAGTAGAGAAAATTTTGTATTCGGCTGATCACCGGTACGTGGTTTATTCCAGTATAGTCCCTTTCCTCCACTTTGGATAAATTGTTGTGAAACCTACAGCAGAAGGCCGATAAGGCTGAGTTTTAAATAAGGTTGTTGATGAATATATATCACATCCATTCGAGAATCTTGGTTCAAGCTTCATATTGAGATTTTGAGAGGAAATGAGTACGAGTATAAACTGATTTAACTGATACATTTAAAGTTGAGTTTTTCATAAAATTGTCAAGCATATAAACTTTTAGAAACCTTGGATATATAATGCGTAATGATCATATTTAAATAATGGATATCTATATCTTGCTGAGCATATAACCTGTGTGTGTGAGTTTGGTTAAAAGGTCGAGTAATGATGTGAAAAGAGGATTAATTATTTATTAGACAATATTAAGTGATCGTAAAAACCCGAATTCCCGACCTTGAATTTGGGGGTGTTACATAACGTCTGGGAAATATCATGTAATTATTTTTATCAATAAATAATCATTATGTGATTTTTAGGTGAATTTTGGTGAATTATTTGATGATGGATAATAATATTTGGATGTTTATTTCTGATAAAATTGAGATATTTTAATTTCCAATTATTCAGAATTAAATGTAAATAATTTTGGTATCCTTCTAGTAATTTTTGGGTTATTATATGATTTTATAAGAATTTATAGAATTAACAATGATTATTTTTACATAATTATAAAATTTCTTTTTAGAATCGGAAATCATCCCACTTCAACTGTTTTTGCGTTTTTACAACCCGAAACTCTTCCGAAAACTTCTGAACACTTTCCATGTTTTGAGTTTCTCGATCCAGGGTACGGTTTGACCTGTACGAGTTACGGTGTGAAATTTTTGATACGCAAATCATTTTATAGTCCGATATAAATCCATATTCTCAAAAGGCGAGACATTGTTACCTCATCTTCGTATAAAGTATTTTATAAGAGACTCTGTTCTAATAATTATCTAATTCTGGTATTAAAATTGCATCATCTTTTTAGTTACTTAGCGGCTAAGTAACCTATTTTTGGATCCAATATGTACATATAATTATTGAATTATTAAACAAATAAAATATGTAATGGTTTTGTCAGCTATGTGTCGTTGTGGTATTAATTGTTTGTGATTTGTTGGACGCGAAGATTAATTTTATAATTAATTATCGAGCTGTATGAATTTAATTCATTTTAAAATGATTTTATTGAATATTTATTCTCATAAATGCTAAAATTATTTCTAAAATTATTTTTGTTGTTTTATAATTTTAATAATTATTTTTGGGAATTTATAAAATTTAGAAATAAATATTTTATCAATTATTTAACCCAAGATGATTTTCTGATTGTATTAAAGTATAAATTCAATATTATATTCAGAAATACATTAAAAATTATGAAACTAATATTTTATTAAATTTGGAATATTTCGAGAATTTTAAAATTATTTCGGAAATTTTTATGGCTTTTAATTAATCGTATGTTTGTTCATTAAATCATAAATTGCGAATACATTGCGCGTTTCAAAAATCACTTAAAAATTTCAATGATTTAAATATTATTAGTTTAAGTTATTTCGAGATTGGTAAGGATATATTGTGAATGGTCATGATATTCTTTCGTTAAATTGTCAATAGCAGTATCGAAATCAGATAATAATCGATGGAAATCCGTTAAGCAGTGCAATTCTTATCCTTTTATCTCATTTTAATTTCTCTTCTCTCTCATGTTCATCTCTCTCCCTGATCGATTTTTTCTTCTCTCCCTATCTCAATAATCTCTCCTACCCTCTCTGTTACCCTCTTAATCTCTCTTTCCCTCTCACTTCTCCTCTTTCCTCGATTCTTCCCTCCCCCTCTCTTGTTTTCCGGTGTTCGCTGTTGTGCCTCGACTCCGGTAAGCTGCCGCCGGAGTTTCCGGTCAGCTTTGGCTTCTCTGCTTGTGCCTGCTATTTCCCTATATATATACATATCTGTGTTTATATGTGTACAATTGTGTGCATGGTGTGTGTGGAATCGTGTGTGTGTATGTGCTTCTTGCCGTATTTTCGGCCGCATGTGTTTCCGGCCGCCTGAGTTTAGGCGAGTGGTATGGTGTGCTGCGCGTGTTTTCACGCGTGGGTATTGAGTATTCTTTTAATTATTTTACTTAATTTTCTTGCAGGAGATTAATTGATCGGTTTCGTGAAAATAAAATATTTTTATGCGAGGAAAAAATATTAGTTTAATCGGTGGGATTCGCGTAGGATGTTAATCATAAACGGAAACCCGCAAATCTTACCGCCGTCGGCAATCAGCCTCGGCGAGCCGATGGTGGATGGTGATGATTTTTATCTGAGTCCTATATTTATAAAATAAATGAAATTAGTTGGTAAAATAAATTTCGAAATGAAAATACGGATAATATTAATTAATAACAGAATTGTATCGGTGGTTGGGACTTACGAATTTGGAATGGCTGGTTGTGGTTGTTATTAATGATTGTGATTGACGTCGAATTGTTCGACGGGTAGGCCGATAAATAAAGGAAATGCTGCCCAATTTTTCGGAAATTAATTCCGAAAATACGGGAACGTAACCTATAATTATCGGAGACGTCGAACGAGGAGATATAATTATATTTTATGAACCTAATTATATATTGTGACATGATATTTTATAAATAATCAATTACCTTACTATTTTCAAACCAACGAGTATACATACTTTCCTAAAACAAACACCGAACCGAGTTTCAAAGATGTGAACCATAATTGCTATGTGTATTTCAATAATACATATAAATACAAATCGGGTTATAAAATCATATGGGTAGAAGTAATAGTGATACTATGTTAAGCTTAAATGAATATCTAAATTAGGATATTTCAACCCTGTCGGTCCTAGTCAGAAGACCCGAGGATTGACATCGGAGTAAGAATGATCTAGTGGTTAGTCGTCGAGCTCAGCAAGGTTCCAATCGAAGTACCTGAGTGTTGAGACCGTAGCCAGAATAGGGTAGTAGGTTGACGATAAAGACGAACGTTCAAGGGTCAACCGATAGTAGTGGTTAAAGCTTATCGAGGCAAGTATTCCCAAACTTTCTTTTAAATACTACAAGTATTCCCAAACTATCTTTTAAATACTGCAATTATTCCTAACCTTTCTCCTTAAATACTGCAAATATTTATTCACTCCTATTCTAAGTTCAGAATAGTTAACTGTTTTATATCTCGCTGCAATTACTCTTATTATGCTAGTTCTTTTCATTATTGTTCTTATAATTCGATTGCTCTCTTGAGCAAATACCCATTCGTTCGGGTTATTTGCGAACCCTAATTTGGGATGTTTTGAAATCGAAATGATTTGATATCAAAATACTCTACGGGTTGGACGGTTACTATTAGGACCAATGATAAGCTGGATCCTATGGGTCAGGGATGGAGCGGACCCCTTTAGGCCATAGTTGTCTAGGTGCCCCATATGTTGGTTAGGTCTATGCAGTTGGGTATAGATCCGCACTATATCCTGACTGATCAGCGGGTTATAGTGCATATGTTGGTTCTAGTGTCCAGTCTAATTTATTGTTGATCGCCATTAACGGCATTCTCTCTTGAAAAGGTTTATGTTTACGAAACCGGACAAAAATTCTGATTCAGGAAATGAATCTGGGAATCGCTTGTCACTTTTGGATTTATAACTAAAGGCTGGTAACAACCAATGTCTATTCGCTCAACTCCCTCAAATAAATATAATTGTTTAAAATTGTTCAAAGATTTTGTCTGGAAATTTTCCTTTGATATTAATGCTTGAAACTCAATTATATACTTGCTGGGCATTTTTGGCTCACTCTTTCTTTGTAAATTCTTATTTCTTTCAGAAACAGATAAGGATAAAAGTGAATAGCTTTTGGTAGACAACAGAAGTTAGAGTGATCTCCGCTGCGAGAGGACGAAGATGTTAAAAAAATAAGTCAAGGGCATTAGTACAAAGGTATTTAAACTTGTATTCTAGTTTATGTGAGTTGTAGAAGGTTAGATTCTTATTTTATACCATAACCTGTAAACGATCCGGATTTAAGGGGTTATTTAATTATTACTTTATTTTATGTAAAGATTATTTAGTGACACCAAATCTTGACCTTGGATTTGGGTTGTTACACTGACCATCCAATATTTGATTCATTTTATCCAGTTTCAAAATCACTTTTACCTATCTCTTGTTAAAATCAATTCTGTCACAGCACAGTATTCAAAACCTCTTTTCTATTTTTAATCACACTTTAGAGATAGGTATTTTCAAAAGTTACTTTTCCCCAAAACAATTTGAAAACAGTGATTTATAACTACAGGGGATACGTAACTTAAAACATTTCTGTTCCATTACGAGAATAAAACAACAATTACTCATATATACTGAACCACAAGAGTATGGTCAGGGGTACTTGCCTTGCAGAGCTTTACGACTATTACTAATCAATTCTGATCTGACTCGGACGCTCAGGCTTTATCGTCTAACCACTAGATCACCTTGGATTCGACTTCAGTACTCAGGTTCTTCGGTTGAAAATTATTTGTGATATTTTAAAATTAATTTGGTAATTTTTTGATCATTTCCATTCGCATATTATATTGATTAAATTCAAAATACGGCACAGTTAGGGGCACGACACGTGTTAATTAGTTGTAAATTATAAAAGAAATATGCAATTAAAGACTGATAAATATGAACAGTCTTAATCCCTTTTATTTGTGGTTCCCCAGTTTATTCCTTTCTTCCTCATCGGAATCTCTCGAACTCTCTCCACTTCTCTCTCTCTCTCGATCATTCTCTCTACCTCTTTATCTCTCCTTTAATCTCTCTCCCTCCTTTTTCTTCTCCTTCCCTCTTGGTTCTTTGTTCCGCCGCTGTTCTTACTCTCGGTAAGAGCCGCCGGTTTCTCTTCTTTTTCCGGCCGTGGCTCCTGTCTTTGACTCGAGTACTTCGGCTCTGTGATGTTTAAATACTCTTAATCATATACTGATACAAGTGTCTGTATGCATGAGGCCCTGTTTTGTGTTCTGGCGTTGCCACCTCTCGGAAATTTCCGAGAGGTATGGTGGCGCGTGTAGCTAAGGACTGCACGTGTGTATTGTTACTGTTTTGTTGCCTTATTTGACTGCTTGGTGATGGTTCTTTAATTTAATAATTTTGCAGGAAGTAAAATTGATTAGATTCGTGATTATATAAATACTTGTATGTGTGGAAATATGTAACTAATCAGTGAAATGCGTGAAGGAAACCCGAATTTTATCGGGTACCCGCGGATTTTAACACTGTCCGCAATGAATTTCGACGAGCGGACGGTGGACTGTGATGACGCGGTTCTGAGTCCTAATATTTTAAAATATATAAATATAAAATATGAATAAAAATATAAGATGTAAATAATTATATTAAAGTGGTGTTGGAGAAGATGTGAATTGACGTTGTTAACTGAAACCGGTGGTTGGGAATTGGATTTGATTGTGATTGATGTGACGTCGAGTTGTTCGACGGGTTAGTCCGATAAATAAAGGAGGTGTTGCCCAATTTCCGAGAAACCGAACTACGGAAATACGGGAGCGTATCCAGTAATTATCGGTCCGTCGAACGAGTATATATAAACAAATATATATATGTTGTATACGAAATTTGATTGTATGTGGTAGCGAACTGTGTTGCCAAAAAGTAATAACCCTAATTTTTGTAAATGACGAGTATATGTATTTTTCTGAAAACGAACACCGAACCTATTTTTTATGAATGTGAACCCTAATTGTTGTGTGTGTTATTATAACATGTGTACTTACGAGTCAGGAATTGATATCGAATGGGTAGGTTGTTAGAAAGGATATGTCAAGCATACCTGGTCATCTAACGTAGGGTATTTCGACCCTGTAGGTTATAGTCGGGAACCTGAAAGTGGACGTTGGGCTAAAGATAACTTTGTTGACATTCGACGAGCCCGGTAGGGTTCAACCGAAGAACCTGAGTACTGAAGTCGAATCCAAGGTGATCTAGTTGTTAGACGATAAATCCTGAGCGTCCGAGTCGGATCAGAATTGATTAGTAATAGTCGTAAAGCTCTGCAAGGCAAGTACCCCTGACCATACTCTTGTGGTTCAGTATATATGAGTAACTGTTATTTTATTCTCGTAATGGAACAGAAACGATTTAAGTTACGTATCCCCTGTAGCTATAAATCACTATTTTCAAATTGTTTTGGGGAAAAGTAACTTCTGAAAATACCTATCTCTAAAGGGTGATTAAAAATAGAAAAGAGGTTTTGAATAGTGTGCTGTGACATAATTGATTTTAACAAGAGATAGGTAAAAGTGATTTTGAAACTGGATAAAATGAATCAGATATTGGATGGTCAGTGGCGTAAGAGGCCCGTTATTAGGTAACGGCCAAGCAAGTGGTTGCGTAAGAGGCTAAGTCGGATGCGCGCACTGGTAGGCCGCTTAGTCTAGCATGACAGAGACCTAGGTGGTCTCTGAGTTCTGGAACAAATTGTGGTGAGATAGACTGATCAGCTGTCCCTAGAATTCATCCACTTTTATATCTGATTTTGGTTTAATAGTTCCCGTAATTGAACAAATAGTTTTGTGGTCCCCGTAACGAGACAAATGGTTTTATGGTTCTAGTAATGGAACAGAAAGTTTGGAAATAAAAATAGCATGCTAAAAGAATTGAACTTTGGTATTTATACACATCACACAACTGATATTATTGTTTCTCGGAGCATGCTAGTTTTAATATCCAGTTATGAATGTTTACTTATTTTCTAACGAGCTATGAATTCTGTTCCTATCACTGCTTTATTAAATTGTTTTTACTTGTTATTCATATAGTGGTACTACTGAGCAATTGATTGCTCACCCTTGCAGGATGTTTTATATATATATTGCAGATGCCTAGGAGATTCTTGTGCGGTAGTCAGGGCAGGGTTGCAGGTCCTTTCGTGTCAGGCTCCTCTGAGGTAGTTGTGTTCAGACCAGATGAGGAATGTTGAGTTGCTGCATTAAATTCGTGGTCAGGATTATGTAAGGTAATTTGGGTTGTGTTAGTTGAGTAACCTAAGTCATACTTAAACCTGGAAAAGGTCTTGGTAAAGGGGTTATAGTTATGTATTATTAAGGAGTTGGACTGAATTATGATTGTTATTATTGTTGTTGGTGACGTCAACTCCTGACTCCGGGGTTGAGGCCGTCACATCAAAGACGAATAAGCACAACCAAACTAGGAAATCATAAATCACCACACACTAAAGATTATAAAATAATTGAAATCCATGGATAAATCCGTTAGAACCCCATGACAACGATTAGTTCATAATCGAACTCATCGTCACCATGGGTTCCAATAAAGACATGATATAAACAATATAAGAGTATTAGGGTTTAAAGACAAATCAAAAACAAGCATCCAAAGTATCAACTATATTGAAGAATATAACAGTCTTCTTCTCCGTAGCCGTCTTGTTCTCTCTAGGTCTTCTCAAAGTTCTCCCTTGGCTCCTTGTTATTAAAAATGTCTTTTTATTGGTTTATATAAGCCCCTGGTGGACCTGGACCCTTAAAATCATCAATTTCTACTAATATCAGGATTCTGGGGCAAAAAGGGCCGCGTGGGCGTGCATGTTTACTGGTTTCTGGTGATTTTGTGACAATTCTTCTTTTGGCCGTATCTTGAGTTCTGCTCGTTAGAATTAGGCGATTCAACCAGCCACGTGAAGCTAAAGAGATTCTCTATAATTTGAGAATGTCCTAGACTTCAAAATATGATCTCTTATCAGCATAAAATCCTTATAAATCCCTTTCCTCCTCCATTTAGTGCCCTACAATGCACAAAAACACATCAAACATACCAGATACTTGAGTCCAAAACACCAATTTAAGCCTGAAATGAAGCGTAGGAAGTAGATATAAAATCCAATTATCATACCCCCAAACTTGAATCGATGTTTGTCCTCAAGCATAAACAGACTCAAAAACTACAAAACAAACTAATGCATGAATGCAACTATGTAAACATGCAACTAGATGACAATGCAATCAATCCCCTCAGAATAAACATAACCATATGAATAAACACCAATCCCCTCAGTGCCTCTAAGAATGAAATTACTTTTAATAGAGTTCGAATAAATCCCACAAACCAACTCCCAAACCAGAAACGTGCGTGTGTGGGATGCTTAACAGATATACTCTGGATACTAGATCTAATAACCATAACTTATCTAACATCAAAACAATCATGAGTTTATAAATAGAATATACGATAAACACATAATGACTCACAACACCTCCTTTCTACTAGAGTTATACAAGGATTCATACTATTATTGAACACATAACAAAGATGTTTATTTGACCGTGCAATGAATGAGGTACCAAAAGACTTGTGCAATAATACCCATGTAGTGAGCATTAGGTTAGCGGATCCCAGACTATCAAAGCCTTAGGTTACTAGGCACAAAGTCCCCTAGAACTTAATAATTCGAGTATTAAAGAGCTCACTCTTGGCCAATTATGCATAACAAATATTTTTTTTTCTTTTTTTTTCTTTTTTTTCAATGATTTCTGAATGAGTGTATTTCGCTCCATCTCATTCAACCCTAGACTACTTTGTTAGATATATTTGTGATGTCATGTCTAATTTGTTGTGTTTAGTTTCAGAACTTAATATCAGGACTTACTGAAAATCAGAACTTACTGAAGTCAGAACTTATATCAGAACTTAAGGCCGTCAAGATTTATATCAGGACTTAAGTGCGGGTACTTCAGATAAGGAATGCAGCTGATTTACAGGAGAGGATCGTGACTAAAACAATAGAAGATATGCATGAAGAGTTGGACAGCTAGAAGACTTGTAGAAGATAATATCTGATTGATATATTTTAGGAGACAAAATTATATTCCATATCAATTAGAAGATATCTTGTAACTGTGTACTACATAAACACAGCTTAGGGTTTACACTATAAGTGTTATCATTCACGAGAACATTATACATTGTAACCTAGCAGCTCTTAGTGATATTGTTCATCACTAAGAGAGTAGTCTACCCTACTTTGTAACAGAGCTTATTATAGTGAATAAACTTGATTACTGTTACATATTTGTGTTCTAAATTGATTTGATTGTATGAACACTATATTCAACCCCCTTCTATAGTGTTGTGTGACCTAACAAGTGGTATCAGAGCCTCTCTGTTGATTTATAAATAGTGAGATCCAGTTTATAATCATGTCTGAAGAAACACAAACTCCACCAAAGCCCACCCAAACTTAAGATACTCTAAACAATCAAACTCACAGTCGATTTGAGAGTATAAGGGTTCCCATACTGAGAGCATATGAGTATCCTATATGGAAGGTAAAAATGGCTATGTTTCTGGAAGCCACAGATCCAGAATACCTTGATAGAATCAATGATGGACCATATAAGCCTACCAAGCTTTCTGTTGCAGTTGTTGATTGTAATAACCCCCAAAATTTTTAACTTTTTGTAACCCTTATGAATAGTGTTTTAGCTGAATGAGAAAACTTTTCATGCCACACTATGTAGGGGTTCTGTTATGGATATTCTGAGATTTTATTAGTACTCTTTATGGTATATAAGTGTATGTAAAGACCATCAGAATCCAATTTCCAAACACTTTGATTTTTCCCGGAAATCCACTAGATACGGAAAGAATTGAGTATAAGGTAACAGGATAAAAAGGATTTAAATTAAAGGAGTATAAGAGAGGATCATAAAAGGAATTTAATATATTTAGAAAGGTTAAGGAAACCTAAGTAATAAGATCCCGGGTATGATCCCTCAAACGATAAATGAAAACGAAAGTTAAGCGAACCGTATAACAGATCAGCGGTCATTAGGAAAGCAATTAGGAAGTTAATCAAAGAGATTAGAGGGGATGATGTCATCCAACCAATGAGAAGAGGACAAAGAGGGAAGGATGACACCACATGATGACATAAGCATGACAAAGGGAGGAAGGAAATGTGGTTGAATTAGAACCACACAAAGTTTAAGGCTAAAAAGGTAATTAACCAAAACAAAAAACAAAACTACATCCACCAAGCCAAAACAAATCATTTTTCACCAAAACAAAATTCTATTTCTCATCACCAAGAACATTGCTCTCGGCTTTTTGCATTTTCAAAGGGAAAATTTTCAAAATCCAAGATCCAAGCTTCCTAAATTGGTAAGATAATTCCCTAGTATTCCTTATGCATAGTTATGGCTATATTATGAGTTTAAGCATCCCATTCATTCTCTATCTTCTCCAATAAATCAATGAAGAAGACAATGAATAGTGATTTCAAGGTTTTTAACTTGATTTTCTTGCTTTTCCTTTAAGATCCAAGCATTCCTAAGACTCCTCAAGGCTTCCTAAGGCTTCCTAGCTACTCACACCACTTCAAGGAAGGTATATCATCTCCAAACCCTAGCTTTACTTTGTATATTAGGATGATTTTGGTTGATATGGTATTAGAGTAGCTTAGTGATTGTTGGTTTAGAGTTAGGTTGGAATGGTGGTGAATGGATTATTGAAATCTTATGATTTGGTTAAAGAATGTAGTATAGTTTAAATTCAAGGTTTAGGATTAAGTAAATTGATTATAATGAGTCGATTTGGGGCTGTTGTAATGTAATTTGGATGGAGTTTTGATTGGGTTGTGAATTGGGGTTGAATTGTGGTGGATTTGGAATGGTTTAAATTTGGGAAATCGCGTAAACATAGCCGTCGTAATGCCCGATTTACTTTAGACTGCTTTTGTTCATAACATTAGGACCCGATAACTCCGTGCTAGATTTTGACCATTCCCATTTTTAGATAGTTTATGTTACGAGCTTCGTTTTGATATGTAGTTCGTTTGATTCCGATGTATGGTTTAGGAGAAACGACCGTTTTAAGTAACGGCGTTTCGCGAACAAAACATTTCCCCTCGCCTTACTTTGAAACATAGGTTAAAGACCAAAAGGGTTAATTAATGTATGAAACAATTATGGTAAGAGTTTTAGGCAGTTGGTAAGACACTCGCGAAGGAATCGCCTTAAAACCCGTAATGGTTAAATTATTAAAAATGGTGGAGCCGAAGGTACTCGAGTGACTTAAGAGAATCAGTAAGCGCAAAGCGAGCGTTATAGTCTAAGTTGGTTAAAGTATAGATTTACAAGTGACTTTGGTTTAATTCCAACTCACATGTTGTTTATAGGTTACCAGACTCATCCCAAGCCATTAATCACCCTCAGTCGCTCAGGCAAGTTTTCTATCCGTTATACTGTTGTTGTGATGTATACACTTGTATATGCATTATCTTGTGATAGATGCATGATGGTTAAATTAGCAAATTCTTGCGATATATTGTAGCATGTGATATGGTACGTATGCATGCCTGTTTCGTATTCTTGCCATATATATCTGTTGGTTCAGTTGATAATACCTATGCTAGAGAATAGCGGTAATTTGTATATACCCTTAGTATAGGGACCCAAAGGTCAAAACATTTTCTAAAACCGGGAGTCGAGGATCCCGAGTAGATTTTATATATATATATTTATATATATATGGTTATAGTTTTCAAAACTATTAATCGAATAAGGCTTATTCAATAACTTTATATTATTTAATGAATATTATTTCGAATATTCATTCGAGAGCTTATGACTCAGCTTATTTATTTATTGAATATTATTTTGAATATTCATTCGAGGGCTTAAGACTCAGTTTATATTATTTAATGATTATTAATTGGATATTCGTTTGAGGATGTATGACTCCTTTATTTATTTAATGAATATTATTTATAATATTCATTCGAGGTATTATGACTCCGCTTATTATTTAATAATATTCTTTATTTTATTAAAGAATAATGTTCGATAATCAAACTTACTTTTGATTATTCAAATAAAGATATTACTTTCGTATAAGTATATCTTTGATTATTTACTATTCATTTCAAGTATAAGTTTTCCAACTTCTACCTCAATTATTCTTTATGGGAATATTATTTAAATAATAATATTCAGATTTTTCTTTTATATTGAGATTGATTTACTTTATTAAATCAGCATTATTCCAAACACTCTTTAAAGTCTTTTCGAGTCTTCAAAATGATTTTTAAAAGTTAGAGCGGATCCCAAAACTCATTTTTTTATATATTTAAGATCTTCCTTTTAAAGGGGATTTAAATACTCGCTCAAAACCTGAGGGATCCGACTCTATGGTGCATTTTATATTCGCAACAAGGTTGCAGTTTTGGTAAATCAATTGATTACTTACCCAACGTTCGGGAAGTAAGTCCATCTATCGAGTCGGCATAAGCAACATGGGCTCAGTGGGCGTCCATGATAGTGTAAGTGGCTCAGTGAGAGTCCATCAAATGCGTAAGTGGCTGAGTGGCAGTCCAGCATAAGGTCCTATTGCGACCAGGGTGATGACCAGTGGGGAATTCGTCCATCTACTAGTAGAAAAGGTTACTTATTGGTATCTTTGCCTGATCAGCAAGATATCGGGTTTATGCCACAATTCTTTTTCCCTTTCAAACATTTATTGGATTTTACAAACTCTGTTCATACTTTGCATGACAGAGGTTTTCAGGGACTGTATAAAGAAGATGTATATGTGGATATATATATCGGAACTTAATGAAGTATATCATAACTTCATTTCCTTTAATAATACTTCAAAGATTCAATCTATTCAAATCTTGTCTTGTAGTCTCATCTATGTGATGAACTGTTGAAAGCTCATTATACTTTGAACAGTGGTAGTTCAAGTAGCTTTATAAATGATATAAGTATAGTGAAGTATTTGGTAACTTCATCCCTTGTTTTTACCTATATCCAGTAAGTAATTATCTTTCACCTGATAAAGGTTTCCAGCAAGTTATCCATTTAGATACTTGCGTTATTGTTTACACTATATATATTATCTTGCGAGCTGTAAGGCTCACTCTTGCTTTATTTCTTCATCACACAACAACAGTTAGGAAAGATGGCCAGACTCCAGCAGACCCAGCGCAAGCGCGTGGGAAGCGTCCCGCGTCTTCCCGTTGATGTTGTAGCTGCTATAGCTGCAGAGGTAGATCTATTGGTAGATCAGGCATTCTACTTTTGAGAATCAAATTATGTATAATTATAACTTGTGGCAGATAATGGCAATTAACTGTAAATTTATCAAGTAAGCATTTTGGGTTGTAATAACTTTTAATTGTGGATTCAAGGACTTGTACTTATTTCAATTTCATCTCTGAGACTATAATGGGTTGTGGTGTGTGTTATTGTGGGGTCACAGCATAAGGTTATTTATTATTAATTAAGTAAAGTGATATTGTGGAAAGAAAGACCGTGACGACCCAGATCCCTGACCCCGGATCTTGGGGTGTTACAGAAATGGTATCAGAGCTAAGCGTTATAAACCTCAGAGATGATGCGACGATATAATAACAAACTCACAAAGATAATAAGAACTCTTTCCAAGTTCATGGTCGGACTACTTAAAGTAGTACTGACAGTTAAAACCCTTACGGGAACCCTTATAAGTATCATGATAGTAACTTAGCTCGTTTAATGTGTAGGCGCCTGAGATAGAGGACCCTGAGATGTTCGAGCGTGAGCATGATGAGGCACTGCTAGATGTCGAGGATCAGGAGGAGCCTGAGATGGAACAGGATGACTCCCTGTATGAAGAGGAAGAGGAAACATATGATATTGAGGGATTTGAGATAGAGGCTGAAGAAGGAGAAACTGAGGTTGAGCAACCAATACTAAACCCAGACATGGATCCCATGGGCCAGTTCATGCAACTACTAAGGCAGAACTCGGAACGTCAACCCAACCCACCCCCTCAAGGAAATAACAATGTTGTGGCAAACTCTTTCAGGGCTTTTAAGTCCCTTAAGCCCCCTGAGTTCCACGGATCAGCCAACCCAGTTGAGGCAAGGGCATGGTTAAAGGAAATGGAGAAATCCTTTGAGATTCTGAGTATCGATGAGGCACAGAAGACTGTATTTGCTACCTACCTTCTGAAAGGAGAGGCTAACTACTGGTGGGAGGCCAAGAAAAACATGGAGACAGATGCTATTATAACCTGGGAGAGATTCAGTCAGTTGTTTCTGGGAAAGTATTTCCCGAGGTTTATGGAAAACCAGATGGAGCTAAAGTAGAATAACTTATCAGTAGCAGAGTACGAAGCGAAATTTACTGAGTTATCAAGGTTTGTGCTGCAGTTTGTGAGCACCGAGGAAAAGAAAGCTAGGAGGTTTCAGCAGGGACTGAAACCGTGGATTCAGAATAGGGTGGCAATCCTTGAGCTTACGGATTATGCCACTCTGGTGCAAAAGGCAACGATTGTAGAAGCCGGAAGTGAACAGATGCAGAAGGAAAGAGAGAAGAAGGGAATAAAGAGGAAAAGTATGAGCATGGGTGGAGGTTCCGCAGGAAGAAGCTTCCCAACTAGATTTAATCGAAGGGCAGTGTCCCTACCGGGAAAGAACACTGGGTTTAAGCGGCCAATGAGCGTGAGTGTGAGCCAGAGCGGTTAGAAGTCAAGAATGTCCTATTCTAACCAGTCTCGACCCCCATTTCCAGCCTGTAACACATATGGAAGGATGCACACTGGGGAGTGTAAAGGAAAGCTAGTAACCTGCTTTAAGTGCGGTCGGGAAGGTCACTATTCAACTAAGTGCCCATCATCAACCCCTGCCGTCATTCCAACCACCACTTGTCATCAGTGTGGACGCCCGGGTCATTGGAAGAGGGAATGCCCAATGAACAAACCAGCAGCTTCGGGAGCAAGCAGGGCTGCCTCCAATAAGCCACCTACTGCAAGGACTTTCAACATGATAGTACAGGATGCTATGAAAGATTCAGATGTGATAGCAGGTACCCTTTCTCTAAATTCAGTCAGTACAAACGTTTTATTTAATTCGGGAGCAACTAAATCTTTTATATCAAGGGACTTTGCGCGTAAATTAAGACTTAAAGCTGAACCCTTGATAGAACCCTTACAAGTAGAAATAGCCAATCATGAAATTATTCCTGTTAACCAGATTCACCCCGCCTGTGAGATAGGCAGAGGGGAGCAATCTTTTAGTGTTGATCTGATTCCTTTTAAATTAGGGGAGTTTGATGTAATTTTTGGAATGGACTGGCTATCTAGCAATGATGCTCAGATAGACTGTAAAGGGAAGAAAGTTAAGTTAAATATCCCAGGGAAGAAAGAAGTTATATTTAGAGGAAAGAGGCAGACGCAGAAATTTTTGACTATGGCCCAGGCCAGAAGGATGCTACGAAAAGGAAATGAGGCCTACCTAGCCTATGTGGCGGACACGCAGAAGGAGGTGCCCAACTTATAAGATATTCCAGTAGTCAACGAATTTGAAGATGTATTCCCACAAGACCTTTCGGGATTACCACCCGATAGAGTGATTGAATTTGCTATTGAAGTGGCCCCCGGGACGGCGCCAGTTTCAAAAGCACCTTACCGGTTAGCCCCGTTAGAAATGAAGGAATTAGCTATCCAATTGCAGGAACTCTTGGATAAGGGAATGATAAGACCCAGTGTGTCTCCGTGGGGAGCACCAGTTTTATTTGTTAAGAAGAAAGATGGGAGCGTGAGGCTGTGCATCGACTATCGAGAGTTGAACAAGCTAACCATAAAGAACAGGTACCCATTACCTAGAATAGACGATCTGTTCGACCAGCTAAAGGATGCTGTTTATTTTTCCAAGATCGACCTGAGAACTGGATATCACCAACTAAAGATTAAACCCGAAGATATTTCCAAGACAGCGTTCCGTACCAGATATGGGCATTATGAGTTCTTGGTAATGTCCTTTGGATTAACCAACGCCCCAGCGACTTTCATGGATTTAATGAATAGAGTATTTAAGAAGTACTTGGACAAGTGTGTGATAGTTTTTATCGATGATATTTTGATCTACTCAAGGACTGAGGCAGAACATGCAGAGCATTTGAGGATAGTTCTGGGAATACTCAGAGAGGAACAGTTATATGCCAAATTCTCGAAGTGTGAATTCTGGCGGAATGAAGTACAGTTTTTAGGACATGTGATCAATAAAGAAGGAGTATTGGTCAACCCCTCCAAGATAGAGGCGGTCTCAAATTGGGAAAGGCCAACCACACCCACAGAGGTAAGGAGTTTCATAGGATTGGCCGGCTACTATCGTAGATTTGTACAGGACTTTGCGAAGATCGCAGCCCCTTTGACACGACTTACTCGTAAGACAGAGAAGTTTGAATGGACGGAGAAATGCGAGAACAGTTTTCAGGAATTAAAGAAAAGGTTGGTAACGGCCCCGGTGTTGGCATTGCCGGACGGAAAAGGAGATTTTGTGATATATAGTGACGCGTCGCACAAAGGATTAGGGTGTGTGCTTATGCAGCACGGTAAAGTGATTGCGTATGAATCGAGATAACTGAAGGAATACGAGATTAGATATCCTACTCATGACCTTGAGCTCATGGCAATAGTATTTGCCTTAAAAATTTGGAGGCACTACTTGTATGGAGAGAAGTGCGAGATTTTCACAGACCATAAGAGCCTCAAGTACATATTTACGCAGAAAGAGCTCAACATGCGCCAGAGGAGATGGTTAGAACTAATCAAGGACTATGATTGTGAGATTTTCTATCATCCGGGGAAAGCCAATGTGGTGGCTGATGCCCTTAGTAGAAAGGAAAGACTCAGAATGATAACAACTTCGGAAGAATTGATAAGGGATTTTGAGAGAATGGAAATAGAAGTAAAGGTAACCGGAACCGGAACTGAAAAGCTTTTTGAGATCTCAATGCAGCCAGAGTTATTGGAAAAGATCAGATTGTGCCAAGAGAAAATAATGAATGAAGGCAGAGAGTCAATGACTGGAGAGGAGATCCATACTGAGAAAGATGATAAAGGGATTAATGAGGTTCAGAAAGAAAGGAAAACTAAGCCCAAGGTACATTGGACCTTTTGAGATATTAAGACGGATTGGAAAGTTAGCTTACGAGTTAGCCTTACTCCCTAACTTGCAACAAGTTCATAATGTGTTCCATGTGTCAATGCTAAGGAAGTATCATCGGGATGCCAGACACATAGTGGAGTACGAGCAGGTGGATATGCAACTAGATCTGACTTACGTGGAGAAGCCAGTAAGGATTATCGATAAGAAGGAGCAGGTGCTTCGGAACAAAGTAATCAAGCTAGTCAGAGTGCTATGGCAGAATCATAATGTGGAAGAATCAACTTGGGAACTAGAGAGTGCGATGCTAGAAAAGTACCCCCATTTGTTTTCTATTTGATTCCGGGACGGAATCCTTTTAAGGAGGGGAGACTGTAATAATCCCCAAAATTTTCAACTTTTTGTAACCCTTATGAATAGTGTTTTAGCTGAATGAGAAAACTTTTCATGCCACACTATGTAGGGGTTCTGTTATGGATATTCTGAGATTTTATTAGTACTCTTTATGGTATATAAGTGTATGTAAAGACCGTCAGAGTCCAATTTCCGAACACTTTGATTTTTCCCGGAAATCCACTAGATACGGAAAGAATTGAGTATAAGGTAACAGGATAAAAAGGATTTAAATTAAAGCAGTATAAGAGAGGATCATAAAAGGAATTTAATATATTGAGAAAGGTTAAGGAAACCTAAGTAATAAGATCCCGGGTATGATCCCTCAAACGATAAACGAAAACGAAAGTTAAGCGAACCGTATAACAGATCAGCGGTCATTAGGCAAGCAATTAGGAAGTTAATCAAAGAGATTAGAGGGGATGATGTCATCCAACCAATGAGAAGAGGACAAAGAGGGAAGGATGACACCACATGATGACATAAGCATGACAAAGGGAGGAAGGAAATGTGGTTGAATTAGAACCACACAAAGTTTAAGGCTAAAAAGGTAATTAACCAAAACAAAAAACAAAACTACATCCACCAAGCCAAAACAAATCATTTTTCACCAAAACAAAATTCTATTTCTCATCAACAAGAACATTGCTCTCGGCTTTTTGCATTTTCAAAGGGAAAATTTTCAAAATCCAAGATCCAAGCTTCCTAAATTGGTAAGATAATTCCCTAGTATTCCTTATACATAGTTATGGATATATTATGAGTTTAAGCATCCCATTCATTCTCTATCTTCTCCAATAAATCAATGAAGAAGACAATGAATAGTGATTTCAAGGTTTTTTAACTTGATTTTCTTGCTTTTCCTTTAAGATCCAAGCATTCCTAAGACTCCTCAAGGCTTCCTAAGGCTTCCTAGCTACTCACACCACTTCAAGGAAGGTATATCATCTCCAAACCCTAGATTTACTTTATATATTAGGATGATTTTGGTTGATATGGTATTAGAGTAGCTTAGTGATTGTTGGTTTAGAGTTGGGTGGGAATGGTGGTGAATGGATTGTTGAAATCTTATGATTTGGTTAAAGAATGTAGTATAGTTTAAATTCAAGGTTTAGGATTAAGTAAATTGATTATAATGAGTTGATTTGGGGCTGTTGTAATGTAGTTTGGATGGAGTTTTGATTGGGTTGTGAATTGGGGTTGAATTGTGGTGGATTTGGAATGGTTTAAATTTGGGAAATCGCGTAAACATAGCCGTCGTAATGTCCGATTTACTTTAGACTGCTTTTGTTCATAACATTAGGACCCGAGAACTCCCTGCTAGATTTTGACCATTGCCATGTTTAGATAGTTCATGTTACGAGCTTCGTTTTGATATGTAGTTTGTTTGATTCCGATGTACGGTTTAGGAGAAACGACCGTTTTAAGTAACGGCGTTTCGCGAACAAAACATTTCCCCTCGCCTTACTTTGAAACATAGGTTAAAGACCAAAAAGGGTTAATTAATGTATGAAACAATTATGGTAAGAGTTTTAGGCAGTTGGTAAGACACTCGCGAAGGAATCTCCTTAAAAATCGTAATGGTTAAATTATTAAAAATGGTGGAGCCGAGGGTACTCGAGTGACTTAAGAGAATCAGTAAGCGCAAAGCGAGCGTTAGAGTCTAAGTTGGTTAAAGTATAGATTTACAAGTGACTTTGCTTTAATTCCAACTCACATGTTGTTTATAGGTTACCAGACTCGTCCCAAGCCATTAATCACCCTCAGTCGCTCAGGCAAGTTTTCTATCCGTTATACTGTTGTTGTGATGTATACACTTGTATATGCATTATCTTGTGATAGATGCATGATGGTTAAATTAGCAAATTCTTGCGATATATTGTAGCATGTGATATGGTACGTATGCATGCCTGTTTCGTATTCTTGCCATATATATCTGTTGGTTCAGTTGATAATACCTATGCTAGAGAATAGCGGTAATTTGCATATACCCTTAGTATAGGGACCCAAAGGTGAAAACATTTTCTAAAACCGGGAGCCGAGGATCCCGAGTAGATTTTATATATATATATATATATATATATATTTATATATATATGGTTATAGTTTTCAAAACTATTAATCGAATAAGGTTTATTCGATAACTTTATATTATTTAATGAATATTATTCTGAATATTCATTCGAGGGCTTATGCCTCAGCTTATTTATTTATTGAATATTATTTCGAATATTCATTTGAGGGCTTAAGACTCAGTTTATATTATTTAATGATTATTAATTGGATATTCATTTGAGGATGTATGACTTCTTTATTTATTTAATGAATATTATTTATAATATTCATTCGAGGTATTATAACTCCGATTATTATTTAATAATATTCTTTATTTTATTAAAGAATAATGTTCGATAATCAAACTTACTTTTGATTATTCAAATAAAGATATTACTTTCGTATAAGTATATCTTTGATTATTTACTATTCATTTCAAGTATAAGTTTTCCAACTTCTACCTCAATTATTCTTTATGGGAATATTATTTAAATAATAATATTCAGATATTTCTTTTATATTGAGATAATTTACTTTATTAAATCAGCATTATTCCAAACACTCTTTAAAGTGTTTTCGAGTCTTCAAAATGATTTTTAAAAGTTAGAGCGGATCCCAAAACTAATTTTTTTTATATATTTAAAATCTTCCTTTTAAAGGGGATTTAAATACTCGCTCAAAACCTGAGGGATCCGACTCTATGGTGTATTTATATTCGCAACAAGGTTGCATTTTTGGTAAATGAATTGATTACTTACCCAACGTTCGGGAAGTAAGTCCATCTATCGAGTCGGCATAAGCAACATGGGCTCAGTGGGCGTCCATGATAGTGTAAGTGGCTCAGTGGGAGTCCATCAAATGCGTAAGTGGCTGAGTGGCAGTCCAGCATAAGGTCCTATTGCGACCAGGGTGATGACCAGTGGGGAATTCGTCCATCTACTAGTCGAAAAGGTTACTTATTGGTATCTTTGCCTGATCAGCAAGATATCAGGTTTATGCCACAATTCTTTTTCCCTTTCAAAAATTCATTGGATGTTACAAACTCTGTTCATACTTTGCATGACAGAGGTTTTCAGGGACTGTATAAAGAAGATGTATATGTGGATATATATATCGGAACTTAATGAAGTATATCATAACTTCATTTCCTTCAATAATACTTCAAAGATTTAATCTATTCAAATCTTGTCTTGTAGTCTCATCTATGTGATGAACTGTTGAAAGCTCATTATACTTTGAACAGTGGTAGTTCAAGTAGCTTTATAAATGATATAAGCATAGTGAAGTATTTGGTAACTTCATCCCTTGTTTTTACCTATATCCAGTAAGTAATTATCTTTCACCTGATAAAGGTTTCCAGCAAGTTATCCATTTAGATACTTGCGTTATTGTTTACACTATATATATTATCTTGCGAGCTGTAAGGCTCACTCTTGCTTTATTTCTTCATCACACAACAACAGTTAGGAAAGATGGCCAGACTCCAGCAGACCCAGCGCAAGCGCGTGGGAAGCGTCCCGCGTCTTCCCGTTGATGTTGTAGCTGCTATAGCTGCAGAGGTAGATCTATTGGTAGATCAGGCATTCTACTTTTGAGAATCAAATTATGTATAATTATAACTTGTGGCAGATAATGGCAATTAACTGTAAATTTATCAAGTAATCATTTTGGGTTGTAATAACTTTTAATTGTGGATTCAAGGACTTGTACTTATTTCAATTTCATCTCTGAGACTATAACGGGTTGTGGTGTGTGTTAGTGTGGGGTCACAGCATAAGGTTATTTATTATTAATTAAGTGAAGTGATATTGTGGAAAGAAAGACCGTGACGACCTGGATCCCTGACCCCGGATCTGGGGGTGTTACATTGATCAACCAGGAAAGATGATACCAAAGGAGAAAAGTGAGTACACAACTGAAGACATCTCATCTATTTCCAAGGATGCAAGGGTAAGGCATCTGCTGCATAGTGCAATTGACAATGTCATGTGAAACAGGATAATTGGATGCAAGACTGTAAAGGAGATATGCGATGCTTTGGAGACAAGATGCCAGGGAACTGATACAATCAAAAAGAAGAGGAAGACTATACTCACTCAAGAGTATGAGCACTTTGACTCAAAAGCTGATGAGTCATTAACTAATTTATATGACAGGTTTGCCAAACTCTTGAATGATTTGTCACTGGTGGACAAGGAATATGATCTTGAAGATTCAAATCTAAAATTCCTTTTAGCTCTTCCTGAAAATTTGGATTTGACGTCTACTACCATAAGAGACAACTATGACCTTGCTGAAACTACTCTTGATGAAATTTATGGTATGCTCAAGACTCATGAACTTGAGATGGATCAAAGGAGCAAAAGGCATGGAAGGAAGTCAAAGACAGTTGCTCTTAAAGCTGAGAAGGAATCTCCTAAAGTGGTTTTCTTAAAGAGGGGAAAAGAAAAGGCTCTCATCATACAGTCTGATTCAGAGTCATCATATTCTGATGATGATGATTCAGAATCTGAAAATTTATCTGAAGTTGATGTTGATGCAGAGATGATGCAACTGTGTGCTCTTATGGTGAAAGGTATCATAAAGATAGCCTACAAGAAATTTAGAAAGAGCAAGAAGTTTTCAGGGAAAGGTGGAAGTTCTGAAAAGAAAGGGTTTAGAAAGTTTGAAGGCAAAGGAGGAGAGTCTGACAGAGGAGACAACTCAAATGTCAAATTCTACAATTATGGTGAAAGAGGCCACATCTCTCCTGACTACAAGAAAGGAAAATGTGATAAAGGCCAGGCACTTATCATAAAGAAGAAACACTGGGCAGACACTTCAGATTCTGAAGATGAGGTGAACTATGCCTTAATGGCAAATGCTGATAGCAGTTCTGATGCTGCTGAATTGAAGGTACCTCAATCAACTCTTTCTTTTCATATTGATGATATTTCTGAGCTAAGATTATATCTTAAAACCATGTTCATTAGTTTTAGAGATCATACTTTAACAAATCAAAGATTAACATCTGAAAGTCTTGCTCTTAGAAACATAAATGACTACTTAGAAAAAGAGTTAGTTATGTTCCATCAAACTCAGAAAGAAAAAGATGAGGCTTTGTATGTTAGAGATGAAGTGCTAAAATTGAATAAATCTCTTAAATCTGAACTGGAAAAGGAAAATGAGATAATCAAAAGTTGGACTAACTCTGAAAGAACAACTCAAAAAATCTTAGAAAATGGAAATTGGAAAGAAGGTCTAGGTTACCTAGATGATAAAGAAGAAAAGGAAACTGTGTCATCTAAACCAAACTTTACCAAGAAAGCTGAAAAGCCAAAGGTAAGTCCTATTAAATTTGTTGCAAAAACTGATGAGTCAAAATCTGAAAAGTAGAATGATTCTAAAACAGAAGTCAAAGAAAAGTCAACTTCTGACAAATTAAAATAGGACAAACCAGCTGAAGTAAATATAGGTTTAATGACAAAGAAGCAGCTTAAGCATAAGATGAAAGAGATTAGAAATATGAACAAGGTAAAGGAAGCTAGGAAAAATAGGAATGGAAAGGAAGGTGTGAATAAAATCAATAATTGTATCCCAGTTCCTGATGCTCCTAGAAAAAAATGCTATAACTGTAGAAACTCTACCCATCTTGCTTCTTTTTGCAGGAAAAATAAAGATATAAACTTTTTACCTCCTAGATCAGGAGTTAAGAGTCAGTCTGTTAGTTTTAAACCACAAAATCCTTGTTTTCATTGTGATAGTTTATGGCATTCTCTTTATACTTGTAAGGAATATCATAGTTTGTATTATGATTATTATCAAATAAAACCTTCTTTGAAAAATGTTAGTGTAATTCCTTCTAGTGTAGATTCTGATGCAAATCTGATATAAAGTCTGATAAGAAGCATGTTAGCATAAACTCTGAAATTAAATCCGCTGCAAATGCTAACAAACTTAAAAAGGCCAAAGGATCCAAGCAAGTCTGGGTCCTTAAAACTAACCAATAGTGGTCTTTGTTAGGAATATGTGTATTAGTTTGATGATAAGTTAAACAAAACACTTAAGTAGAAATCTAGTGTTTGTAGCCTCAACGGATAAGACCATCTTGGCTATCCGTTGAAGGAGTAGCTTTACTTAACAATAAGTTTAGTATTGTAGCACATTTCATTCTCTGGATTCAAGTTGTAATTCTTAGATGTTATAGGAAATTATCAGTCATGTTGACTACTAGTGGATATGCAAATAGGAGGGCTAATTGTAAATATTTCATGCCTTGTAATTTTGTATAAGTGAAGAAGTATCAACTGATATTGAAGACCTTCAACGAATAAAAACAAAGCTTCAACGGATGTCTTTAAAGCTTCAACGGATAATATCCATCAACGGATAAGTGCTTCAACAGATAAGACTTCAACTGCTAATGCATCAACGGATAAAGCTTCAACGGATAAAGCCTCAACGGATAAGGCATCAACGGATGAAAGCTTCAACGGATGCTTAGTTCAATAGCAGTTGATAGTGACAATTCATAAGCTGACAGAGGCACATGGGTTGACAGAGACAAACTGGAATGTGGCAGCCTCTAGGAGGAATCAAGAAAATGCAGCATTTCCATTATGGTGCAAACAAGGGAGTATTCAAAGATTAACATCTAAACCCAAATTGCATTGGATAGAGAAATGAAGAAGAAACATGTGAAGAGCCTTTTTAATTGTATTTTACAGTTTTGTCTTCACTTGTAAACTTGGTGATATATAAACCAAGTAGCAGCTAGTAATTAGGTGTGAATTTTCAAGAGCTGTTTAGAAAAATCCAGAGAGAAAATCATCTAGTTTGTACTAGGAAGCAGCTGTGATTTAATTCTTTGAATCACAGATTTTCTGAAATAACACATCTCTGGTGGAACAACAAATCCACCAGAAAAATTTTTAAGTTCTTTGTGTTCTTTACATTTGTGTTTGAATATATATCTGTCTGTATTAGCATCAAGAAATTCACACACATTTGCTCACTAAAACACTTTGCCTTAGAAACTGCTCAAAACTTGAAAACGTTTTGAGATTTACATTCAACCCCCCTTTGGTAAATCTCATTGTTAGTCCACTGGGAATAACAATTGGTATCAGAGCAAGCTCTTAACATATAAAGAGTTTAAAGATCTATTCTACTAACATCATGAGTGCACAGAAGAATCCTCCTGCTAGGAAGGATATTGGTATAAAGATTCCAATCCTGGAAAAAGATAACTATCATCACTGGAAAGTGAAGATGCATTTACATCTTCTTTCTCAAGATGAAAGCTACATCAACTGTATTGAAAATGGTCCTCACATCCCTCACAAAGTGGCCACAGCTGCTATTGCAACAGTTGATGTTGAACAGTCCATTCCCAAGCCAAGAGCAAAATAGACTATTGAAGACATGGAAGAAATCCGCAAGGACAAGAAAGCCATGAACATTTTGTTTAATGGCTTAGATCAAGATATGTTTGACAATGTCATCAATAGTCAAACTGCAAAGGAATTTTGGGATACTGTACAAATCATCTGTGAAGGTACTGAGCAGGTTAGAGAGAACAAGATGCAGCTTCTTATTCAACAGTATGAATATTTTCACTTTGAAGAAGGAGAATCATTAAATGATACCTTCAACAGATTTCAGAAACTATTAAATGGATTGAAGCTGTATGGTAGAGTGTACCAAGTCAAGGATTCCAACTTAAAATTTCTGAGGTCTCTACCAAAGGAATAGAAGCCTTTGACTGTCTCTCTAAGAAATTCTCAAGATTATAAGAACTTCACACTTGAAAGATTATATGGAATTTTGAAGACTTATGAACTTGAAATGGAGCAGGATGAGCTGCTGAAAAAGGGAAAGAGAAAAGGAGGAACAGTTGCACTTATAGCTGACAGTGAGAAGATTGAAGCCAGGAATGAGGAGAAGACAATGCCAAGTCTCAAAATTGGCACAAGCAAATCAGAATCAAGCAAGGGTAAAGAGCAAGTAGCTGAGGATGAAGACAATTCTAGTCAGGATGACTCTGATGATGTTGATGAACATCTGGCTTTTCTGTCCAGGAGGTTTGCAAAGATGAAGTTTAGGAAAAATACAAAATTCACTAAGCCAAACAAAAACATGGTGGACAAATCCAAGTTCAAATGTTATAATTGTGGCATTAGTGGACACTTTGCAAGTGATTGTAGGAAGCCAACCTCTGATAAGAAGAAATTTGAGCAAGTTGATTATAAAAAGAAGTATTTTGATTTGCTCAAACAAAAGGAAAGAGCTTTTCTCACTCAAGATGATTGGGCAGCAGATGGAGTCAATGAAGATGATGATATGGAATATGTCAACCTAGCCCTGATGGCTAATTCTGATGAAAATGAAACTAGTTCATCAAGCAACCAAGTAATTACTACTGATCTCTCTCAGCTTTCTAAAAATAAATGCAATGAAGCCATAAATGATATGTCCAATTAATTATATCATTTGCGTGTTTCCCTTAA
This sequence comes from Apium graveolens, assembly GCF_009905375.1. Lineage (NCBI taxonomy): Eukaryota > Viridiplantae > Streptophyta > Magnoliopsida > Apiales > Apiaceae > Apium > Apium graveolens. The sequence goes on along the minus strand of NC_133651.1, from coordinate 227,946,474 downwards.
ATCACTAGCCAAAGAAAACACTAGGATCAAAGAGAATAATGTGTTTTTAAGTGATAGGAATGATGTGTTAGAGGATCAGGTAATTGAGCTTGAAAAGATTAAACTTAAATGCTTGACTGTTGAGAGTGAACTAGAAGAAGCTGTTAAGAAAGTAGAAATTCTTTCTAAACAGTTAGAGGGTGAGCAAGAGGTAATCAAGGCCTGAAAAACATCTAGGGATGTTACTGTTCAGATTGCCAAGGTTCAGGGAATTGAATCATTCTGTGAGGATGCCTGGAAGAAAAAAAAAAGGAGTTAGAATTAATTGATGGATTGTCAACGGATGTGGAATCAACGGATGATGAAAGTTATCCGTTGAAGGAAGAAAAAGAGCATCCGTTGAAGGCTCATCAATTAAAACTGGCAAGTAATTTCAAAAATAAAAATCTCAATAAGAAGGATGGTTCAACTTTCAAGAACTTTGTCAAAGAAGGAGCTAGCACATCCAAAGATGCCAGTAAGGTGAATATAGGACACATGACTTTAGATCAGCTGAAAAATAGGATTAAGTTGGTTGAGGATAAAAAGGAAACTAAAAGAAAATCTAAAAGAAATGGGAAGGTAGGGATTAATAAACATAACAATTACACACCTGATAGGTATGCTCCTAGAAAAAGATGTGTGCATTGTAAAAGTGTTAATCATCTATCTGATAACTGTAAATCTGTTAAGAATGCTCCCATGCCTTCAAATCCCTCCATGCCTAACATGTCTATGTCACCTCTGCATGCTATGCCTATTATGTCTCATCAGAATCCCCATGCACATTTTGCAAACATGCCATATATTAATAATCCTTATTTTACTGCATTTAGTATGCCTCAGATGCCATACAATATGCCTATGTGGAATAACATGTTTGCACAATCTATGCCTTATCAAATTCAATGAAATGTGCTAAATGATTCTGTGACTAACCCTACACTTCAACCAACTACATCTGAGACCAAGGTTGACCCAAAGTTACCTAAGTAAAAAGATGCAGGAGGAATGAATTCTAGGAAAAAGACTAACAAGGCTGGACCCAAGGAAACTTGGGTACCAAAATCAACTTGATTGACTTTGTTGTGTGCAGGGAAAAAGAAGGAATCTATGGTACTTGGACAGTGGCTGTTCAAGACACATGACAGGAGATTTCACCCTGCTCACAGAGTTTAAGGAGAGAGCTGGCCCTAGCATAACCTTTGGAGATGACAGCAAAGGATTCACTATGGGATATGGCTTGATTTCAAAAGAAAATGTCATCATTGATGAAGTTGCATTGGTTGATGGTCTCAAACACAACTTATTGAGCATAAGTCAACTATGTGACAGAGGGAATACTGTTTCCTTCAATTCTGAAGCCTGTATTGTCACAAGTAAGAAGGACAATAAAGTGGTTCTAACTGGAGTTAGAAAAGGGAATGTGTATTTAGCTGACTTCAACTCTACAGATGCAGAATCTATTACTTATCTTTTCAGCAAAGCAAGTCCAGTTGAAAGTTGGATATGGCACAAGAAGCTGTCCCACTTGAATTTTAAGATAATGAATGATCTAGTCAAAAAGGACTTAGTTAGAGGAATGCCTCTAGTAGAATTCACAAGGGATGGACTGTGTGATGCTTGTCAGAAAGGAAAGCAAAAGAAAGTATCATTCGGTAAGAAGCTTGAATCTGCAATTGATGAAGCATTACAACTGCTACACATGGATCTTTTTGGACCAGTCAATTTATTGTCAATTTCAAGGAAAAGATATTGCCTAGTGATTGTAGATGATTTCTCAAAGTTTTCAGGGGTTTATTTTCTTGGATCAAAGGATGAAGCTAGTGAAATCATTATCAATCATATCAAGCAAGTCAACAATTATCCTGATTTCAAAGTAAGGAATATTAGGAGTGACAATGGAACTGAGTTCAAGAATTGAACTATGAAGTTGTTCTGTGAAGAAAATGGGATCATGCATGAGTTCTCATCTCCAAGGACTCCACAACAAAATGGTGTGGTGGAAAGGAAGAACAGATCACTAATTGAAGCTGCAAGGACAATGCTTGAAGAGTCAAAACTCCCAACTTACATTTGGGCTGAGGCTGTTAACTGTGCATGTTATACTCAGAATATTTCTCTAATCAATCAGGCAAAAGGCATGACTCCCTATCAATTATTCAAGAGAAGAAAACCAACTTTAAACTTTCTGCATGTCTTTGGTTGCAAATGCTATATCTTAAGGAATCAATCTGATCACAAAGGGAAGTTTGATGCAAAGGCTGATGAAGGAATATTTGTTGGTTATTATGCTGGAAAATCATATAGGGTCTACAATCTAAGAACCAACATTGTCATGGAATCTGTGCATGTTGTGTTTCATGATAAAAAGATTGATGGACTAACAGATGAGGGACATCATGAAGGACTCAAATTTGACAATATTGAGATATATTGTGATGATAGTGAAGATGAGAATGATGAAGAAGGCATCTCAAGAAGAATTCTAAATCTGCCTTTGGATAATGCACAGAATGCTGCATCCGTTGAAAGTCATAATTCAGCTTCCGTTGAAAGAAGCAATGCAACATCCGTTGAAAGACAAAGTGCATCATCCGTTGAAGTTCATAATGAAGCATCCGTTGATCACAGTCTGTTAACGGATAATCATTTCACTTCATCAGTTGATAGAGCTCCCAATTCCTTTCAAAGGATCAGCAACTCAGGGGGAGTTTCAACCAATCAACATTCTATCTCATATCATGACAATACTGAGGCAACCTCATCTAGAGCTAATCTACCACCTCAAAGGAAATGGACCAAGAATCATCCTTTTGAACTGATCATTGGTGATGCTACATCTAAAGTGCAAACTAGAAGGGCTACTCAAGATGAATGTCTGTATAGTAGCTTTCTATCACAGGAGGAACCTAAGAGAGTAGAAGAAGCTCTATTGGATCCAGATTGGATTTTAGCAATGCAAGAGGAGCTAAACCAATTTGAGAGGAACAAAGTATGGAAGCTGGTACCCAAGCCAAAGAACAAGAGTTCTATTGACACAAAATGGGTATTCAGAAACAAGATGGATGAAAATGGCATTGTCATAAGGAATAATGCCAGATTGGTTGCTAAAGGCTATTCTCAACAAGAGGGAATAGATTTTGATGAAACATTTGCTCCAGTTGCCAGACTTAGAGCCATCAGAATCTTTCTAGCCTATGCAGCTCATGCCAATTTCAAAGTCTATCAAATGGATGTCAAAAGTGCATTTCTAAATGGGGAATTGGAGGAAGAAGTTTATGTAAGCCAACCTCCAGGATTTGAAGATCCAAACTTTCCAGACTATGTGTATTATCTGTTGAAAGCACTCTATGGACTAAAGCAAGCACCTAGAGCCTGGTATGAGACTTTGTCAAAATTTCTTCTAGATAATCACTTCACAAGAGGTACTGTTGACAAAACTATTTTCTTTAAAAATGTTAATGGCTCTACAATACTTGTTCAAATTTATGTAAATGATATTATATTTGGATCTACAGATGATAAGCTTTGTAAAAAGTTTGCTAAGTTAATGCAAAGTAAATATGAAATGAGCATGATGGGAGAGCTAACTTATTTTCTTGGTTTACAAGTTAAACATGTTAGTGGTGGAATTTTCATTAGTCAAACTAAATATATTTATGATCTTTTAAAGAAGTTTGACTTAATGGACTGTTCATCTGCAAAAACTCCCATGGCCACTGCCACCAAGCTTGAATTAAACAAGGCTGAAAAGTCTGTGGATATTTCAAGTTATAGAGGCATGGTTGGCTCACTTTTATATTTAACTGCTAGTAGCCCTGATATAATGTTTTCTACATATCTCTGTGCTAGATTTCAAGCAGACCCTAAAGAATCTCACTTAGTGGCTATTAAAAGAATCTTCAGATATCTCAAAGGGACTCCAAATCTAGGAATTTGGTACCCTAGAGAATCTGGTTTTGATCTAATTGGCTATTCAGATGCAGATTATGCAGGCTGCAAAATAGACAGGAAAAGCACAACTGGCACTTGTCAAATTCTAGGGAACAAGCTTGTGTCATGGTTTAGCAAGAAGCAAAATTTTGTTTCTACATCAACAGCTGAAGCTGAGTACATTGCTGCTGGTAGTTGCTGTGCACAGATACTATGGATGAGGAATCAACTATTTGACTATGGACTAACTGTTGACAAAATTCCTATATTCTGTGACAACACAAGTGCCATTGCCATTACTGAAAATCCAGTGCAGCACTCAAGAACCAAGCACATTGACATCAAGTACCACTTCATTAGGGAACATGTGATGAAAGGTACAGTGGAACTTCATTTTGTTCCAAGTGAAAAGCAGATTGCAGACATATTCACCAAGCCACTTGATGAATCAACATTCACAAGATTAGTAAGTGATCTAGGTATGCTTAATTATTCATAAATTTATGTCCTCTTTATAATCCGCCTTGAAGTCTGAAATGAATTTGCTGCAAGAACAAAGTTGGCTTTCAGTAAAAATTATTCTATCAATGGATATTCCCTATCCGTTGAAAGCCAAAATTGTTCTATCAACGGATGTTCATTATCCGTTGAAAGACAAATACATTTCTGGTAATTTTATCCCTGAACGGATAAAATAGTGTTGATCATCAACGGATAACTATTTACTTTATTCGTTGAAGTGTCACATCAGTTACTTTAAGTGAGTCACAGCCGTTGATTCTTTTACTTAACCGTTGATACAGATATACAGTGTTGTATGTATTTGTATTAAAGGCAGTTTCCAGAATTTCTACAGTTTTCTCTACTCTTAAACGGCTGTAATTTATTTAAAAGTATCATTTAATCATTTTATTTACATTTTAATTCAAGAAAGTATAAAAGCCCATTGAATTCTTATTTTCACTTTACATTTTCTTGCAATTTTTATTCTCCTTCTCTCCCAAAACTCTCAAGTTTTTCTCTGCAACCTCTACTCACAACAATGGCACCAGTAGTCAAAATTATGTCTCAGTCTGGATTTGTTTATGAAAAGAACAATTTCGTAGCCTTGGTTGAAAAGAATGAAGCCCATTCTGATTATCACAAGATGATGGACTTCATCAAAAACTGCAAACTAAGCTATGCAATGCTGGAAGCCCCAACCATTTATTGTGAGGTAATTGAGGAGATTTGGACAACTGCAGAGTTCAACTCCACAGATATGACTATTGCCTTCTCTCTCAAAGGTAAGGATTATTGCATTAACTGTGATGATATACAGTCTTGCTTTAAGTTTCCTGAGAATAATGCCATGACACCACATACTGATAAAGATGTATTTTCTATGTTAGCTTCCATAGGCTATACTTTTAATTCTGCTAGTTTAGGTAGTATTAGAAGTAAGGGCCTTTGGAAAGAATGGAGTTTTCTTGGAGATGCCTTTATCAAGGTTTTCTCTGGGAAGATTAGCAATTTTGATGCCATAACTTCATCTCTTGTTAATATGCTCCATATGCTAGTTTCTGATAGGTACTTTAATTTTAGCAACTATGTCATGCTAGAATTAGGTTCCAGGTTAGGTAACAAAGCTAATAGACCCCATAACATCTATTATGCTAGATTCTTTATGTTATTGGCTAACCATGTTGCTGAAGGGTTGGTTATATCTAATGAGAGCAATAAACTCAAATGCTGGGCTCAAGAGAAAAGGGTCCTTGCAGACCTTGTGAGAATCAACCTCAACATCCAGGTGCCATTGGTATATTTGCCAATAATGAATGCACCACAGGTAAGTGAGGTAAACACTTCTATAACTCCTGCTGTTTCCAACCCCATTATTTCTTTGCCTTCTAGTGTGGCATTGGAATCTGTGTCTTTGTCCCAACAGGTTCCTACCAAAGCCACGAAAACTAAAATTTCAAAACACAAGTCAAAGAAAACCACCTCTGTTGTCTCCCAAATGTCAACAGTTGTAACAACTACCATAAACCCTGAAGGGAGTAAACAGGGTGTGAGTGGTGAGGGGAGGGGTGAACATCAAGAAACCCCCAGGATAAGGTGGGAGAGGTGAGTGGTACCCCAGCCAGCCAAGCCACAGTCTCTCAAAAGACTGTGGTGATTCAAAAGGAGTCAAACACATCCCTAGTTGCATCCTCTCAAAAGGATGCAGCTATTGAAAATAGTCCCCAACCAGGGACACAGAACAAAAGAGGGAGGGACACTGAAGCCACACATTCACCAATCAAAGCCTTTTCAAGGAAGAAGAAGGCTAAAACCCTAGTTTCCACACAGGGGGCACACATAGCACAGATACATCCACCTGTATCTTTGTCTTCTCAAATTCAGCTTGATGTGACTCCGGCAAATGTGGAGTCACAGCCCCATTCTTTCATAATAGAAACACATCAATCATCAAACTCTCCATCACCCTCTCTGGATGTGGATATGATATTCACATCAATTCCTGATTCTCCCTCCTTAAAACTCAGGGAGGAGCCCGACTCAAATCCTTATGATCATCATCTTTTAGATGATTTGTTGGATCATCAGCCAATTCTTTCAGATATAGTTGAAGAATCTGTGTCACCTCACTTAAAATCAATTCACACAGATTCAACAATTATGTCACTTTCAATATCTACATCTTTTCCTTCTTCAACGGATATCTCTCATCCGTTGACAAGTGGTTGTTCTTCGACGGATAAGCTTAACAGCAGTTATCCGTTGATACCATCAGTTTCCACTTCAACGGATACTCCCTATCCGTTGATGGTCTCTACACATATAACATAAACAATTCCAACTGTAGAAGACATGGATAATGTTCAATCACTTTTAGGTTTGAGGGAAGGGAGTGATAATTTGAGTGAGAGGCTGGGTTGCTCCCAGGCAAAAGGAGAGGTTGAGAGTCAACATATGCATGCTATTTCTTCCAGCATGGCAAAAGTAAGTGAGGGGAGTGCCACCTTAGAAGGTGAGGGTGAGGGTGTGAGGGTGTGTGTGAGCCAGGGGGAGCCCCTGATGCAAGAAAATAGAGAAAATGAGAGAAAGGAAGGTACAGAAGCTATAAGGGTGGATCCAGCCATTGCTAGTGAATCAATGATTGTGGATGATGCAGAAAAGGAAAGACAATTTTAGCAACATTACAAAGCTGTAATTGATAACATTTCCTTGGATGCTGACACTTTTACTCACCCTGTTCCAGCCTATCAATTGTTGGCTGCTCAGGGTAATGTGGAGGCAGAGCAGACTTTGAACATTGTACACACTTCAGCATCTCTTCTAAGAGACAAAGCTGGTGAGCCATCTGAAGAATTTGGAGTAAATTCTAATGATGATGACTCTAATTCTTTGGATGAGAGCATGAACTTAGGGGGAGCAACAGGCCCAAGTTCTGTTCCAAATCTACCTGACTGGGCATGGGCAAAAGAATCTACACCAAGACAGTTTGGTGTAGCTTTCGTCAAGAAAGTAATGACTATACAGAAGGCCCTTCAGGAGACTACAGATGCTGGTACAAAGGCACTTCTTCAAGCTCATCTAGACTCTCTGCATCTCTTGCAGTTGCAGCATATCAGACAGAATGTAAGTGTGAATGAACTCAAGCAGGATATTGCTGATCTGAAATCCTGCAATGCTGAGAAGTTGGATTCAGTCATGCCTTATGGTACTATGCAAGATTTGTTAGTGAGATTGAGGAGATAATCTGATGCTGACAAGAGGCTGGCCAGGTTGGAAAATAGAGTTTAGATCATTGAAGACTCTATGGTCACCATTCTTCAGAATCAACAAACTCGGACAAATCTACTAATGCAGCTGGCAAAAGCACAAGGCTTGACCCCTACCCTTGATGATAACAAAAAGGGGGAGAATAAAAGGGAAGGGGAAGGAGAGCCATCAACAACAGTTCAAATATCTAAAGTGCTAATTCCTGCCATCACCACTTCTCCACCTATTCAAATCAAAGGAAAGCTTGATGGAATTGATCTAATCCAGATAGCAGCAGCTGAATTGCAAGTCAAAGAGCAAAGGAGGAAAATTGATGAAAAGGTGCAACAAATTTTTGGTTCTACAGCTTCTAAATCACAATCTGTGAAGCATAGCACAAAGGTGGAATCAATTATTATGGAGCTCAAGCCAGTAAGGAGGAATAAGGTTGGAGAGACTTCTGCCAAGTATATGAAATATATGGTTCTCAAGCCCAACAACAGATCCAATAAGGACTCTACAAAGAATCCTCTAAGCCTTGCTCAGATGAAAGAAGTGGATTTTCCGCTTCCAAAGCCTGATGAAGACAAGGTTTTGGGTGGAAGTATCATAAAGCACAAAGAGACCATGGATGTGGTTAAAAGGATGAACATGGCTATTATCTTTAGAGAGGGAAAGAGCATTTGTGTGATGCAAGGACATCCCAAATTCTCAATAGCCAAGAGGGAAGAAGCCAGAAGGTTGAAGGAAGAAGCCAAAAAGCTAAAGGCTGACAAAAGAGCACAAGCAAAGCTTGAAAAACAGCTAAAGTCAAGTCAAGCTGAAGAAAAGAAAGAAATTGAAGACAAGAGTGAAGATGTAGGTATGGGGGACACGTTTAGTGATGATGTGGGAGAAAGAATTAAGGAAAGAGAGGAATGGCAGAAAGGGAACAGAAAGAAGGCCAATGCAAAAAGAAAGATGGTAGATGAGACTGAAAAAACCCAATCAAAATCCAAACCACTACCTTCTATTCCTGAACCCATTGTGCCTGACCCCTTCATAAACATCCATGGTGAAATAATCACTCATAAGGAGGAACCAATTGATTGGGACACCATCAAATTTCCCACCTTCTTAACCTCTTCTCAACCATCAAAGAAGCAGAAAAGAAAAATCAAATCAACACCTCCTTCAACCTCAATCAAATTCACTCAGAAGCCTAAGCCTAAGCCACAAGCCTCTAAGGATGATTATGTTCACATTTGTGACATAAAGGAATTTTCAGACATTGAACTCTATCTGGATGAGCTGGAGGAAGTAAGGGGAATAGATGCCTACAGACAGCTACCAGAAAGACTAGTGTTCAAATACAAAGGAAGTGGGGAAAGAACTTGGCCTCTCTACAGGATTCTGAATGAAGGCTACTCTACCTTGGTTAGAGTCTACTCAGCCATAAAAAGGGATTCTGGCTTTACCAGGACTGCCAAGACTGAGATTCTCAACAAGATTGCCAACATAAGGAAGACTTGTTGGGAGCCCAATGCCTTACCTAGAATATTACTCATTCAAGAAAGAGGAATTACAGTTCACAAATCACCTCATTGGTTGATGGAGTTCAGAGACAACAAAGGAGTCAGAAGATTTTTTAGACTTGAAGATCAGCTCAAGATTTCTGTAATAACCCCAATTTTTGGAAATTTTTGAAACCCTTATGAATAGTGTTTTTGCTGAATGAGAAAACTTTTCATGCCACACTATGTAGGGGTTCTGTTATGGATATTCTGAAATTTTATTAGTACTCTATATGGTATATAAGTGTATGTAAAAATCGTCAGAATTTAATTCCGAACACTTTGATTTTTCCCGGAAATCCACTAGATACGGAAAGAATTGAGTATAAGGTAACAGGATAAAAAGGATTTAAATTAAAGGAGTATAAGAGAGGATCATAAAAGGAATTTAATATATTGAGAAAGGTTAAGGAAACCTAAGTAATAAGATCTCGGGTATGATCCCTCAAACGATAAACGAAAACGAAAGTTAAGCGAACCGTATAACAGATCAGCGGTCATTAGGCAAGCAATTAGGAAGTTAATAAAAGAGATTAGAGGGGAGGATGTCATCCAACCAATGAGAAGAGGACAAAGAGGGAAAGATGACATCATAGCATGACATAAGCATGACATGGGAAGGAAGGAGATGTCGTTGAAGTAGAACCACACAAAGTTCAAGGTTAATAAGGTAATTAACCAAAACAAAACCAACCAAACAAATCAAAGCAAAACAAAAAATCATTTCTTTCATTCAACCAAGAGTTGCTCTCGGCTTTTTCATTTTTTAAGAAGCAGGAATTTCAAAATCCAAGATTCAAGCTTCCTAAATTGGTAAGATAATTCCCTAGTATTCCTTATGCATAGTTATGGCTATATTATGAGTTTAAGCCACCAATTCATTCTCTATCTTCTCCAAGAAATCAATGAAGAAGACAATGAATAGTGATTTCAAGGTTTTTAACTTGATTTTTCTTGCTTTTCCTTTAAGATCCAAGCATTCCTAAGACTCCTCAAGGCTTCTTAAGGCTTCCTAGCTACTCACACCACTTCAAGGAAGGTATATCATCTCCAAACCCTAGCTTTAATTTGTATATTAGGTTGATTTTGGTTGTTAGGGTAAAGAGTAGCTTGAAACTTGTTTGTTTAAGAGTTTGGGTTGGAATGGTGGTGATTGAATTGTTGAAATCTTAAGATTTGGTTGAAGAATGTAGTATAGTTTAAATTCAAGTTTTGGGATTAAGTAAATTGATTATAATGAGTTGATTTGGGGCTGTTGTAACGTAGTTTGGATGGAGTTTTGATTGGGTTGTGAATTGGGGTTGAATTGTGGTTGTTTTGAATTGGTTTAAATTTGGGAAATCGCGTAAACATAGCCGTCGTAATGTCCGATTTACTTTAGACTGCTTTTGTTCATAACATTAGGACCCGAGAACCCCCTGCTAGATTTTGACAATTGCCATGTTTAGATAGTTCATGTTACGAGCTTCGTTTTGATATGTAGTTCGTTTGATTCCGATGTACGGTTTAGGAGAAACGACCGTTTTAAGTAACGGCGTTTCGCGAACAAAACATTTCCCGTCGCCTTACTTTGAAACATAGGTTAAAGACCTTAAAGGACTAATTGAAGAATGAAGCAATTAAGGTAAGTGTGTTAGGCAGTTGGTAAGACACTCGCGAAAAAATCGCCTTAAAACTCGTAATGGTTAATTTATTAAAAATGGTGGAGCCGAGGGTACTCGAGTGACTTAAGAGAATCAGTAAGCGCAAAACAAGCTTTAGAGTCTAAGTTAGTTAAAGTATAGATTTACAAGTGACTTTGGTTTAATTCCAACTTACTTGTTGTTTATAGGTTACCAGACTCGTCCCGAGCCTTTTATCACCCCCAGTCGCTCAGGCAAGTTTTCTACCCGTTATACTGTTGTTGTGATGTATATATGTATATGCATTATCTTGTAATAAATGCATGGTGGTTATATTAGCAAATTCTTGCGATATATTGTAGCATGTGATATGGTACATATGCATGCCTGTTTTGTATTCTTGCCATATATATCTGTTGATTCAGTTGATAATACCTATGCTAGAGAATAGCGGTAATTTGCATATACCCTTAGTATAGGAACCCAAAGGTGAAAACATTTTCTAAAACCGGGAGTCGAGGATCCCGGGTAGATTTTATATATATATATATATTTATATATATATATGGTTATAGTTTTCAAAACTATTAATCGAATAAGATTTATTCGATAACTTTATTTTATTAATGAATATTATCTTGAATATTCATTCGAGAACTTATGACTCCTTTATATTATTTATTGAATATTACTTGGATATTCATTTGAGGATGTATGACTCCTTTATTTTATTTAATGAATATTATTTATAATATTTATTCAAGGTATTATGACTCCGCTTATTATTTATTATTATTCTTTATTTATTAAAGAATAATGTTCGATAATCAAACTTACTTTTGATATTCAAATAAAGATATTACTTTCGTATAAGTATATCTTTGATTATTTACTATTCATTTCAAGTATAAGTTTTCCAACTTCTACCTCAATTACTCTTTATGGGAATATTATTTAAATAATAATATTCAGATATTTCTTTATATTGAGACTGATTTACTTTATTAAATCAGCATTATTCCAAACACTCTTTAAAGTGTTTTCAAGTCTTTAAAATGATTTTCAAAAGTTAGAGCGGATTCCAAAACTCATTTTTATATTTAAGATCTTCCTTTTAGAAAGGGGATTTAAATACTCGCTCAAAACCGGAGGGATCCGGCTCTGTGGTGTATTTTATATTCGCAACAAGGTTGTTGTCTTGATAAAAGAGTTTTTGATTACTTACCCAACACTCGGGAAGTAAAATTCTTGGAACAAGTTAATCCATTAACAGGCATCGCCTGGGAAATATCGGTGAGTTTTCCTTTCCAACTAGATACGACTTCTTGGTGGAGCCGTATCAACAAGTTTCTACTTGGGGAAAGTGGGGACGAGCTTTACGTTTCAGAGTCATGGATTTCATCTGAACTAGGAGTGGCGTAAGTGGTCGAGTAGCGCCGGCCCAGCCTTATTATATTGGCCCAAATGGCCTGGAAGTTCCGCTAAGGCGGTCCATTCCTTAGGAGTTCAGTGTTCGGTTGACAAGTAAATCTGACAGGTTCTCGTTTACATGTAGAAAATGGTGGGGTTGCACTACTACGACTGATCATCGTAAGTGGTCTTCCTGGCGCGGCAAATTCCCGTAATGAGTTTATCATCCAATTGGATATTTCTGCAACACTACCCAGAGCACTTCGATAGAAAGGCTACGGTTGGGCCATTGTTGAGTGCTGGCAAGGTCAAGTTTTCAAAATGATGTTTGCATCAAATGAAGTATCTCGTAACTTCATTTTATTTTGATGATATTTTAAAAGATTTAATCTATTTAAATCTGGTCTTGTAGTCTCATCTATGTGATGAACTTTTGAAACTAATTATAACTTGAACGGTGGTAGTTCAAGTAGTATTTGGAAAAGATATAAGTATATTGGAGTATCTTGTAACTTCACATTTTAAACTTGTATCTAGTTAATGGTTGTCTTATGAATGACAAAGACTTTCAGAAAAATGTTGAGACAAGGTTAGATATATGAGATCACCTTGCAACGATATTTTTATACAGTTATAAACTGGAACTTTGTGTATATTATACATGGAAGAGGACTTCCAATATTTTGAAAGTATATATGTATATATACTGAATATTTTGCGACTTCATCGCATTAAGATATCAACTTGGTTCATTTCTTTTGACCAAGACTTTCATGAGTACTATGAGAAGGCTCATATATTGTTAATCATTATACATATTATTTTGGTGGGCTTGCTGCTCACCCTTGCTTTCTTCTTTCATCACACAACATCAGATAGACAAGATGAACAGGACCAAGCTCCCAATTCGTGAGCGGATAGGAAACGTTCCGCAGCTTCTTATAGGCATTGAAGTCGTTGTAGCTGAGGTGGGAACTACCAATAGACTAGGCTTCAACTTTTGATGTACCAGATTTATGTATATTTATGAATTGTAATAATGGCAAAGAAAATGTAAATTTATCCAGAAATCCTTTTAAGGTGTATTGGCAGATAATTGTGGAATAAAATGACTTGTGATTATTTTTAGATGTTCATCTCTGAGACTATAACTTGTGGTGTGTGTGTTTATTGTGGGGTCACAGTACAGAGTAGTTGATTAATTATTAAGATTGGGTGTTATTAAGGGAAATGGAACTCGTGACAACCCGGATCCCCGACTCCGGATTTGGGGGTGTTATAGAAGTGGTATCAGAGCTAAGCGTTATAAACCTCAGAGATGATGTGGCGTTAAGATAATAACTAAGATAATAAGAACTCTTGCCAAGTTCATAGTCGGGCTACCTAACGTAGTATTGACAGTTAAAACCCTTATGGGAACCCTTATAAATATCGTGATAGAAGCGTAGTTCGTTATCGTATATGGTAGCGGGACACCGAACCCTGAGGTTGAGGAGTAACAGCGCGATGATGTTTTATTACTAATTGGAGATCGGATTGTGGATCCGATAGAGCGTCCTAACGCAGGACCGGATGATGTTGATATTGAGGATGTAACGGTTGAGGATGTTGTCCTAGAAGGGATTGTTGCTGAGGAGGATCCCGTGAAGGATCCTGACAAGAATGAATAAAGGACCACTGAGGAATTGATGACCATGGTTAGGGCAACTCCCAGAGGTAGGATTGGCTGGTCACTACCGAAGGTTCGTTCAAGTTCGTAAAGATAGCGGCCCCTTTAACACGACTTACTCGTAAGGCTCAGAAGTTCGAATGGACAGAGAAATGCGAGAACAGCTTTCGAGAACTGAAGCAAAGATTGGTGACGGCCCCTATGATGGCGTTGCCGGATGGAAAAGGAGATTTTGTGATGTGTAGTGACGCTTCGCATAAGGAGTTAGGGTGCTTCTTATACAGCACAACAAGGTAATTGCGTACGCGTCAAGACAATTAAGGGAATATAAAATTCGATATCCCCACCCATGAGCTTGGGCTCGTGGCAATAGTTTTGCCCTAAAGATTGGAGACACTACTTGTATGGAGAGAAGTGCGAGGTTTACCTAAGCCATAAGTGCTCTAGTGCATTTTCACGTAGAAAGAGCTCAACATACGCCAGAGGAGGCGGTTAGAGCTAATCAAGAATATTGATTGGGAGATTCTTTATCATTCAGGGAAAGCCAATGTGGTGGCTGATGCCCTTAGTGTAAAGGAGAGACTCAAGATGATAATGTCTTTGGGAGAGTTGATAAGAGATTTTGAGAAAATGGAAATAGATATGAAGGTAACCGGAGCCGGTACCGAAAAGCTGTTTGAGATTGCAACAGTCCGAATTATCGGAAAAGAACATATTGTGCCATAAAAAGTGATGAAGGAAGGTAAAGAGCCAACAATTAGATAAAAGATTAATACCGAGAAAGATGAGAAAGGAATAATAAGGTATTCCTACAGAATTTGGGTTCCAAATGTTCAAGAGCTTAAAGATGAGATCTTAGATGAAAGCTAGTTTGAGGAATAAGATTTAGAGCAAAACCTGAACGTGATAGTCAGGGAGGTCGCCATCAAGATAGAATGAACCCATAACATAATGAAGTGGAAAATGAGGATTTAAAATGTATAAGATAACCCCAAGTATGGGAGAAGGATGAAACATTTCATACTAAGGAAACAGAATGTCGAGTAAGGAAAGGAGACCCGAGACGGCACTCCTATACGGCAATTCATGGACCTGTCTAAAAAGAACTTAGACTATTATCCCCAACCACCACCCTGAGGAAACAATACGGTGAGAAATTCTTTCAGGACCTTTAAGTCGCTAAGCTCTCTGAGTTCTAAGGAACAAGCTGACCCAGTCGAGGCAAGAGCCTGGCTAAAGGAAATATAGGAATCATTTGAGATTCTAAATGATTGACGAATCTCAAAAGACTGTTTTTGTCATTTACCCTCCAAAGAGAGAGGCCACCCGCTGGTGAAAGACCAAGGAAGGCACGGAGTAAGAGATTATAATTAACTGATTTAAGTTCAGTCAATTATTTTCAGGAAAGTACTTCCCAAGGTTATGGAGATAGTGTAAAAGCTTTAGAGCCAGAACAAAGGCAGACGAGTATGATGAATTATGAATCTAAGTTGTAAAAGTTATCAAGATTCGTTCCGAGGACACAAATCCAGAATGACGGGATGTTTGAAATCAATGCTTATGTTGGGTTGGTTCATAAAATAATGATAAGAGAAAGGAAAATAAAAAGAAACTGAAGTGGAAAGGAATATAAAGGCCATAGAGTTTGAGGTATGATAAGGGAGTTGGGTATGAGGAAACCCTAAAGACTCGTAGCAATAGAAATAGAAAAGTATGCATTTGTCAGGATGAGGGTGATTCATCATGAGTTAAAATTGATGGTTGAGGGCATAAGAGATACATATATTTTATCCCCTGTAAGTTGGGAGGATTTGAGGAAACCTTGAGATAGCTCGAAGGATAAATAATGAGATGCGGATAGACTGAGGAGACAAGAAAGTAAGAAATTTGGAAAATTGGATGAAGGAAGTGACCTTCAAGAATGTGAAGTGTAAGACCGGTGACTTGATACCCAGAAAGGGAGACGCCAGGTATGAAAGATATCCCAACATTGAGATGACTGTTGAGATAAACAACAAAAGTAAATAGGGAATTATTAAGAAGAGGTTCACGTTGAACACGACCAATATCTTCCAGAGCATCCATGTTATCATTACCAAATCAAGAAAGAAAAGCGGATGACCATTGTTATCTTTTGGAGGCCATATGGATTGACCTCAATTTGAATAAGGATGCTATTATGAAATTAGGTATAGACTATCGAGGTGGGAATGATTGAATAAGATAATCTATCAAGGATATATGACTTGATTTATCCATGGAAGGATGCATGTACCTTTTTAAAGGTCGAATTAAGGATAGAACATCGGTAACTTAAAATGAATCCTAAGGGGAATGCATAAAGGTTGGCATTTCACCCTTAATAGGGATAGTATGAGTTTTGACAGTATGAATTGGGAAGGATTAAGGTAACAACAACCTTTAAGAATCAGTGGAGAAATTTTTCAGAAGTATATAGACAATGGTTCTAGTATTAGTAAATGGTATTTTGATATGCCCTGTATCTAGGGAATACAGGAGGAACGATTGAAGGATAACCTTAGAGGTTTTACAAGGAGAAAGGAAATATTCGAAATTCTCAAGAATAAAAATGTTGATAAAGGAAATATATCATAATTATAATGATGCCGAGTGGGGCACGTGTTAAACCACGAGAAAGTATGGATCGAACCAGTAAAGGTCGAAATTGTTCAGGGCAATTAGGACCTAAGATAAAAGATGTTCTAAGTATGATTGAGAGTCAGTCGTGACAGTGATTAACCACTAAAGACTGAGGCAATAACTTTTGGAAAAATGGTGATATTTTTTTTTATTTTACTCATCAGATTTTAAGGAAGACATCTTCACATAAGCAGTGATTAAAATGAGGTAGAAAATTTATTTGGAGGTGGTTAAAATGACATTGACTATAAGGAAAGTTTACTATCAGGAAAGGCCAAAGAGGTGGCCGACACTTTAAAGGTAAGAGGATAATTATAGGCGCTTGTGCCAAAAGAATACAGTGATGATGGTTAAAGGTGTGAAGGTTGTATTATGGTTTGGAAGATTGACATTCCTTCTTATGACCGTGCAATACCCAACCGTAATAGTAGTTGGTAAAAGTTTAATTCGTGTAATTGCCATGAGCGGGCTATCTATCTTAGAAGGTCCTATCTTGAGAATAATCCAAGACCATATTTCAAAAAGGACGAAATGAACCTTGAGTTAAGTCTTCTATTTAAGGCATACGATTAAGAATGGTATTCACCTGCTATCGTTGCTTTGACTGAAACTGTTCTGCAATTTTATCTACTTCATGTCATGAAAGTATGTCAGAGTTTGGATTGTTCTTCATGAATTATGATTGGTGATTATGTTAACTCCTTAGAAGTATTCTATACGACATGTATGGACTCCGTATGGTTAGATATTAAGATTTCATGGAAAGTGAATGACGACAGTAGGTCAGTGGTGGACCATAGTAATGCAGCAATGATTCTGCAAGTAATGAGCTAATTACAACCGTGAGAGTTGTATTGGAGTGGATGTTGAGATTGAGTACCATTAATCAGGTCGTGGTAGAGTATAAGTTATCATTGATAGACTAATTAAGTAGAGTATCTACCTATTGAATATTTATTCCCTCTTATGAAAAGAGAGTCGTATTACTATATGAGGAAGGTTGCAGTGCAAGCATAGAATTCTAGTAACGATGATGTCTAGAATGAGATCCCAGATTCGATTTTCGATATCGAGGGAGTTTCAAAGGTAATTGTGTATAAGCTCGAGGAAGAGCATGGGTCCTTAGAATGATGGACGGAATAGCAAAAATATTTAGGCATGTGAAATACGATGCTATAATACTTGATGTTGATATATATACACATATGTTTTGTTCTCCTATGACAAACCTCTATAGTTCAGAGGTAGGTTCCAAGCCAGATATTTTGTGGCAGTATATTTTTTCATATATACAATTCTCTTCAATTAGTTCTTTTCTCTTCTTTTCATTTCATATAAACTGAGAAGAACAACCCTTCCAGAAGGGGAGGTATTGCCGAATGACTATCTATCTGTGTGATAGAAGCCGAGTAGGATACCAGCTATTGTTTAATTGCTTGTCAAGTACTAAAGGCTGGCCACCTCTGTACTAACTATGCAATGTAACAAGTATTCATGATCATAGTAATCTCTCAATAAATTCCTTTACTTCTATATGATTGATCAAATTTTAGGAAATAGAAACAGCTGAAAAAGGAGTAGTAAAGTTGTGGTAGTATTCGGAATGGAAACACATTAGTGATACTAGGGTTGACGTGGTTATTAAAAGGTTATAGAACGCTAACGAGCAAATGTGTAACCAGTATAGTATTATGTACGGAAGGTAGTAGCGATTACGAACTGGAAAAGAATGGGTATTGAGAAGCAAAAGCTATAGTGCTAAAAGCTATGATGAAATTCCATGCAATAGACTTGAAAGAATTTGGAATGATCACATAACGCGGATTGAGTTTTCTCACGACAATAGATCATATGTCATTATCGAGATATCACCTTATGAGATCCTTGAGGGAAGACAATGTCGATCTCCCTTATGTTAGGATGAAGTTGTAGAGCGCAAGATACTCGGACCAGCAGTGGTCCAAAGGACCAAGGATTTAATAGATTTAATCAGAGGACGGCTGGTAGTAGCCCAAGATGGACATAAGAAGTATGTTGATTTGACACGAAAGGACAAGGAATGGGAAGTAGGGGACCTAGTGTTGTTATAGGTATTCCCTTGGAAGGGGTTAATGAGATTCGGAAAGAAAGGAAAGCTAAGTCCACCAATTGTTGGACCCTTGGATATATAAAGACGTTTTGGGAAGTTAGCATATGAGCTAGCCCTACCCCCGAACATGTAGCAAGTCATAACGTGTTCCACGTATCAATATTAAGGAAGTATAATTCGGATGCCAGACAAATAGGGGCATATGAGCACATAGACACGCAACCCGACATAACCTATATGGAGCAACCAGGAAGGGTTAGAGAGTGAAAAGGAACAAGTGCTTAGGAGAAGGGTTATTAAGCTAGGCAGAGTTGGTTGTAGGACCACAATGTGGGAAAATTTACTCGAGAGTTAGAAAGTGCAATACTAAGAGAGTATCCCTATTCATTTTCTATCTGATTTCGGGACGGAATCCTTTTAAGGAGGGGAGACTGTAATAACCCCAATTTTTGGAAATTTTTGAAACTCTTATGAATAGTGTTTTTGCTGAATGAGAAAACTTTTCATGCCACACTATGTAGGGGTTCTGTTATGGATATTCTGAGATTTTATTAGTACTCTATATGGTATATAAGTGTATGTAAAGATCGTCAGAATCCAATTCCGAACACTTTGATTTTTCCCGGAAATCCACTAGATACGGAAAGAATTGAGTATAAGGTAACAGGATAAAAAGGATTTAAATTAAAGGAGTATAAGAGAGGATCATAAAAGGAATTTAATATATTGAGAAAGGTTAAGGAAACCTAAGTAATAAGATCTCGGGTATGATCCCTCAAACGATAAACGAAAACGAAAGTTAAGCGAACCGTATAACAGATCAGCGGTCATTAGGCAAGCAATTAGGAAGTTAATCAAAGAGATTAGAGGGGACGATGTCATCCAACCAATGAGAAGAGGACAAAGAGGGAAAGATGACATCATAGCATGACATAAGCATGACATGGGAAGGAAGGAGATGTGGTTGAAGTAGAACCACACAAAGTTCAAGGTTAATAAGGTAATTAACCAAAACAAAACAAAAACAACCAACCAAAACAAATCAAAGCAAAACACAAAATCATTTCTTTCATTCAACCAAGAGTTGCTCTCGGCTTTTTCATTTTTTAAGAAGCAAGAATTTCAAAATCCAAGATTCAAGCTTCCTAAATTGGTAAGATAATTCCCTAGTATTCCTTATGCATAGTTATGGCTATATTATGAGTTTATGCCACCAATTCATTCTCTATCTTCTCCAAGAAATCAATGAAGAAGACAATGAATAGTGATTTCAAGGTTTTTAACTTGATTTTTCTTGCTTTTCCTTTAAGATCCAAGCATTCCTAAGACTCCTCAAGGCTTCTTAAGGCTTCCTAGCTACTCACACCACTTCAAGAAAGGTATATCATCTCCAAACCCTAGCTTTAATTTGTATATTAGGTTGATTTTGGTTGTTAGGGTAAAGAGTAGCTTGAAACTTGTTTGTTTAAGAGTTTGGGTTGGAATGGTGGTGATTGAATTGTTGAAATCTTAAGATTTGGTTGAAGAATGTAGTATAGTTTAAATTTAAGTTTTGGGATTAAGTAAATTGATTATAATGAGTTGATTTGGGGCTGTTGTAATGTAGTTTGGATGGAGTTTTGACTGGGTTGTGAATTGGGGTTGAATCGTGGTTGTTTTGAATTGGTTTAAATTTGGGAAATCGCGTAAACATAGCCGTCGTAATGTCCGATTTACTTTAGACTGCTTTTGTTCATAACATTAGGACCCGAGAACCCCTGCTAGATTTTGACCATTGCCATGTTTAGATAGTTCATGTTACGAGCTTCGTTTTGATATGTAGTTAGTTTGATTCCGATGTACGGTTTAGGAGAAACGACCGTTTTAAGTAACGGCATTTCGCGAACAAAACATTTCCCCTCGCCTTACTTTGAAACATAGGTTAAAGACCTTAAAGGACTAATTGAAGTATGAAACAATTAAGGTAAGTGTGTTAGGTAGTTGGTAAGACACTCGCGAAAGAATCGCCTTAAAACTCGTAATGGTTAATTTATTAAAAATGGTGGAGCCGAGGGTACCCGAGTGACTTAAGAGAATCAGTAAGCGCTAAACAAGCGTTAGAGTCTAAGTTAGTTAAAGTATAGATTTACAAGTGACTTTGGTTTAATTCCAACTTACTTGTTGTTTATAGGTTACCAGACTCGTCCCGGGCCTTTTATCACCCCCAGTCGCTCAGGCAAGTTTTCTACCCGTTATACTGTTATTGTGATGTATATATGTATATGCATTATCTTGTAATAAATGCATGATGGTTATATTAGCAAATTCTTGCGATATATTGTAGCATGTGATATGGTACATATGCATGCCTGTTTCGTATTCTTGCCATATATATCTGTTGGTTCAGTTGATAATACCTATGCTAGAGAATAGCGGTAATTTGCATATACCCTTAGTATAGGGACCCAAAGGTGAAAACATTTTCTAAAACCGGGAGTCGAGGATCCTGAGTAGATTTTATATATATATATATTTATATATATATGGTTATAGTTTTCAAAACTATTAATCGAATAAGGTTTATTCGATAACTTTATTTTATTAATGAATATTATCTTGAATATTCATTCGAGGACTTATGATTCCTTTATATTATTTATTGAATATTACTTGGATATTCATTTGAGGATGTATGAATCCTTTATTTTATTTAATGAATATTATTTATAATATTCATTCGAGGTATTATGACTCCGCTTATTATTTATTAATATTCTTTATTTATTAAAGAATAATGTTCGATAATCAAACTTACTTTTGATATTCAAATAAAGATATTACTTTCGTATAAGTATATCTTTGATTATTTACAATTCATTTCAAGTATAAGTTTTCCAACTTCTACCTCAATTACTCTTTATGGGAATATTATTTAAATAATAATATTCAGATATTTCTTTATATTGAGACTGATTTACTTTATTAAATCAGCATTATTCCAAACACTCTTTAAAGTATTTTCAAGTCTTTAAAATGATTTTCAAAAGTTAGAGCGGATCCCAAAACTCATTTTTATATTTAAGATCTTCCTTTTAAAAAGGGGATTTAAATACTCGCTCAAAACTGGTGGGATCCGGCTCTGTGGTGTATTTTATATTCGTAACAAGGTTGTTGTCTTGATAAAAGAGTTTTTGATTACTTACCCAACACTCGGGAAGTAAAATTCTTGGAACAAGTTAATCCATTAACAGGCATCGCCTGGGAAATATCGGTGAGTTTTCCTTTCCAACTAGATACGACTTCTTGGTGGAGCCGTATCAACAAGTTTCTACTTGGGGAAAGTGGGGACGAGCTTTACGTTTCAGTGTCATGGATTTCATCTGAACTAGGAGTGGCGTAAGTGGTCGAGTAGCGCCGGCCCAGCCTTATTATATTGGCCCAAATGGCCTGGAAGTTCCGCTAAGGCGGTCCATTCCTTAGGAGTTCAGTGTTCGGTTGACAAGTAAATCCGACAGGTTCTCCTCTACATGTAGAAAATGGTGGGGTTGCACTACTACGACTAATCATCGTAAGTGGTCTTCCTGGCGCGGCAAACTCCCGTAATGAGTTCATCATCCAATTGGATATTTCTGCAACACTACCCAGAGCACTTCGATAGAAAGGCTAGGGTTGGGCGATTGTTGAGTGTTGGCAGGGTCAAGTTTTCAAAATGATGGTTGCATCAAATGAAGTATCTCGTAACTTCATTTTATTTTGATGATATTTTAAAAGATTTAATCTATTCAAATCTGGTCTTGTAGTCTCATCTATGTGATGAACTTTTGAAACTAATTATAACTTGAACGGTGGTAGTTCAAGTAGTATTTGGAAAAGATATAAGTATATATGAGTATCTTGTAACTTCACCTTTTAAACTTGTATCTAGTTAATGGTTGTCTTATGAATGACAAAGACTTTCAAAAAAACGTTGAGACAAGGTTAGATATATGAGATCACCTTGCAACGATATTTTTATACAGTTATAAACTGGAACTTTGTGTATATTATACATGGAAGAGGACTTCCAAGATTTTGAAAGTATATATGTATATATACTGAATATTTTGCGACTTCATCGCATTAAGATATCAACTTGGTTCATTTCTTTTAACCAAGACTTTCATGAGTACTATGAGAAGGCTCATATATTCTTAATCATTATACATATTATTTTGGTGGGCTTCCTGCTCACCCTTGCTTTCTTCTTTCATCACACAACATCAGATAGACAAGATGAACAGGACCAAGCTCCCAATTCGCGAGCGGATAGGAAACGTTCCGCAGCTTCCTATAGGCATTGAAGTCGTTGTAGCTGAGGTGGGAACTACCAATAGACTAGGCTTCAACTTTTGATGTACCAGATTTATGTATATTTATGAATTGTAATAATGGCAAAGAAAATGTAAATTTATCCAGAAAACCTTTTAAGGTGTATTGGCAGATAATTATGGAATAAAATGACTTGTGATTATTTTTGGATGTTCATCTCTGAGACTATAACTTGTGGTGTGTGTGTTTATTGTGGGGTCACAGTACAGAGTAGTTGATTAATTATTAAGATTGGGTGTTATTAAGGGAAATGGAACTCGTGACAACCCGGATCCCCGACCCCGGATTTGGGGGTGTTACAATTTCCAGTTATGAAACTCTCAAGGATATGCAATCTAAGTTGGACATCAATGAAGAAGATGAAGTTGAGTTCTACAGACAACTTCAACTTCAAATAGAGGAGAATGACAGGAGGCTAGGAAAGAAAACAAGGGATCAAAGGAAAAGAAATTAATCTGCTCAGGCTAAAGGAGCACCCTTGAAAACAATGTAATTCTTCAATTCCATCTCAGCATACACATTTTTGCAGCAATTTTGAATTTCTGCTTTATTACAGTTAATATGTTTGTCAAGTGTTTTGTTATCATCAAGCTAAACCCAAATTTATGCCTACAATTCTAGTAGACATAAATAGGGGAGATTGTTAGGAATATGTGTATTAGTTTGATGATAAGTTAAATAAAACACTTAAGTAGAAATCTAGTGTTTGTAGCCTCAACGGATAAGACCATCTTGGCTATCCGTTGAAGGAGTAGCTTTACTTAGTAATAAGTTTAGTATTGTAGCACATTTCATTCTCTGGATTCAAGTTGTAATTCTTAGATGTTGTAGGAAATTATCAGTCATGTTGACTACTAGTGGATATGCAAATAGGAGGGCTAATTGTAAATATTTCATGCCTTGTAATTTTGTATAAGTGAAGAAGTATCAACTGATATTGAAGACCTTCAACGGATAAGAAACAAAGCTTCAACGGATGTCTCTAAAGCTTCAATGGATAATTTCCATCAACGGATAAGTGCTTCAACGGATAAGACTTCAACTGCTAATCCATCAACGGTGAAAGCTTCAATGGATAAAGCCTCAACGGATAAGGCATCAACGGATGAAAGCTTCAACGGATGCTTAGTTCAATAGCAGTTGATAGTGACAATTCATAAGCTGACAGAGGCACATGGGTTGACAGAGACAAACTGGAATGTGGCAGCCTCTAGGAGGAATCAAGAAAATGCAGCATTTCCATTCTGGTGCACACAAGGGAGTATTCAAAGATTAACAGCTAAACCCAAATTGCATTGGATTGAGAAATGAAGAAGAAACATGTGAAGAACTTTTTTAATTGTATTTTATAGTTTTGTCTTCACTTGTAAACTTGGTGATATATAAACCAAGTATCAGCTAGTAATTAGGTGTGAATTTTCAAGAGCTGTTTAGAAAAATCCAGAGAGAAAATCATCTAGTTTGTACTAGGAAGCAGCTGTGATTTAATTCTTTGAATCACAGATTTTCTGAAATAATACATCTCTGGTGGAACAACAAATCCACCAGAAAAGTTTTTAAGTTCTTTGTGTTCTTTACATTTGTGTTTGAATATATATATGTCTGTATTAGCCTCAAGTAATTCACACACATTTGCTCACTAAAACACTTAGCCTTAGAAACTGCTCAAAACTTGAAAAAATTTTGAGATTTATATTCAACCCCCTTCTGTAAATCTCATTGTTAGTCCACTGAGAATAACAGTCTTTATGATTGCAGGGCAACAGGAAAAAATCCTAGGTATGGACAGTGGATGTTCAGGACATATGACTGGAAATAAAGCTCTGCTATCAGACTTTGTGGAGAAAGCTGGCCCAGGAGTTTCTTATGGAGATGGCAACATGGGAAAGACTTTGGAATATGGCAATATCAATCTTGGGAATGTCATAATTGAAACAGTAGCTCTTGTCTCAGGACTTAAACACAATCTGCTAAGTGTGAGTCAAATCTGTGACAGAGGTTGTAAGTAATTCTATAGGCAAAGTGGTTCTGAAAGGTTACAGACATGGTAATATATATGAAGCCAGACTTTCAACAAACTCTGATGGTTCTGCAATCTGTTTGTTAAGCAGATCATCAATTGTAGAAAGCTGGAATTGGCACAAGAGACTCTCTCATTTAAATTTCAACAATATAAATGAGCTAGTAAAGAAAGATCTTGTGAGAGAACTGTCAAAATCAATATTTTCTACTAATGGTCTTTGTGATTCTCGTCAAAAGGCAAAACAAAGAAAATCTTCATTCAAGAGGAAAATTGAATCCTCAATTCTTGAGCCTTATCACTTACTGCATGTTGATCTATTTGGTTCAGTCAATGTCATGTCCATTGCAAAGAAGAAATATGCTCTGGTTATAGTGGATGAATTCACAAGATACACTTAGGTGTATTTCTTGCACAAGAAGAATGCAACTACATCTACTCTAACTGATCATGTTAGACAGCTGGATAAGTTGGTCAAAGATTCTGTTAAAATAATAAGAAGTGATAATGGCACTGAGTTCAAGAATTCAATCATGGAAGAGTTCTGCAAAGAGCATGGAATAAAGCAGGAAATTTCTGCACCTAGAACTCCACAGCTGAATGGAGTTGTAGAAAGAAAGAATTGGACTCTTATTGAAGCTGCATGAACTATGCTTGATGAAGCAAAGCTACCAACCTATTTTTGGGCTGAAGCTATATAGACTGCTTGTTTTACACAGAATGCTACACTCATAAACAAGCATGGAAAAATACCATATGTGATGGTGAAGAAAAAGAAGCCAAATCTGAAATACTTTCATGTATTTGGATGCAAAGTGTTTTGTTCTTAAGCCTCATCCTGAACAGCTGTCAAAATTTAATCTAAAAGCTGATGAAGGAATTTTTGTTGGATATCCACTTTCCACAAAAGCCTTCAGAGTCTACAATTTAAGAACAAGGGTTGTCATGGAATCTATCAATGTGTCTTTTGATGATAAAAAGATTACTGGACTTGAAAATTTCAATGATCATGATCAACTGAGATTTGAAAATGAAGATGTAAATTCTGATACTATGAATTTTGATGACCTAAGTCATGATTCTGTAAGTTCTGACGGGTTAAGTTCTAATGTCATTGAAACTGGGGTAACTACACCAAAGGAAACTGCACCTGTTCAGGGGGAGCAAGTTAATGATCCTACCACATCTCAAGACTCTCAAGAAGCATCAGAACCTGTCACTGCCTCTTCAAGTTCTAATGAGCCAAATTCTGATAATTCTGGAAACTCTAATTCTTCAATTCCTGCAGGATCCAACTCAAATTCTGAAATTTCAGAGAGCATAACTTCAGGGGGAGCATCAGAAAATGTTGATGGAGACAACATGGATCATGGGGGAGGATCCAGTTCTAGAGATCAACTTCCATCTGCAAGGAAGTGGACTAAAGCACATACACCTGACTTAATAATTTGATATCCTGAAGCAGGTGTCAGAACTAGAACTGCAACATCAAATGAATGTCTTTATCATTCCTTTCTATCTCAGACTGAACCAAAGAAAGTGGAAGAAGCTCTTCAAGATGCTGATTAGGTGCAAGCAATGCAGGAAGAGTTAAATGAATTTGAAAGAAATAAAGTCTGGACCCTAGTGCCAAGACCAAAGAACAGATCCATTGTTGGCACAAAATGGGTGTTCAGAAACAAAAATGACAATGATGGCATAATTACAAGAAACAAAGCAAGGCTGGTTGCTAAAGGTTACTCTCAACAAGAGGGTATTGAATATGATGAAACATTTGCTCCAGTTGCTAGATTGGAAGCCATAAGAATCTTTTTGGCTTATGTTGCTCACAAGAAGTTTAAAGTCTTTCAAATGGATGTGAAAAATGCTTTTCTCAATGGAGAATTGGAAAAAGAGGTATATGTTGAACAACCTCCAGGATTTGTAGATCCAAAGTTTCCTAATCATGTCTATAGACTTGATAAAGCACTATATGGCCTTAAGCAAGCTCCAAGAGCATGGTATGAGACTTTAGCTCAATTTCTTCTGGAAAATGGATTTACCAGAGGCACAATTGATAAAACTTTGTTCTACCTCAACCACGGAAAGGACTTACTTTTGGTACAGATATATGTAGATGATATCATCTTTGGTTCTACAAATGCCAAACTCTATGAAAGGTTTGCAAAGCTAATACAGTCAAGATATCAAATGAGTATGATGGGAGAACTTAGCTATTTTCTAGGACTTCAAGTCAAGAAAAATGAAAAAGGTACTTTCATAAATCAATCCAAGTACACCAAAAATTTACTCAAAAAATTTAGAATGCAAGATTGTTCAACTGCATCCACTCCCATGGCCACTGCAACCAAGTTAGATAAAGATACTGGAGCATCAGTAGATATTACTAACTACAGAGGTATGATTGGCTCTTTACTCTATTAACCTGCAAGTAGACCTGATATCATATATGCTACCTGTCTTTGTGCAAGATTTCAGGCTGATCCAAGAAAACCTCATCTAATAGCTTTGAAAAGAATTTTCAAGTACCTCAAAGGTACAGCTGATCTAGGATTGTGGTATCCTAGAGAATCAGATTTTAAGCTAATAGGTTACTCAGATGCAGATTTTGCAGGATGCAAAATAGACAAGAAATGCACTAGTGGAAGCTACCAATTTCTTGGAGGCATATTGGATTCTTGGTTTAGTAAGAAACCAAAATCAATTTCCACATCAACTCCAGAAGCAGAATATATTGTTGCAGGAAGCTGTTGTGCACAGATTCTTTAGATGAAGAATCAGTTACTTGACTATGGGTTAGAATTTCTAAAATACCTATTTACTATGATAATCAAAGTGCTATTGCTATGATAGGAAATCCAGTTCAACACTCAATGACAAAGCACATCAGCATTAGGTACCATTTCATAAGGGAATATGTGATGGAAGGTATAGTGAAATTGCATTTTGTCCCAACAGATCAACAACTAGCAGATATCTTCACAAAACCACTATGTGAAGCTACCTTTACAAGACTGGTAAATGAACTTGGAATGGTTTCAAGTTCTTTCTCAAAATCTATTTAGTTTTTGTTCTCATGCATCAGACTTTATGACCAGTGTTTACATATTATCTTATCTCAATGTAATCTGTGCTTAAACTGTAATATATTAAATACTGATTGTTATCTGATGTGATTTTATATACTCTGATAGTGTTTTAAATGTTCTGTGACTATTCAATCTAATGAGGATTATTTGTTAGATGTTGACTTAGTAGTCTTTAACAAACTGAGTATCCCATGTTTGAATTAGTTATTTATGTGGAAATCCATAACACAAGCAAACTCTGATTTTGATCTTAGTCAAATTTACTCCTTGTATCTTATTACTAAGTCACAAACTAGATAATTGCTTCTCATCTGTCAAATTCTGATGTCAGTAAATCTTAAGGATGAACTACATGCTTGATAAGTCTCACTTATGTGAAGAAACCAAAAGAAAAGAAAAATTGAAGTTAGGTACTCCTTTGAGATCTAGAGTAAATATGTGAAAGGGAAGACCCAAGTGCATTGCTGGTATTAAGTTATATGCATTAGAAAAGCAAGTAAATTTTTCTTGGTCACTTTTCACATTCCCTGATTTATGGAGAAATACTCTAATAATAGCATAAATTCTGATAGCAGTTGTGACTCATTTACACTGAGAATCCACTTTAAAAAGAATGTCAAAAGATGTATAAAATGAGCACAAACAGTTGAGGTGGACTCTTATATAAATTTTTTCTATAGTAGACTTCAAAATTAAAGACAGATTTTAAGCATTTTTCTTAGTTATGCCTTATTTCTAAGATATCTGAAGTTTATCAGACTTTAATATTTATCTGATCATTTGTAAATGCACACACTCTCACTCCATGTGAATGATGAAAATTACTATAGTGATTAAGTTATTTTTGACAAACAGTTAAGTCTTATTTGCATAAATTCTGAGGACAAGTTCTGATGAAAGTTCTGATGATAAAACTGTGAAGAAACCAGTCAGTATTTGTGTGAAGAATCACAGACACAGTCATTCACTTCTTGAGTACAGAAGCCATGTTCTGATGAACGTTAAATTATGATAATAGTCAAGTTCTAATGCAAATCCTGATGGAAACTCTGATGCTTACGTGGCATTATTTAATTACTTGGCTTATTTTTAGTATTTACTGTAACGGTTATATTTTGTCAGAAAATAATTAAGTGAGATAAAAATAGTGATAATCATTTGGTTAATGGGTTGCGTGTTTATTTTGGTTATAGCATGTGAGCAATAATTACTGCACATTTATGGTGCCCACTCATTACTTTTTTTGACTGTTTCCATGTTGCCAGGTGTAAAAAGTATGTTCTGCTTCACAAAATTAGCCGTTGTCACGTGGGGTGTATAAATAAGAGAGTTAAAAGATTTTACAATCTTTTACCTACTATTCTTATTTTCTAATCTCTCTTATTCTCTCTCACTCTCTAATATTCTCTAAAGCTATTTCTTACAGGCATTTTATCAAACACCTTTCGTACACACAACTTTCACTTAATTTCTTACAGAAATGGCACCCAAGGACATCATCTTTAATGGAGCCAAGTATGTCCCCAACAACTATATGGCTATTCTTAGCAAGGATGATGCTCCATCAGATCTTCATTTCATCCAAGACTTTCTTGCTAACAGTGAGATTGGGTATGCTTTGACCCAACCTCAATTACTCTTAGGAACTCAAATACTGGAGTTTTGGAGGAGTGGAGTTTATGATGATGGTGGTGAGGCTGGTTCCCCAAGTATTATCTTCACAACAGGGGAAGAAGAGCATCTGGTTACTTTGTCTACTGTTAGACAAGCTCTACATCTGCCAGAAAATTGCAATTTCAATGCTCAGATTGAGGAGCCACTTCTACAGGGTATGATGGTCAATCTTGGCTACGAGAAAAGTATGTCCAAGATGGGACAGCTGAAGAGGCCATACATCAGAGAGGAGTGGAGCTACTTCTTTGACTGCATCACCAGAGCTTTTGCCAACAAATTCTCCAACTTTGATGCCATTCTCATTCTCAGTCAGCAAATAGGGTATATGCACTTCTAAATCAAACTCACTTAGATTATGCTACTGCTATTTTGGGTTTTATTGAGGATAGGATGAAGGAGGACCCAAATACTGTTTACTTTGCGAGATTTTGTCAACTCATTTACAGTTTTTGTTGTCCTGATAAGTCCCAAAACTTTAGTGAGATAATTCAACCTTTTAAACTTGCTAAAAGGGCCTTCACAGACTTGTTATCTACTGATAATAAGAAAGAGATACTAAGACCCCTTCAAATTCCTGATTCTGTAAAACACTTCTTAGTAAACTCTGACCCCACCACATACACACCCAAATTTCCTGAAGTTGCACCCTCTCAACCTCCATCAGTACCTACAACCAATACTCAACCAGCTCAATCCTCTCAACCACAACCACAGCCTACCATCAGAACTTATTTCCAATCTGCACAATCTTCTCAACCCCAACCATCTGCTACAACATCTAGACCCAAACCTTCAAGAGCAAAATATGTTCCTAAATCTCCACCAAGGAGAAGAAGGATGATTCTTAGGGATGAATCAGATGAAGAGGAGAAAGTCCATGTTCATGCATCAGAACCTGTGACACTAGAAGCTGAAAATGTAATTTTTCAGAAGGAAGTAGCAGCTGAAAAGGTAACTCCTCAGAAGGAAACTGAAGTTGAGGGTTCTAGTATTTTAAAGAGGAAAAGAACTTCAAGTTCTGATGCTGCTCAAGCAACTCCTCCACCATCCAGAAGATCAAAGAAAATTAGAGCAGGAAGGCATATGGCACAACCTCAATCTGAGGATGCTAAGGAAGCTGAGGAAGGGGATCATGAATCTCTGATCTCATTAGGTCCAATGGTGATTGAAGCTTTTCCACCTCCACCTCAAGCTAAAGACACTGTTCCAGACACAGTGATCACACATCATGTCTCTCCTATCAAAGAAATTGTTACAGTTGAAGATTCAGGATTAAGTCCTGAAATTGACATTCATAGGCTGACCATTCCATCTGTCCTGTTTCTGGAAGAACCACAAGGACAAGTTACAACTCCACCTGTTTCTCCACTAAATGCTGAAGTTCCTATCACTCCAATTCTGGATGAGGAAACAGATGAAGTTGTACCAGAATCTCCTACAGCCACACACACACTTGTGTTGTTAGAAGATGATGAGTTTCTTGCAAGTTCTGGAGACAGTGCTCCAGTCAATACTCCAGCTCCAATTCTTGGAAAGGAGGAACTGTTGAAATATGTTGAACAAGAAGTTCATGTTCGATGGGAAGAGACTTACAGAGGAGTTGAATGGACCAAGAAGGGGAATGAATCTGATTTCATTCCCAGCTCAAAAGTTTTGTTAGATCATATTGCAGAAGCTGATGAGTTGATGACAAATTTTGATTTCAAAGCTCAACTTAAAGTCACAACTCTCAGTACCAAAAGCCTTCAAGGTCAACACTCCATTACTCATGACAAGGTTAATAAACTACAGGAAAATGCTGATAAACTGGACCTGATGGTCAAGCTAGACAAGAACAGGTTTATCAGACCTATTCATGAGAAAGTAGAGTCTATTGAGAAAGTTCAAGAAAAGCAACAGGCCCAATTGACTGAGGTCCTGCAGAATCAAGCCTCTCAACAAGCTCAACTGAATGAAATCCAATCATCAGTGGAACTTCTTCTATCTCTACTCCTACCAGATGATGCCAAAAAGGGGGTGAATGCAGTGAAGTCCAAATGCTCAACTAGTCAAGTACTGAAGAAGAAGGATGATAAAGGATATGCCCAGGGAAACCCTAGCAAGGGTCAAGGTCAAGGGCAAAGCAGCAAAGTTTCTTCAAGGAAACTAATTTCTGATTCTAGCAAATCTTCTACACAGAAGAAGACAAGTTCTGAAGCTGTAAATACTCAAAATTTAATAGCAAGTTCTGATATCAAGTTCTGATATTCTCATTCAAGGAGGAAGTCAAGACTCTCAGAAGTTTTTGCAAACTTTGAAACTTAAGGGAATGGAGACTACAGTCTATTATTAAGATCCCAAGATTCAGACACTTGATGAAAAAATTTCTAGAAGACTATTTCTCAAGCATAACCCTGGAATGGATTTAGAGACTCTTAAGGAGGAAGAATCTAAATTTGCAGCTGAGAAGACAAATCTTAAATCTAAAGATTTTAATGCAAAGAAACCTCCAAGGCCTAAGGCAAAATGCATTGTGATCAAGGAAAGCTCTGAGGCTTCAAAGCCCAAGACAAGATCACAAGTTAAAATTGATCTCAAGGCAAGAGGGAAAGGAAAGATTGATGAACCAACAAAGACACAGGAGATGGAGATTCCTCAAATCCTGATGAAACCAGTGTGTAAAATGGTTCAAGTTTATAATGATACAGCTGTTGAAGATGAAACTGTTGAAACTCTAAAAAGAAGAAAGATTATAGAAGAATCTAAGACAACCTCTGACATAGCTCAAGTTGTTCAGAGTGAAGACATTTCAAAATATCAAGGTATAGATGAAACAACAAATTCTGATCAAGTCATCAAGACATCAACCTCTGACAAAGCTCAAGTTGATTTGAACAAAATGACAATTACTGATAAGAGAAAACTCCTATGGAAAAATGTTAATCCATCAGATCCTAAGAAAAGTCAACTACTATATGATTGCATGACTGTTAGATTGAAAGTCAGAGAAGCAAGAGACAGTGCTGGATTAGGTTCTGAAGAAGCCAAGATCAAGACATGATTTGAAGTACTTACTAGAGATCCATTTTTATTAACTGACAAACCATTTGAGGAAGTTACATAGAAACACCTTGACAAGGTTATATCTGTTCAAGTGGTACTGGATGCTCATGATAAAAGTAATGTCAAAGAAAAGCTGATTCTATTTCTTGAAGATAGAAGAACATACAGAATGTCAGAATCAGATGTGCTGAACAAAACTCTGAAAGAACTTCAATTCTTTCATTATCTTTTGGAGATAAAGTCTGAGATTACCAGGAGACGGTCAAATTTCATAATGAAGACCATAAGGGATAAAACCAGAATCTCTGGATCAAGGATTACAGAATTCATTCCAAATACAGTTGAAGATGATGGAAGTGAAATTCCAATAAAGAATGATTCTGCTAAACTTGAAGTTATTCTGAAAGAGAAATGTTTGTGATATAATAAAGACTCATCTCATCCAAGAGTAATCAGACTTGGTGATGGATTGGAAAGAAATCACATCTCAGCACTTAGGACTGCAATCTACCAGATTGGAAGTCAAGATGAAGAAATGAAGCAAGTCAAAGCTACATTAGCTCAAGTCATGAGGAATGCAGAAGAGAAGATGATATCAAACTTTGTCAAGAATCACTTTGGATTCAGATTGACTCAGTAAGATTGGTAAAAGCTACAAGGACTGTAAGTTGTAGTTAGTTGTTTAAATAAACTCTCATTGCATTTGTACTTAAATGTTTTTGACATCATCAAATCTATTAACTTGTATATTTTTCATAATTTACAAGTTGGGGGAGATTGTTAGATATATTTGTGATGTCATGTCTAATCCGTTGTGTTTAGTTTCAGAACTTAATATCAATTTTTACTGGAAATCAGAACTTACTGAAGTCAGAACTTATATCAGAACCTAAGGCCGTCATGATTTATATCAGGACTTAAGTGTGGGTACTTCAGATAAGGAATGCAGCTCATTTACAGGAGATGATCATGACTAAAACAATAGAAGATATGCATGAAGAGTTAGACAGCTAGAAGACTTGTAGAAGATAATATCTTATTGATATATTTTAGGAGACAAAATTATATTCCATATCAATTAGAAGATATCTTGTAACTGTGTACTACATAAACAAAGCTTAGGGTTTACACTATAAGTGTTATCATTCACGAGAACATTATACATTGTAACCTAGCAGCTCCTACTGATATTGTTCATCACTAAGAGAGTAGTATACCCTACTTTGTAACAGAGCTTATTATAGTGAATAAACTTGATTACTGTTACATACTTGTGTTTTAAATTGATTTGATTGTATGAACACTATATTCAACCCCCTTTGTAACACCCCCAAATCCGGGGTCGGGGATCCGGGTTGTCACGAGTTCCATTTCCCTTAATAACACCCAATCTTAATAAATAATCAACTACTCTGTACTGTGACCCCACAATAAACATACACACCACAAGTTATAGTCTCAGAGATGAATATCCAAAAAAATAATCACAAGTCGTTTTATTCCACAATTATATGCCAATACACCTTAAAAGGGTTTCTGAATAAATTTACATTTCTTTGCCATTATTACAATTCATAAATATACATAAATCTGGTACATCAAAAGTTGAAGCCTAGCCTATTGGTAGTTCCTTCCTCAGCTACAGTGACATCAATGCCTATAGGAAACTGCGGAACGTTTCCTATCCGCTCGCGAATTGGGAGCTTGGTCATGTTCATCTTTTCTATCTGTTGTTATGTGATGAAAGAAGAAAGCAAGGGTGAGCAGCAAGCCCACCAAAATAATATGTATAATGATTTACAGTATATGAGCCTTCTCATAGTACTCATGAAAGTCTTGGTCAAAAGAAATGAACCAAGTTTGATATCTTAATGCGATGAAGTCGCAAAATATTCAGTATATATATATATATATACTTTTCAAAATATGGGAAGTCCTCTTCCATGCATAATACACACAGAGTTCCAGTGTATAACTGTATAAAAATATCGTTGCAAGGTGATCTCATATATCTAACCTTGTCTCAACGTTTTTCTGAAAATCTTTGTCATGCATAAGATAATCATTTACTAGATATAAGTTTAAAAGATGAAGTTACAAGATACTCCAATATACTTATATCTTTTCCAAATACTACTTGAACTACCACCGTTCAAGTTATAATTAGTTCAAAAGTTCATCACATAGATGAGACTACAAGACAAGATTTGAATAGATTCAATCTTTGAATATCATTATAAATAATGAAGTTACGAGATACTTCATTAAATCCCGATATATATATACACCTATATATATACATTTCATACACTCCTTGAAAACCTCTATTATGAAAATTATAAACAGAGTTACAATATCCAATGAATTTGGAAAGGAGAAAACCTTGGCATAAACCTGATATCTTGCTGATCAGGCAAAGATACCAATAAGTAACCTTTTCTACTAGTAGATGGACGAATTCCCCACTGGTCATCACCCTGGCCGCAATAGGACCTTATGCTGGACTGCGACTCAGCCACTTACGTATTTGATGGACTCCCACTGAGCCACTTACACTTTCATGGACGCCCAGTGAGCCCATGTTGCTTATGCCGACTCAAATAGATGAACTTACTTCCCGAACGATGGGCAAGTAATCAAGATGTTTTCTCAAAACAGCAACCTCGTTGCGAATGTAAAATACACCACTGAGCCGGATCCCTCAAGTTTTGAACGATTATTTAAATCCCCTTTAAAAGGAAGATCTTAAATATAAAAATGAGTTTTGGGATCCGCTCTAACTTTTAAAAATCATTTTGAAGACTCGAAAACACTTTAAAGAGTGTTTGGAGTAATGCTGATTTAATGAAATAAATCAGTCCCAATATATTAGAAAATATCTGAATATTATTATTTAATAATATTCCCATAAAGAATAATCTTTATAAAATAATTGAAGTAGAAGTTTTAAAACTTATACTTGAAATGAGTATTAAATAACCAAAGATATACTTATACGAAAGTACTATCTTTATTTGAATAATCAAAGATAAGTTGATTATCGACACCTTATTCTTTAATAAAATAAAGAACATATCTCAGCAAATAATCGGAGTCATAGATCCTCAAATGAATATTCAAATAATATTCAATAAATAAAATAAGCTGAGTCATAAGCCCTCGAATGAATATTCGAACTAATATTCAATAAATAAATAAGCTGAGTCATAAGCCCTCGAATGAATATTCGAAATAATATTCATTAAATAAAATAAAGGAGGCATACATCCTCAAATGAATATCCAAGTAATTTTCAATAAATAATATAAAGGAGTCATAAGTCCTCGAATAAATATTCAATATAATATTCATTAATAAAATAAAGTTATCGAATAAACCTTATTCGATTAATAGTTTTGAAAACTATAACCATATATATATATAAATATATATATAATCTACTCGGGATCCTCGACTCCCGGTTTTAGAAAATGTTTTCACCTTTGGGTCCCTATACTAAGGGTATATGCAAATTACCGCTATTCTCTAGCATAGGTATTATCAACTGAACCAACAGATATATATGGCAAGAATACGAAACAGGCATGCATATATATACCATATCAGCATGCTTCAATATATCGCAAAATTTGCTAATTAACCAACATGCATTTATCACAAGATAATGCATATACATATATACATCACAACAACAGTATAACGGGTAGAAAACTTGCCTGAGTGACTGAGGGTTACAAATGGCTCGGGACGAGTCTGGTAACCTATAAACAACAAGTAAGTTGGAATTAAACCAAAGTCACTTGTAAATCTATACTTTAACCAACTTAGACTCTAACGCTTGCTTTGCGCTTACTGATTCTCTTAAGTCACTCGAGTACCCTCGGCTCCACCATTTTTAATAATTTAACCATTACGAGTTTTAAGGTGATTCCTTCGCGAGTGTCTTACCAACCGCCTAACACACTTAACATAATTGTTTCATACACTAATTAACCCTTTAAGGTCCTTAACCAAGGTTTCAAAGTAAGGCGAGGGGTAATGATTCGGTCGCGAAACGCCGTTACTTAAAACGTTCGTTTCTCCTAAACCGTACATCGGAATCAAACGAACTACATATCAAAACGAAGCTCGTAACATGAACTATCTAAAAATGGCAATGGTCAAAACCTAGCAGGGAGTTCTCGGGTCCTAATGTTATGAACGAAAGCAGTCTAAAGTAAATCGGACATTACGACGGCTATGTTTACGCGATTTCCTAAATTTTTACCATTCCAAATCATATCAATCCAACTACCAATCAACAACAACTCAAGATACACATCAATGCTACTGATTTCAGTCATAATAAGCTCAAGGATCTCAATCCAATCATATATTATAACATCTCCAAATTCAACTAAACTACTTAACAATTAAACTCGAATCATGCTTATCATTCAAATTACTACTCATCCATCCAAACCATCTCCAAACTTCAACATTCAAACTTATTACTAAAGGGTGTGAAGATTTATACCTTCCTTGGGAGATGTTAAGTTGCTAGGAAGCCTTAGGGAGCCTCCTACAAGCTTGATCTTTCCAAAGAAATCAAGAACACAAAGTTAGGCTTTGAAGTTTCTAAAAGTCCGATTTAAAGAACTGTAAAAATGAGGGTCTTATCATGCTTATTTAGAAGAGACTTGTGAACAAGAGTTGTAGGACATCTCAATACCTTTCCAACGAGCTATAGAACACAACATTTGAGTGAGTATTGAAGGAGATATGGCAGTTTGAAGTTGCTGGGTTTGTTTTAGCCGAGAGCTTTCTTCTTGAAATGGGAAAGTCAACTTCTAATTTTTGTGTTTTATGATATTTGCTTGGTTGCTTCTCCTTTTTGCCTTGAAAAATGTTTTAGCTTTTTACCATGGTAAATTTTACATGGCCCAAAATCAACCAACAAAACAAAACCCCTTGTCATGCTTATGTCATCTTGCACATGTCATAATGCTTCCACTTGTCCACACCTTGTTGGTTTGATGACATCATCATCCCTAACCTCCTTGATTAACTCCTAATTGCTTGCCTAATGACCGCTGATCTGTTATACGGTTCGCTTAACTTTCGTTTTCGTTTATCGTTTGAGGGATCATACCCGGGATCTTATTACTTAGGTTTCTTTAACCTTTCTCAATACATTATATTCCTTTCATGATCCTCTCTTATAATCCTTGAATTTAAATCCTTTTTATTCTGTTACCTTATACTCAATTCTTTCTGTATCTGGTAGATTTTCGGGAAAAGTCAAAGTGTTCGAATTTGGATTCTGACGATCTTTACATACACTTATTTATCATATAGAGTACTAATAATATCCCAGAAGATCAATAA
Organism: Apium graveolens; assembly: GCF_009905375.1. Lineage (NCBI taxonomy): Eukaryota > Viridiplantae > Streptophyta > Magnoliopsida > Apiales > Apiaceae > Apium > Apium graveolens. The sequence goes on along the minus strand of NC_133651.1, from coordinate 227,908,230 downwards.
AAGAGCCCCTACATAGTGTGGTATGAAAAGTTTTCTTATTCAGCATAATCAGCAAAATCACTATTCATAAGGGTTTCAAAAATTCCAAAAATTGGGGTTATTACACCCTTCTATAGTGTTGTGTGACCTAACATACTCATAAAAATTTGAGCCGGCTACTAGCCATTTGACGCCTAGCCTTATTCACAACTAGCAATAAAATCCAAGTTTTTCTCCAGTTTTAAAATTCAGTGTTCTTTTGCCATTAAGAGAATACAAAAAATTCTAGATATAAACAAGTGATTAAATCTTAACAAATAAATAAATATGATCATGATCTAGATCAAAAGCAGCATATAAGACTTGTGAATTTTTTTATTTCTGGCATGCCAATCAATTCATTAGTATTAAACATCCCTTCATTCGTCATCACTACACTCAAATTAACATCAATTTCTCAATCAGAAATAGCTCAACCTAAGGGATCATGTTATATGCATGAAAATGCAACTACATGGACTCACATAATAACACGAACAAAAATGCAAACAAAAATGACCTAAATGAACAATTATGCCAAAATATGAATGAAATACACTAAACATGCAATATGAATCTATATGGACACAACACAAACTAATCCTTACATTATCACCCCCAAACTTAAAAGTTTTAATGTCCCCAATGAAGGCAATAATAAGGATACAAGGCATACCTAGTCGTCGGGAGGATCACCCTACTCGGGTGGAGAATCAGGCGGTGGGTAAACATAATCAACTCCAAATACAGGCCAATTGACCTCGACATTAGTATCCCGGAAAACAGTGCCCAAAGCATGTGTCAAATATGCAGCAAAATGACGGTAAATGTCGTGCATGGCCTCCATATGCCTGGTCAATCTCCTGTACTGCTCATCACCAACACCAGTCCTATCAAAAGCCTGCTGCACATGAGAAGAACACTCTATAGGCACGGGAGGATCCATCCGACCACTCTCTATATCATCAAAAATATATTCCAACCCCTTATCATGGGGTGCACCTAAGAATGTATAACTCAAGTGATCTGGTAGTGGGTTGAGCTCAAGTGTGAGAGCTTCTTCAATAGATGGTTGAAAACGCTCCTCAGAATCTTTCAGCTCTATTAAACCAAGAGACTCGAATGGCAGATCCATCCCCCTTTTCCATGGAGAAGCATTCAAATACTGCAGTTGATCTGCCCCTTCTTCATCTTCACTATCACATTCCCCTATCAAGGCTCTCTCTAAAGTATGTATCCTTAGCACTTGCTCAAGTTTCGAATTCACTACAGAATCGACCATCTCTACTTTAAAGCATTCATTTTCATCAATTGGAAATTTTGTTGCTTTGAACACATTAATGGTGACTTCTTAATTTAGAATCCTCATTATAAGCTCTCCCTTCGGCACATCGATCAGAGTTCCGCCAGTAGCTAAGAATGGTCTCCCCAAGATAATGGGAATTTTCTTATCTTACTCAAAGTCCAAAATTACGAAATCAGCAGGGAAGATGAGTTTGTCCAACTTAACCAAGACATCCTCCAATATTCCTCACGGATAAGTGATGAAACGGTCAGCTAGTTGCAATGACATGTATGTCGATTTTGGATCAGGTAGACCAAGCTTCTTGAAGATAGAAAAGGGCATCAGATTGATGCTAGCACCCAAATTACACAAGTATTTATCGAAAGACAAGTTCCCAATAGTACAAGGAATAATGAAACGTCCATGATCTTTAAGCTTCAGAGGAAATTCTTGTTGTAGAACTGCACTACACTTCTCCATTAGAGCAACGGTTTCCAACTCCTTAAGCTTCACCTTCCATGAGAGAATACCTTTCATGAACTTCGCATAGCTCGGCATTTATTCTAGAGCTTCTGCAAAAGGTATGTTGATGTGCAACTTCTTGAAAACCTCCACAAATTTGGCAAATTTCTTATCTAACATCTGCTTCTGAAGTCTTTTAGGATATGCCGGAGGTGGATAGACTTGTTTATCCCCTGTATTACCCTCAGGAAGTTTGTTTGCAACAGCTTTCTTCTTCGGTTCCACCTCGGCATCCTTCTGCACAACTTTTTTAGCTATAATCTCATTTTATGGAATTGGCAAGGGTGCAGATGCACCTGCATTCTAGACAGAATATTTTAGACACTTTGTCTTGCTGAATTTTGGGGGCTTGTTACCTTTCCAGACCCCAAGGTGATGGCGTTCACCTGTTCTTTAACTTCCCTCTTTCCAGGATTGGCTTCTGTATCACTAGGAAGCGTTCCTGGTAGTCGATTCAATAAGGCATTAGCAATTTGTCCTATTTGGTTCTCCAGAGTCTTGATAGAAATAACCTGACTTTTGCATATAAGAGCCTGATTTTTGCACATAAGCCTCAACTCCTCCAATTCAGATTTTTCATTCGAAGATTGACCTGCACCTCCATGAGTTTGTTGTTGAAGTTGGAGTTGTTGTCTTGGTGTAAATTGTTGCTGAAAACCAGGAGGATTGAATTGCTTGTTTCCAAACTGTTGGAATGGCTGTTGCATCACATTCTGATTATTGTTCCAGCTGAAGTTAGGATGATTCCAGTTGTCAGGATGATAAGTGTCTGGAACTGGTTGCTGCGATCTTTGAAATTTTCTCACAAACTGAGCTGATTCACTAGATATATCGCATTGCTCCATTGCATGCGAACCTGCACACAGCTCACAAACATTGGTTATCTGATTAACACCATAGTTAGCCATAGAATTGATCTTCATAGACAACACCTTTAGTTGAGCAGTGATAGCCACAGCTGTATCCACTTCAAGAACTCCTACTACCTTGCCATGTGGCAATCTCTGGGTTGGATACTGATATTCATTAGCAGTCATCAGTTCAATTAGCTCATAAGCTTCATTACAGCTCTTAGCCCATAAGACTTCACCTCATACTGCATCGAGCATGGGTCTTGACTGTGCTCCCAAACCGTTATAGAAGCAATCGATGATCATCCAATCAGGCATTCCATGATGAGGACACTTCCTAAGCATCTCCTTATACCACTCCCAATCTTCACGTAGCGATTCCCTTGATTGCTGCGCAAACTGAGTAAGAGCATTCCTGATTGAAGCTGTTTTTGCCATAGGGAAGAATTTAGTGAGAAACTTTTGAGAAAGATCTTCCCAAGTAGCAATTGAACCAGCTTGTAGAGAGTGTAACCAACTCTTAGCCTTGTCCCTTAGAGAGAATAGGAACAGTCTCAGTTTCACTGCATCCTCAGACACACCATTGAACCTGAAGGTGTCGCAGATCTTTATGAAATACCTGATGTGCATATTTGGATCTTCCGTTGGAGAACCCCTAACCTGGAGTGAATTCTGTACCATTTGAATCATGTTAGACTTGATTTTAAAGGTATTAGCAGCAATGGATAATCTGACAATGCTAGACTAAATGTCATTAATCTTTGGTTGAGAATAATCCATCAAAGCTTTCGTATCTGCTGCTAGTTCTCCCATTGCAATAAAAACTAGAGTACCTGAAACATACCACTAAAGTAAACCTTGTAAGAAAATAATCTGAGTCAGTGAACTTTAACGACCACTGATGACAAACACATAAACTAATTTTAACACCGAGTCCCCGGTAGCGGCGCCAAAAACTTGTTTGTACTAAAACACACTCGAAAATACACGCAAGCGTACGTGATCAGAAGTAGTATAAGATTTAAGTCGAGTTCGTTCCCACAGAGACTGGTTTTGGTTAAGTTCAGATTATACACTTATACAACAATGTATGATTATCATTCACAACTCAGACAAGTAACAAGTTTGAGTTGGTTAACTACCTAAGAGATTATACTAGCATGCATTAACTAAGAGATTAAAATTGATTTACTTATATGAGAATAAACATGGGATTCTAACTTCATTAAATACTTCATTCAAAGTCTATGTCTTTAACCCTAGCATGTGATGGTGATGAGAACTAATCAGATAACACGAAATTAGTATACGTCAACTTTCATTGTACATAGACCCTACTACTAAGCATCCACAATTAAGAAAGAAGATAGCAGACACCAATTATGCTTAGACCCTATATGTCTATAAGATTTGAAAACATAACGGTTAAAGAGCAAGTTATCTATCTTGATTACATATGGTGAATTAGATGGTTAAAATTACCTACAAAGTATGTATGTCAATTCATACATAAACCAATGCTACCATGGCAAGTTCTAAACCTCTATATTCACTATCACTTTAATAGAGATTAATAAACAATCTTAGATGTTAGCTACGCATCAAAGACGAATAAGGACAACCAAACTAGGAAATCATAAATCACTACACACTAAAGATTATAAAACAATTAACTATTGAAATCCATATATAAATCCGTGAGAACCCCATGACAACGATTAGTTCATAATCGAAATCGTCACCATGGGTTCCAATGAAAACATGATATAAATAATATAAGAGTACTAATTCATTAGATGAGTGGCTCAAGCTTGTGGAAGCTTTAAGAGGAACTAAAATTATAGAAGAAATTGAAGTGTTAATATCTCTTAAGGATCTTATTAGAAAGGAGCCACGCTATGAGGATTTTATATAATGAATGCCTTGTTAAAACTTCTATAACCACTCAATGTTAAATATTATATTTTTGTCAATTTTTACGTAAAGAATTATTGTCATTGTAGTTTGGGGTTAGTCTTGTTAACAGGAATGAATTTGTGATAAGCAATCTTCTCACAAATTGGGGGAGATTGTTGTGCAAGACATGCCTGTACTATAACAAGACTAAGTCAAATTGACAGCCTTAAGTAAGTTGTATGATCATCTTTGTTTGCATTTTGTATTGTATCACTTAAGTCTGTAAAAGTGTAAATAGATTAGAGTAAAGTATTTTTCTGTAAACAGTCTCAAGCCTAGGAATGAACTATGGAAAAAGATCATGAAGATCATGCCTCATAGACACTGTGAAAAGTTTGGATTGACTCATTATCCACATAACACGTACACATAAGGCATGTAACCATATTATTCATATAACACATAATCACATAATTCATGTAGCACATAAGTTGAATCGTCAAAAGATAAGTCTTGATATGTTTAGAATTGAAATCGGGTCAAAAAGTGTATTTTATCGATCAATCACCGACTCAGAATGATTCATAAAATAAATGCCCTTTTTATACAAAAGAAGTTAGGTCTCCAAAATATTTTTAATAGAAGTAGAATATTTTTCTGAGTCTATTGGCGTTCATTTCGTATTAAACGGACGTGTGAGGAACCGGTTTTTTGGTAGGTTTTGATTATTTTGTTAAACGTAATTAAGTATATAATTAAATTAGAAATCTAGGAAGTTTACTAAATCAGATAATAATCCTCCCTTAGGATTTCTTTTGCGGCATTTTCCGGGAATCAAGTCAAATTCAATTTAACCGGATATAAAACCCTAAAATGTTTTCCGACACAACTTATGTGGCATATATTTAGAATGAATATTTCAACCTAATGATATATTATATTCTATATTATTTATGTCAAAGAAAGAAATGGTAACGGCTATTTGCACGAAAAACGAGAATTTTCAAACACCGCTTTTACGTACTAAAACTGTCAAATTTATTTAAAAGCATGTCGATCTTAAATTTTTAATCTCAAATATATTTGATATATTCATTTGAATATTAATATCAAATTATCTTACCAAAAGCCATGCTAAAAGATTAAAAACAGATTTTATTCCGTAAAACCCGTAATTGCTTATTTATCAGGATAAAATCAATATAAATTTAAGTGTAAATATTCCTCAGACCTCATAGTCATTATTATTCAAGTAATATTATGTTTTAATTTATATCAAGTCAAAACATTTGTCTAAGTTGTCGGTAAAGACAAACAAATTTTTCGATCGCTCCGGAAGGCTGTTTCAACATTCGAAAAATCTAAAACGGTACTTCCTAAAATTTTTTTGACTTCAAACTTGGGATTTGTCACTAAAATAATGTTTCCTAATATTGGTAGAAATTTTGTAATTTTCGCATGACTTTTTCCGGGACCCCTAAAATCCGTACGTAAGTGATTTTTGGGTCGCTTAAAAGTCATAGATGGACATATAATTTTAAGGTAAAATTTTGTCCTTGATCTACCAGGAATATTTCTAGAAGATCCCCAAAGTTTCATAATTTTCCTGTGATTTTTCAATTTAATGGAAACTACGCATTTTTGCTCGTCGATTTCGTGTCTATTGGCTATATAATGTGTTTAAATATTATATAAATAGTGGGCCACGTTTTTGGCTACTTTAATTTGAATTTTCAGCTGGTCTTATACACCCACATTCCTAGACACCTAGTGCTTATACTTTAAGCATTCTTTTAGCTTTAAAATAAAGCTAAAATGACCATTTTTTGGCTATAAATAAAGCCCCACCCCCCACTTCTTTTCCAAGCCATTTTGAGCCAAAGAAATTCTGGAATTTTCTCTTCTCTTCCTTTTGTTTATGCAGTAGCTAAAAGCTCCCAAGAGTTTTAGTATTCAAGCCTTCTTTAAACCATAATTTCATACACTTTTAAACTTGTTTTACTACCCTTTTTTTGCTCAAACCCGCCCACTTGGATCCACTTAATTTTGCTACCCCTAGAACAAATTTCTAGTAGCATTTATGTGTTCTTGAAGCATCCAAAATTCCATTTTATAAGCCGTTACTCCACCCATTTTCCCGGGCAATTTTCGGCCACTTTCCGACCAACTTTTGGTGTGTTTTTGGCTTCAAATCAACTCTTATCTCTTTTAATTATCTCTTCACTTTGAAAGAGGAATTTGAGCCTTTTTAAGGCCAAGAGTCATAAGTTGGTTAGTGTTTGTGTTAGTGCTAGCTCGCTTAATTTTTAAGCACAAACATTCGGGTTTTTACGACATATATACACTAGCATAAATTCTTGTTCCTAAAAAGTATATATAATTCGTAAACCCACCAAGAGAGTTTAAAATTTATTTTACTCTCTTGATTTATTTGTTTTCCCTTGATTAAGTTCGGGATCTAAAACAACTACGGTTTTACTTTAAAAAATCCGAGTAAGTGATTTCGTATAAGTCGACTATACGGCAAAAATGAATAGCTTTCTTTTTGTATTTTGTAGTAACCATTCTTAACTCATATTCCAAGTTGTAGACCATTTGTATAAGTCTCATATAGAGATATAAACAAAAATCTCCTTGTTGAATATTTACGAGTTAACTCACTTTATTTCCGAGTCGAAGTCGATTTGTATAAGTCGAAGGTGACCACATAAACAATAGACTTCTTCGTTTGAAATATCAAGTGACATAAACTAAACTAAAATTCCGAGATAAAGAATTTTTGTATAAGTCTCGCTATAATTATAAAGAGGCATAACGAAGATCTCTCGTCGAATATTTAGTAAGTTTATTATTTAACTTTGAATTCGAGTTGTAAGCTATTTGTATAAATCTCATATTATTATTTATAGATATAAACAAAAGCTTCCTTGTTGTATTTAGAAGTTATAATCAACTTTGAGTTACAAGTTCAAGGCCTCTCGTATAAAACATATATTAGTTAAAAACGAGCCTTACTTGTTTAATTCTTAAAGTTAAACCAACTTTATTTTCCGAGTCGAGAAATATTCGTATAAGTCAATATATGACATAAACGAAGTCTCCTTGTTAAATACTAAGTGGTTACTCTCTATTTGTTTAAAAAGCCATTATAACTTAATTGTTATATTTCTCACGAGGCTTTTATAAAAAATGAGATATACTTGAATTTTTATTCAAGTGGTTAATATTTGGCCTTGAATTATATTCGACCTAATATTTAATATCTTATTTAGTGTTAGTGTTTAAGCGCCCTCGTTGTGTTTTATACTTTACATTTTATTTAAGATATTGAATTATCTCTCGGATTTAGTATCGTTATATACTAATACAACCTTCTTTATTACAAAAGGGATTATATAAGTAGTAAGTACTTGTATTATATTCTTTGACGTGAGTCGAAGTGAGGTGATTCTCGCTCTAGGACCCAAGTTTTAGACACGCCGACGGGGAGTTGGGTGTCTACGCACCGTGAAGAGGAGGAAAGATCCAAGACCCGATCTAAGATCCAAGACCAGCAAAGGGTGTAGAAACGAAGTCTACGCAAAGGGTATTGCATAAGTTGTGAGGAAGTAACGGGGAGTTACGTTCCGAGATAAACTTTCAAGGGTTCTACTTAGATTACGAGGAAGTAACGGGGAGTTACGTTCCAAGATTAATCTAATAGGTTTTGCTATTGTATTTTGAGGGATTAGCGGGTAGTTAAGTTCCAAGATAAATACATAGTATTATAAAGGCTTCTCCGCCTACTATAAAAGAGTAACATTGTAGTAGAGAAAATCTCGAATCCGGGGAGGAGTTCGGGGACTGGACTAGGGGTGAGTGGACTCCAATTTTGCTGAGTTAGCCACCGCGAACCAGGATAAAATCCTTGTGTCATACTCTATTTCTTTACCGCTTTACTTTCCGCACTCGATCTACTTGTTTTCAAGTAATGATTTTTTAAATGGTAAAGAAAATTTCAAAAACGCCAAGCTCTAAATTTTAAAAGGTTATAAGCTATTCAACCCCCCCTTTAGCTTATTAACCCCTATTTCGGGCCTAACAGTTGGTATCAGAGCAGTGCTTTTGACTGTGTTTATTGTCCTTAAATTGAGCCGATTTACGCAATAAAATGTAGATCTGTGATGGCGTAAATGAGTACTATTGGTTGTGGCGAAGGTCTCTCTAGTTCTAGACCTCCCTTATTCGACAACATAAACTTTGCCACTTGGAAAACATGATTTATAATTTATGCTAAATCCCAAGGAGTCAAAGTTTTGATGGCTATTGAAGACGGTGTTGAAGTTCCTACTAAACTCGTTGATGATATTCTCATCGAGAAGAAAGTAAGTGAATACACACTTGACAAAGAACAAGATATGAACATTGTTGCGAAAGCGGAAATGGTTCTAACTAGTGCACTTGCAGAAAAAGAATACAAACGTGTTAATAACTGCAAGTCCGCACAAGAAATGTGGAACAAATTGGTTATCACCTACGAGGTTGCCTTGGATATTAAAGATTCCCGAATGGATACTTTAATTCAAGAGTATGAGAATTTTAAACTTCTGGAGGGTGAAACCATCATCGATATGCAAACGAGATTTACTCGAATTATTGATGAACTTGCACAACTCGGAAAGGCTTACTCTACTAACGAGAAAAACCGAAGGGTTTTAAAAGCTTTGCCTCCGAGTTGGAAAGTTAAAGTTACCACTATTAAAGAAATGCATAATTTAAATGAATACTTCATCGATAGTTTGTTCAAAAACCTTCGTGCATACGAGGAAGACAATGCTCCCGACAAACCTCTCCCTAAAGTGGAAGAGAAAAGAAAAAGTATGGCTTTAAAAGCAATACTTATCAATGAAGATGAAAACGACGATGAATTAAACGAAGAGTTGGAAAATCTCAATGAACAAGAAATTGCTCTACTAACGAGACAACTATGTCGTATGTTACAAAGCAAAGCTCAAAGGTACGGTAAACGTTTTCTTAAGACCGGAAACCAACAACGGGTATTTAACTCGAAAGGTAGACCGAACTGTAAGAATAACTTTCCGACTATGAGCTATGCTAAAGGCAAAGGAGTGCAACCTCACGCTAATAATGCTTATAATAATAATAACTTGAATTATACGAGTAATTATGCACCTCCTAAGCCAAAAGAGGAAATTCCCGAAGAAACGCAAAATGTGTGTTTCGAGTGCAAACAACCGGGGCACTTTAAACGGGAATGTCCTAAGTTATCTAAGGGTCGTGTCCTTGTCGCTGAAAGTGGTTGGGACTTAAGCGAAGACGAGGATACTCCCGAATAAAGTGAAGAAATTGTTAATCTTTGCCTAATGGATCTCGATGATGAGAAAGCTCCTACGAAAGCTTCTACTTCTATTCAAGAGGTAACTTCTAAACCATTGTCAATCTCTAGCGATAACGTTAGTTTGTCTAGAGTTGATCACTTTGGAATGGATATTTCGGAGCTTCGGAATTTAGTTAACCATTTGAAAATTGGTTATGATGAATTAAATCGAAGTTACGTCACCAGATCCGAGAAAGATAACCTTCAGGATTTGTGTCTCGAACTTCAAAAAAAAGTCACTAGTTTGACTGAAGTACATGTCAAAGACATGGAAAATGTTACTGAAATTCTTACTCAAAGCAATCGGTTAAAAGCCGATATGAATGAAAGGGATGACTATATTCGAACTTTACAAGTCAAAAATATCAATCTACTTTTATGAGCTGAAGAGTTTGAAAATCTTAATGATATATTATATTCTATATTATTTATGTCAAAGAAAGAAATGGCAACGGCTATTTGCACGAAAAATGAGAATTTTCATACACCGCTTTTACGTACTAAAACTGTCAAATTTATTTAAAAGTGTGTTGATCTTAAAGTTTTAATCTCAAATATATTTGATATATTCATTTGAATATTAATATCAAATTATCTTGACAAAACCCATGCCAAAAGATTAAAAATAGATTTTATTCCGTAAAATCCGTAAATGCTTATTTATCAGGATAAAATCAATATAAATTCAAGCATAAATATTCCTCGGACCTCATAGTCATTATTATTCAAGGAATATTATGTTTTAATTTATATCAAGTCAAAACATTTGTATAAGTTGTCGGTAAAGACAAATGAATTTTTCGGTCGCTCTAGAAGGCTGTTTTAACATTCGAACAATCCAAAATGGTACTTCCTAAAATCTTTTTTCCTAATATTGGTAGGAATTTTGTAATTTTCGCATGACTTTTTTCGGGACCCCTAAAATTCGTACATAACTGATTTTTGGGTCGCTTAAAAGTCATAGATGGACATATAATTTCAAGGTGAAATTTTATCCATGATCTACTAGGAATATTTCTATAAGATTCCCAAAGTTTCATAATTTTTCTGTGATTTTTCAATTTAATGGAAAATACGCATTTTTGCTCGTCGGTTACGTGTTTATTGGCTATATAATGTGTTTAAATATTATATGAATAGTGGGCCACGTTTTTTGCTACGTTAATTTAAATTTTTAGCTGGTCTTACACACCCACATGCCTACACACCTAGTGCTTATACTTTAAGCATTCTTTTAGCTTTAAAATAAAGCTAAAATGACCATTTTTTTGCTAGAAATAAAGGCCCACCCCCACTTCTTTTCCGAGTCATTTTGAGCCAAAGAAATTCTGGAGTTTTCTATTCTCTTCATCTTGTTTATTAAGTAGCTAAAAGCTCCCAATAGTTTCAGTATTCAAGTCTTTTTTAAGCCATAGTTTCATACACTTTCAAGCTTGTTTTACTACCCTTTCTTTGCTCAAACCCACCTACTTGGCTCCACTTAATTTTGCTACCCCTAGACCAAATTTCCAGTAGCATTTAAGTGTTCTTGAATCATCCAAAAGTCCATTTTATAAGTCGTTACTCCGCCCATTTTTCCGGGCAATTTCCGGCCAACTTTTGGTGTGTTTTTGGCTTCAAATCAACTATTATCTCTTATAATTCTTTCTTCACTTTGAAAGAGGAATTTGAGTCTTTGTAAGGCCAAGATTCATAAGTTGGTTAGTGTTTGTGTTAGTGCTAGATCGCTTAATTTTTAAGCACAAACATTCGGGTTTTTACGACATATATACACTAGCATAAATTCTTGTTCCTAAAAAGTATATATAATTCGTAAACCCACCAAGAGAGTTTAAAATTTATTTTACTCTCTTGATTTATTTGTTTTCCCTTGATTAAGTTCGGGATCTAAAACAACTACGGTTTTACTTTAAAGTATATATAATTCGTAAACCCGCCAAGAGAGTTTAAAATTTATTTTACTCTCTTGATTTAGTTGTTTTCCCTTGATTAAGTTCGGGATATAAAACAACTACGGTTTTACTTTAAAATCCGAGTAAGTGATTTCGTATAAGTTGACTATACGACAAAAATGAATAGCTTTCTTGTTGTATTTTTTAGTAACCATTCTTAACTCATATTCCGAGTTATAGACCATTTGTATACGTATCATATAGAGATATAAACAAAATTCTCCTTGTTGAATATTTACGAGTTAACTCACTTTATTTCCGAGTCGAAGTCGATATGTATAAGTCGAAGATAACCACATAAACAATAGACTTCTTCGTTTGAAATATCAAGTGACATAAACTAAACTAAAATGTTACGACCGGTATTTCTAAACCCTATCTATATATAATTGTGTGTTTATAATTAAAATTTAAATTGTATGAAATTATAAATGTGGATGATCTATATGACTGAGTGCCTACAAACTAAGTGTTTAATGTATTAGTTTATATAAATTTTTTTTGAAAAGAAAATCTTATCATTTAGTATTTTTAAATGATAATCAAAAGTACTTCATTTTATATGAAAAATCGATTTTAAAAATCTTTTAACAATAAACTTTCAAATTTTATATCATTAAATTTCTAAAATCATAAGCTATTTTATGATATTTATCTTGTGATTTATGGAGGTGCATTTATATTTATAAAAATTGTTTTATATAAATTAGTTGATTTTTAAATTACAAATTACTTAGTTGCCCATGCATGCAAATACCCTCCAATTCAATTTAAAAGGGCATAAGAGACAATTCATACCCCACTAACCTTCTTCTATCCACCAAAAGACGAAACTACCCTTGCATGCACTTTTGCTTGGTTATTGGAGAAGGGCACTTTAGTACATTCCAAATTCCACTATTGAATTAGTGTATGATGAACCATAAAGGGAGGAGTTAACCCAAAACCACACTCCATTCAAGCTCATCATTTTTACTCTCAAATTTTCTCTCCTCCTCCTCTCTTTCTTCATTCGGCCGAAGCCCCTTCCCCCATTCCCTTCAATTTTTCTTCATCAAATCCTTGCAATTATAGTGTAATTCCATTACCCATTCATATAATATACACTTTACAAGAAGTTCCATGCTTAGGAGATGAAGTTTAATGCTTGCATGTCTTGATTTTAAGTGATCTCCAAAGAGAAACTCTTAATTCATGTGGATTAAAGAGTTCTCTATGAGATATACTTTTTATGCTCATAAACTAAATGTTTCCATGAATAAAACTCTTTTAAAAACCTTTGCATGCTACTGATCTTTAGTTGTAAAGTCATATTCTACTTTGCATATTAGAGATAGGGCATTATTTTCAAGTATAATCATGTTATATATGCTCTTCTTTTCGAAAATGTACATGCATGCTTAGTTTGTGTTAAATTCGACCTTATATATGCTTAAAACGAATTGTTTCCTTGATATTATGCTGGATCTTAGTCGTTAAAAGGTAGTGTGCATGATATTTTGAAGTAGTTAAGTATTTTAAGTCAAATTTATGAGCTAATAACCCTCTTGTTTAGTCGAACTTGATTTAGTGATCATCTTAAGTTGCATGTTAAGTTTCATTTTGCATGTTAGTACTCTAGGGCATGGATGATCTCTATTATTGGTTGAGGCCTTAGTTTTAAAGTCTTATAGTAGTAAATTTGCCTTGGTTGAGATTTAATTCGTGGTTTTAAAGTGGTAGTTAAGGTGGAAAGGCTAGGATAAAATCCTGATATTTTTCCATATTTGCATGTAAGTTTTGTGTTGATTTTGAATGGGCATTTCTTAGGCATTGTTAGGCCCATTCCACGGGCAGTTAAGACTTGGGGTATAATTAAGTCTAGAAGTCACAAATTAGATAAATCCAACCATTTAGTGAGGTGTACACATCAAAATTTAGAATCTGTCCAGCAGGGGACAGTTTTGTTGCAACTTAGAAATGAGGAGTTTTGACCATGTCATGGGTAGGCCCTCACTAGGCCTTGGTTAGCCCTAGTTAGAAGGAGTGTCAGAGGAGTTTTTCCAGCCATAGTTCATAGGAATTGAGTTATAATCATGTGTCATAAATTAGTGCAAACTAGGACACTTTTCTGTTCAGAAAACGTGGGAACATTAGACTTTAAGCTTAGGCTGAGGTAGGCCCAAGCTAGGCCCTTGAGCCACACCAAGTTTGAGAGTTGCCTTATGGTCAGAAGAGTCTACTGTAGAAGTTTGAGAGGTAAATTTAAAGTGTAAGGGTGTTAATTATACTCATAAACCCATTAGTGTCACCCTGAAATCACTATAATAAGCAAAATCACTTAACCATTAGTTTTAGGGCACTTATGAGTGAGGTCTAGGTTGACCACCATAGTTTTAAGATATTATGAGATCATTAGAGTTTAAGTCCTAAGTCAGGGTCCATAAGAACTTGATGGTTTAGAAAAGGCACTTCGAGTTATGAGGACGTTATTAAGAGTTTTGGCTAGTTTAGCATAACTAAGTGACTTGAGAAAGTGGAGTGAGATCATCCAAGCCTAGTGATGCAATATAGTGTGTATGGATATATTATTATGTACTTAAATTTACTATGTGAACATGAGTGGCTATGTGAACTATTATGCTTATAATGTAATTATAAGTGTTTATTTGTATACAGGCCTAAGTGCCAATGTGCGTAATTTCGATTTATAATTAGGTTGAGTTAGTGAGTATATATTATAATGAGGATATCATTATTTTGTGTAGGATCTCGATACGAGGGTAAACTTGCCATTAAAGTCGAGTGAAGCTCCATTTGCTCCCACATGCCAGTCAAGTCAAGCCTTTCTCAAGGCAAGTGTTTCAACCTACCTTTTTGTTTATACTGCAAGATAGTGTTAGCCCAGCTTTTATATATGATGTGAGTATTCTAATTCACCTTGATATATATGATCCAAATGGTTTCAATTCTATCTTTCGTATTATATGCAAATGCCATGAACCCTCAAGTATCTATTGCAAGTAATTTAACTTTGCTGGGAGATTTCTATGCAAGTAATTCAAAAGTCATACCATGCTAATATACCAAGTAATTGTGATGTGGAACCCTGTGCAAGTTATACTCAGTAACCTTATCTTGATACCTAAAAGTCAGCTATCCCTTAAAAGTCGTTCATGATTGCTTGATAACCCTATTCTTACCCCTAAAACATGATACCCTGTTATACTTTGAACTAATGCTCACCTTCTTTATATTTCAATACCTATGTCTTATCTGGAACCATTACCTTGAACCTAGTTTGACTTAGTTCCTTCATACTATCTGATAACCCTGCTAAATCTCATTGTCAAATTCCTTGTGAATAGAAACCATGAAATTCCCTTGATAAAGTATAGTCTAGTTGATCATGGCCTTTAAATTTAGTGGACCTATTCCCTGTGCTTCAAAGTTGATCTATAACCCTTGATAAATATGCTCACTGTTTAAGAAATTAATCGACATTTGGTATCAGTTTTTAAAATAAAAAGTTAAAATTTGTATTTCTAGTCCCAAAGGGGGACAAATATTTTCTTTAGATAGTGGATCTGGACTGAGACGCAAGTCCTTTCTGCTCTTAATTTATAGGCTTGAAAGTTGCCTAGGGATCCCATTAATGTTCTAGAACCCAGCGAGGTTCGGGATTACTTCACGGCTGATCACCGGCTATAATCCGTAGCGTCATAAAATGGTTTTTGATAAGAAAATGGTTTTGAATGGTTTTATTATAATAAAAGATGCCATCATCCTGAAATTTTATCTCTTGATACAATATTGTTGTATCTTTCAATTCCATTGTTAATGTATTATTCTTGTTTATGAATATTATAGCGCTTGTTGAACATTTGGCTCATTACTTGCTTACCCTGATATTACAGCTAGAATATATGGTTAGATTCAAGCAGACAGCACGTAAGACTTGTGATGCCGATTCGTATGTTCGAGCTCAGGTAGTTAGTGATTTTGTGTGTGAGGACTCGATATTTGAATCAGGTTGTAATAGTTAATAGTGTTGGGTTGTTCCAAACCCTAAACTATAAAGATCTTGGATTCAGATGTATTTACTTCCTTTTGTTAACTAATATAATTACTCGTATATTGTCTTTTGTAAATGTTTGGGGCGTGACAGGTTTTGGTATCAGAGCTGTAACGCCCTCAAGACCCGGGGTATAAGTCTGGGGGTTATTAGCTAATCACCAAACCTGTACAATTTGATTAACAATTAATAAAGAAATGAAATTAAACCCCTTTAACACTAACCAGGATCTTTTTAGGTTGAAGTATAAAAACAAGAACCACTAACTACTTTTATTACAAACCCACATTCAAAGTCTCACAAACTCTCTTTATTATAAACCATTGTCTAATTCATTTTAAACTAAGTTCAACTTTTATTCAAACACACACACATACTATATATCAACACTCCACCTGTTCGGGCAACTCAAAGCTTTCTTCCTGGATTGGGATCAACACCTTGGGTATGAGAGGATCCCGAGGCTTGACCCGCTTCTTTACCACTCGAGTCCAGATTGGTTTAATATTCCTTCTTAACTGAAAACAATAAGGTGAATAACAACAAAAGGGGTGAGCCAAAAATTGCTCAACAAGTCCACAAAATATAAACAGTGTTAAGGCATTTTAAATGAATTCGTCATCCCAGGTATATCTGCAAAGATATAACCTCACGAGAATTGAAAGAAGGCCATTATTGGCGAGTACAAATAAACTAAACTGGACACAAGTTCGCATCTATATTCTGCTGATCAGTCAAAATATAATGTAGATCCATATCTCAATATATAGATCCAGTCGGGTACCCAGGCACTACGGCCCACGTCGAGGCACCAGTCATCCCGGTCCTCAGGATTAAGACACACTCAATCCCAAAATATCATTATCCAGTCCATCGCTTAGCAACCGGGACAATCGGTATGCTTTGATATATTCCAAACACTAGAATATATCAATCTCCATGTGTTACCAACATAATATGAATCAAGAATTCAAAGAAACGGAGAAATCAAGAATTGAAATGAAATATGAACAAAGGAATAGGGATTGTATATTAGTGATCAAGAACAATAATCAAGAGAATGTAAATGTGATAAACATTTAAATCAATATCACTATTCTGAAAGTAGAATAGGGGAAAAACTTGCCTTCTGCGCGACTCACTGCAATTGAATCACTTATGTCTATCACCTTGGACCATTACCGACTCAACTAGCCTGGCTGGCTTAGCTTCTGTTGGCAAAACAGACTGGTTAAGTCACGTCGTACTTCATTTGCATCTTAAATCGACTTCAAACCGATCATAACATCTACCCATGCGCTTATGACCGACTCGTGTATTACATATAAGCAAGTAAGACTCAATTAACCACGTAATACATATAAGCACATAAGCACATAATCATTTTTATAGTTAAAAATAGTTTTTTTTTAGAACCAAAATCGACTCGCTGATCACTCAACTGATTGTTATCTGACTCGTTTCCCATTTTTCTGGAATTTTTCGGACTCGTCTCGGCACGTAACTCGACTGATAATCAAACAAGTCACAAAATCAACTAACTTCTAAAAGAAATTAAGCTTTGATATTATTTTTAATGAAAAGAATTCATTTTTCTGATTTAACAGGCTTTCGTTTCACGCAAAACGGACTAACGGTTGAATTATTATTAATTAAATACTGATAATTCCATTTATTAATCATTATAAATAATTATTACTAATTTTTAAAATCCAAAAATAATTTTTAAATCATTATTTAAGAAAATCAGAATTAAAAATAATTTTTCTATAATTTTTGAAATTAAAATGAATTTATTATGATTTATTGAAAATTATTTGATTAATTATCAAAATAATTAATCACTTTTAAATAATTAATAAGTAATAAATAAATAATAAATAATTAAGAAAATAATTCAATCTGATTTTTAGAAAATAATTCAGAATTATTTATAATATAAATTAATTAATTAATTAATTAATTAATCAATTTACAAAATAAATAAAACTGATTTTTAAAATTAATAAAAATACAAAAGTAAAAATAATTTCCAGAAACATATGTCAGAAAACAGACATCTGACAAGGTGGATCAAAACCGGGTTCTGGAAACGGGTCAACCGGGTTGGATTCCGGGTCTGTGAAGAACACCACCGGAATCTGGGTTTAAACCCAGAATCCGGCGACTTCACCGGACTCCGGCGAGTCCAATTCCTGGCCAAACGGACACCGTTCGGTTCCGTTTTTGATTCCAAAACATCCCAAACTACTTCCCCAATCTGTTTCAGGCCAAAATCGACCAGAAACATCCCTGGATATCAT
This sequence comes from Apium graveolens, assembly GCF_009905375.1. Classification (NCBI taxonomy): domain Eukaryota; kingdom Viridiplantae; phylum Streptophyta; class Magnoliopsida; order Apiales; family Apiaceae; genus Apium; species Apium graveolens. The sequence goes on along the minus strand of NC_133651.1, from coordinate 227,889,972 downwards.
TCTCCGATCAAAATCATCAAGAACTCCGGCCAAAAATCCAAATCACTTATTTGTACATAACATCAAATGTTATATAGTGCAAAATGAAGCTAAGAACATATACAATCAAAGCCCTAACATTACAAGAACCAAATATTCACAGAAATCATCGAGTTGTGTTTTGAAAATTCGACCTAAACCCTAGAAATCGTGAATCACTATCCAAGCATCGTTTGTTCAATTAAACACCATGAATCGACTGTAAATCATCTAACAAAGCTATATCAATCATCAAAACATCAAAATAACCCCAGAATCAAAAAGCCATAATTCGAACATAAACCCTAAAAATCAAAAATAAAAAATGATGCAATAAAACGTGAAATTGATGCAAGAAACAGAAAGAACAGATCAAAACCTTCAATTTGGATACTCGAATCACTTGTTTTGGTGCTGTAATCAGATCAAAATCACGACTTGAATTCCTGACCCGAACCTGTTCTTCCCGACCCGATTTCAGAGGATTTTTGGTAATTTTACAGATTTTAATGATTAATTATAATTAATTAAATAAAAATTAGGCTATTTATAGTAGTAAAAATAATACTTCTAATTAAAATTAAGGGGCTAATATACATTAAATAAAAATATTGGGCCCTAATTTTTATAATTTTTGAGTATTAAAATTTAATTTATAATTATTTTATATATGCAATATATATGCCAAAAATTCCCAAAAATTGTGAATAATGTAAAAATGCAAAGAAATAATATAAAAAAAAGTCCTACAATTTTATAAAAATAAAAATGTGATTTTTGTGGGGTTTTTGACACCCAATGGGGCCCGGAAAAGTCATTTTTCGCAAAACGAGAAAATTTATAAATTATCTAGATGTTCAGAACAAGGCGATTGTAAAAGCCATTTGATGAAAAATAAGGCCTGTTGTGAATATGTTGTGTACTTGATGATTACCTAAACAAAACATCTAAGTAGATTTTACTTAGTGAAATAATGTAGCACTCGACGGATAAGAATTATAGTCCCGACGGATAACTCATTATAGTCCCGACGGATGATTAACGTATTATCCATCGAGTGAGTAGCTTATGTAATAATAAGTTTGTAGCACAGTGTTGTATGCACCTTTGTATAGAATCTGGAGTAGCATATAAGTCATGTTGACTTTAACTAGATATGCAGAATAGGTTTATTAACTATACATAAGCAATGTCTTGTAATTCTGTATAAGTGAAATGAAGTCAAGTGCCAAAATAGCTACCAACGGATGATTAACAAAGCTTCAACGGATGACCAAAATAGCTACCAACGGATGCTTAACAAAGCTTCGACGGATGATCAAATGACTATCAACAGATGTTTAACATAGCAGTCGACGGATGATCAATTAAGTCATCGACGGATGATCTGAAAGTCGACAGATGATCATATCAAGATTCAAACATCAGTTGAACAGTGAAAGCTGACACACAGCCATTGAGTTGGATACAAGTACACTGTGGAAGCCCATTAACTGGGTAATAGAGGATGAAAAATAGCAAAGATCAAGACTGTTAGATTTTATATTTGTTCAGTTCTTTTGACTTTGTAATCTTGGTAATATATAAACCAAGAGAGTAGCAAATAGAAAAATAACTGAGATAGCTAAGAAACAACAACAGAGAAATCTTTGTAAGCACTATCTTTAGCATTTCCTGTGTTCTTAGCAGTTCGATTTGTGTAAGCAGCTGTGAGCATTTCTGCACACAGAGTCCTCTCGATATATTAAATATATCTCTGGTGGAATTGTTTAAATCCACCAGAAAGTTTTTTAAAGACTCTTGTTTTTAATTACTTATGTTTTGATTCATTCAAGTTTACATTCCGCATTGTGCTAATCAAAACAAATATATCCATAATCGAGTTGAACATTTTTATTTCAAGAAAAAGGTTCAAGAATTTCATTCAACCCCCCTTCTGTAATTCTTGCTATATTGTTAAGGGACTAACAATTGGTATCAGAGCAAGCTCTTAATCTACAAAGAGTTTAAAGATCAAAACAATTCAGCAAGATGAACAAGAAAGATGTTGGAGTCAAGATTCCTTTTCTTGATAAAGATAATTACCATCATTGGAAGGTAAAGATGCATCTTCATATGCTTTCTCAAGATGAGGCCTATGTGGACTGCATAGAAAGAGGCCCTCATGTTCCTATGAGAGCTGCAACAGGAAATGAACCATCTGTTCTAAAGCCAAGGCATGAATGGTCTGATCCTGATATTGAACAAGTCAGGAAAGATAAAAAGGCCATGAACATTCTGTTCAATGGTGTTGATGCAGACATGTTTGATAACATCATCAACTGCAAGACTGCCAAGGAAGTTTGGGATACAATACAGATAATCTGTGATGGTACTGAGCAAGTAAGAGAAAATAAAATGCAGCTCCTGATTCAGCAATATGAGCATTTTCACAATGAAGAAAGGGAGTCACTCACTGACATTTTTTAGTAGATTCCAAAAGCTACTAAATGCTCTTAAATTGCATGGAAGAGTCTATCAGACTAAAGACTCCAATCTGAAATTTCTCAGATCTCTTCCAAAGGAATGGAAACCAATGACAGTCTCATTGAGAAACTCATAAGATTATAAGGAGTTAACTTTGGAGAGACTGTATGGCATTCTGAAGACCTATGAGACTGAGATAGAGCAGGATGAAAGAATGGAGAGAGGAAAGAAGAAAGGAGGATCCATTGCCCTAGTGGCTGAACTGGAAAAGGAGAAAGAAGTGAAGATGGAAGCTGTGGAATCAACTTCAAAGGCCTGTGAAAGCAAGGGTAAAGGGCTAGCTGCAGAAAGTGAAGATTCATTGAGTCAAGATGACATGGAGGACATTGATGAGCACCTAGCATTCCTTTCAAGAAGATTTGCCAAGCTCAAGTTCAAGAAGAACTTTGGAGCTGCCAAGCCAAATAGAAACATGGTGGATAAATCAAAATTCAAGTGTTTCAAATGTGGCTTGTCAGGGCATTTTGCAAATGAGTGTAGAAAGTCAGATTCCAGTAAGAAAAGATTTGAGTCTGTGGATTATAAGCAAATATACTTTGATCTACTCAAACAGAAGGAAAGGGCTTTTATTACACAAGAGAATGACTGGGCAGCTGATGGTTTGGATGAAGATGAGGATGTCAGCTATGTCAATCTAGCCCTTATGGCCAAGTCTGATGAAACAGAGACAAGTTCCTCAAGCAATCAGGTAATCACTACAAACCTTGCACATTTATCTAAAGCTGAGTGTAATGATGCAATAAATGACATGTCTACAGAATTGTATCATTTGCGTGTTACACTTAAGTCCCTCACTAAAGAAAATGCTAAAATCAAAGAAAACAACTTGTTTTTTAGTGAGAGGAATAATGTGTTTGAGTCTCAGTTTGTTGAGTTTGAGAAACTAAAAATTGAGTGTAGAATTGCCAAGGAGGAATTAACTGAGTCCTTGAAAAAGGAAGAAATTTTAAAGAAGCAGCTCGATCGTGAACAGGAGGTGATTAAAGCATGGAAAACATCCAGAGATGTTCATGCTCAAATCACCAAGGTTCAAGGAATTGAGTCTTTCTGTGATGAAGCCTGGAAAAAGAATAAGGAGAAACTAGAACCTATTTTGGTAGATGGATTGCTGACAGATGTAGACTCGACGGATGATGAGAACTATCCGTCGGATAACAAAATGTGTTATCCGTCGAATGATAAAAATCCTCATTCGTCGGATGTGAGCAAACCCATTAGCAAAGCCAAATTTAACAAGCTAAATGAAAAGTATGGGTCTGTTTCCAAGAACTTTGTTTCAGGAGAGTCAAGTCAAGCCAAGAAAGGGAAGAAGGCTAATGTTGGTCACATGACTGTCAAACAGTTAAGTGACAGACTTGAGAAGATAGAGGTAAAAACAGAGACTAAAAGGAAAAACAATAGGAATGGTAAAGTAGGGATTAACAAACATAATAACTACACACCTGACAAATATGCTCCTAGAAAAATTTGTGTCAAATGTGGTAGTGTAAATCATTTGTTTGTTAATTGCAAATCTGCCATGCCTACTCCTATGTCTGTTCAGCCTCAATTCTCTAACATGAATGCCATGCCTCCCATGCCTGTTAATGCTATGCCTACACAGAACATGAATGCACAGTTTGCTAATATGCCATTTGCACCTAATCCATATTATGCTGCATACAATATGCCTCAAATGCCATTTAGCATGCCTTACTGGAATAACATGTTTGCACCAAGCATGCCATTTCCTGTTAGCCATAACATGCATGATAATTCTGTTGCATCTAGTGGTTTCAAAGGCCCAACCCAAATGACTAAGGAAGAATCTGAAATTCCTAAGTCAAATGAGTTAAGACCTAAGAAACAGAAGAAGAAAGCTAACAAGACAGGACCCAAGGAAACTTGGGTACCAAAATCAACTTGATTTGATTTTGATGTGTGCAGGGAAACAGAAGGAATCTTTGGTACTTGGATAGTGGTTGTTCAAGACACATGACTGGTGATTCTACCCTGCTCACAGAGTTTGAAGAGAGAGCTGGCCCAAGTATCACTTTTGGAGATGACAGCAAAGGTTATACTGTGGGATATGGCTTGATTTTAAAGGACAATGTCATCATTGAAGAGGTTGCCTTAGTGGATGGTCTCAAACACAATCTGTTGAGTATCAGCCAGCTTTGTGATAAAGGCAACTCAGTAACCTTCAACAAAGAAACCTGTGTTGTGATTAATAATCAAAACAACAAAGTGGTTCTCACTGGTGTGAGAAGAGGAAATGTGTATCTAGCTGACTTCAACTCAACTAAAGCAGAATCTGTAACTTGTCTTCTTAGTAAAGCAAGTCAAGATGAAAGTTGGCTATGGCACAAGAAGCTATCCCATTTGAACTTCAAGACCATGAATGAGCTGGTAAAGAAAGAGCTAGTTAGAGGCATTCCTATGGTGGAGTTTACAAAGGATGGACTGTGTGATGCCTGCCAAAAAGGGAAGTAGATTAAAGCATCATTCAGGAAGAAACTTGATTCAGCAATTGAAGAGCCTCTACAACTGCTTCACATGGATTTGTTTGGACCAGTCAATATATTGTCAATCTCAAAGAAAAGATTTTTCCTAGTAATTGTAGATGATTTCTCAAAGTTCTCTTGGACATATTTCCTAAAGTCCAAAGATGAGGCTAGTGAAATCATAATCAATCACATAAGGCAAGTTAACAATCATCCTGATTTTAAAGTTAGAAGAATCAGGAGTGATAATGGAACTGAGTTCAAGAACTATGTCATGAGAGCATTTTGTGAGGAAAATGGAATCTTGCATGAGTTTTCAACAGCAAGGACTCCACAACAGAATGGAGTAGTGGAAAGAAAGAATAGATCTCTTATTGAAGCTGCAAGGACAATGCTTGAAGAATCAAAACTACCAACATACTTCTGGGCTGAAGCTGTAAACACTGCATGCTACACTCAGAACATCTCTCTGATTAATCAAGCAAGATGCATGACACCTTATCAATTATTCAAGAACAAGAAGCCAACTCTGAACTTTCTTCATATCTTTGGCTGTAAATGCTATATTCTGAGAAATCAAACTGATCAAAATGGGAAGTTTGATGCTAAAGCAGATGAAGAAATTTTTGTTGGATATGTTGTTGGTAAAGCATATAGAGTCTACAATCTAAGAACCAACATTGTTGTTGAATCTATACATGTTGTGTTTGATGATAAAAAGATTGAAGGACTAATAGATGGAGATTACCATGAGAGCCTCAAATTCGACAATGTTGAGATGGTCAGTGATGAAAGTGATGATAAGAGTGATCAAGAAACAGTGTCTAAGGATAATGCAGACAAATCTACTACAAATGAAGCACAAAACTCAACATCCGTCGAGTTACATAACGCTTCATTCGTCGGAAGGCAATCTGTATTATCCGTCGGAAGATAACCTGCCTCATCCGTCGGTACTCAAAATTCACCATCCATCGGGTTATCAAAAGGAGCAAGAAGTCAAGGCAGATCACCCATAGAAAGCACCCCAATCTCAAATCAAAGATCCACAAACTCAGGGGGAGTTTCTAGCAATCAAAACTCAATCACACATCAAGACAACATTGAGGTCTCTTCATCTAGGGCTAATCTACCTCAACCAAGAAAATGGACAAAAGATCACCCCTTTGAACTGATTATTGGTGATGTTTCTTCCAGAGTTCAAACCAGGAGAGCAACTCAAGAAGAATGTCTATACAGTAGCTTCCTGTCTAAGGAAGAACCAAAGAAGGTAGAAGAAGCCTTGTTAGATCCTGATTGGATTTTAGCTATGCAGGAGGAGCTAAACCAATTTGAAAGGAATAAAGTATGGAAGCTGGTACCCAAGCCTACAGGAAAGATTCTAATAGACACCAAATGGGTATTCAGAAACAAGATGGATGAAAATGGCATAGTAGTAAGGAACAAAGCAAGATTGGTTGCTAAAGGCTATTGTCAGCAAGAAGGAATAGATTTTGATGAAACATTTGCTCCTGTTGCAAGACTTGAAGCCATCAGAATCTTCTTAGCCTATGCAGCCCATGCAAATTTCAAGGTCTATCAAATGGATGTCAAAAGTGCCTTTCTGAATGGAGATTTGGAGGAAGAAGTGTATGTAAGTCAACCTCCTGGCTTTGAAGATCCAAATTTCCCAGAGTATGTCTATTATCTACTGAAAGCACTTTAAGGACTGAAGCAAGCACCTAGAGCCTGGTATGACACTTTATCAAAGTTCCTATAGGAAAATCACTTCACAAGAGGTACTGTAGATAAAACTTTATTTTTCAGAAATGTGAATGGCTCTAGCATACTTGTTCAAATTTATGTTGATGATATTATTTTTGGCTCTACAGATGAGAAACTTTGTAAAAAGTTTGCCAAACTGATGCAAAGCAAGTATGAAATGAGTATGATGGGAGAACTAACTTACTTTCTTGGTTTACAAGTTAAGCAAGTTAGTGATGGAATATTCATTAGTCAAACTAAATATATTTTTGATCTTTTAAAGAAGTTTGATCTAATGGATTGCACATCTGCAAAAACTCCCATGGCCACTGCAACTAAGCTTGAACTAAACACTACTGAAAAGTCTATGGATATTTCAAGTTATAGAGGCATGGTTGGCTCACTTCTATACTTAACAGCTAGTAGGCCAGATATAATGTTTGCTACATGTTTGTGTGCTAGATTTCAGGCTGATCCTAGAGAGTCTCATTTGATAACTATTAAGAGAATCTTCAGATATCTCAAAGGAACACCAAAACTTGGCATTTGGTATCCTAGAGATTCTGGCTTTGATCTAACTGGTTATTCAGATGCAGATTATGCAGGTTGCAGAATTGATAGAAAAAGCCCAAGAGGAACCTGTCAATTTTTAGGAGACAAGCTTGTGTCCTGGTTCAGCAAAAAGCAAAATTCAGTTTCTACTTCTACAGCTGAAGCTGAATATATTGCTGCTGGCAGTTGCTGTGCACATATTTTATGGATGAAAAATCAATTGCTAGACTATAGTTTGCAAGTTGAAAGGATTCCTATTTTCTGTGACAACACAAGTGCAATTGCCATCACTAAAAACCCAGTGCAACATTCAAGGACAAAGCATATAGACATCAAGTACCATTTCATAAGGGAACATGTAATGAATGGTACTGTAGAGTTATATTTTGTTCCAAGTGAAAAGCAACTTGCAGATATTTTTACCAAGCCACTGGATGAATCCACCTTTTCTAGGTTGGTAAGTGAGTTAGGTATGCTTAATTACTCTTGAATTTATCTGAATTATTTTGCAAGTTGAAAAGTAGCCAGAAATTTAACTAATTTTTAGTCTTGGATGAAAATTTTGGCTAAGTCAAAATTTGCATCTCGACGGATGACCATTATCCATCGAGTTGAGTCATCCGTCGATATACAAATTGTAAATAAAAATCAATTACTTTTCTGGAGTATTTTAAAGCTCGACGGATATCAACTTATCCTCATCCGTCGAAGTGTCTAAATCTTAACCGTTAATTCCCTGAACATTATCCATCGAGTATACTTACAGTTTGTAAGCATTACACGACGGATAATGGGTGGAATTTTTACAGTTTATTTTAAAACGGCTATTTTAGACAAGTTCTATTGGGTAATTTACTTCTCTTTATTATTTTTATCAGTTGATTTTGAGTAAAGTATAAAAGCTTATTTTATTCTAATCATTTTCTTTTATCATTCTCAAATTCAACTGTGTTACTTCATTCTCTCTTAAGCAAAAATCCTCTTTCTCTTCAAGCTTTTCTTCTCTAACAATGGCACCCGTAGTTAAGATCATGTCACCGACTGGGTTCATCTATGAGAAGAACAACTTCACTGCCTTGGTCAATAAGGGGATTCAGCAATCTGAAGACTATCATAAGATGATGGACTTCGTGCACAACTGCAAGTTAAGTTTTGCCATGCTGGAATCACCCACAATTTATTGTGAAGTTGTTGAGGAGATGTGGACAACAGCAATCTATAACTCTACTGACAAAACCATCACTCTAACCATCAAAGGTAATGATTTCCGTATCAATAGTGATGTCATAAAAGCATGTTTCAAGATTCCTGATGATAATGTAACTGCACCACACACTGACACTGATATTGTCAATATGCTCAATTCCATTCATTATGCACTTCCTACTACAAAACTAAGTGAAATTAGAAGACTAGGTCTTAGGAAGGAATGGAGTTACTTGTGTGATGTAGTAACTAAAGTCTTTTCTGGAAAAATCAGTAATTTTGATTCTGTGAACATTTCCATGCTTAACATGCTATACATGCTAGTTACAGACAAATATTACAATTTCAGTGACCTTGTTGTGTATGAGTTAGGTTTTAAACTAGGTGACTTAGCCAAAAGAGGAAAGAATATTTACTATGCTAGATTTTTTATGCTTTTGGCTAACCATCTTTGTCAAGAGATTGAACTTGAGAACCCAAACAACAAATTAGCTTGTTAGGTTCAAGAGAGAAGAATCATTGCAGACTTGAACAGAGCTAACTATCACAAGGATGTGCCAATGTTCTATTTTCCTGTAATGATGACACCTCAGGTAAGTGAGGTAAGTTCATCCAGACCCTCAACTATTCCAATCTCTTCTATTTCTTTGACTTCAGGCATAGCTATGGCAACTGTGACAATGACCAAACAGTTGCCTACCAAAGCTGCCAAAACAACTGCAATTTCTAAATCCAAATCAAAGAAAACCCCTCTGGTATCTCTCAAAAGGTACCAGTTCAAAAATCTACCAAAACCAAATAGGGGAGTGTGAAGGAGGGTAAGATAGGTGAGGGAAGGGGTGAACATCAAAGAAACCCCAAGGATAAGGTTGGAGAGTTGAGTGAATCCCAGCCTAGCCACACTGCAGTTTCCCAACAAACTGTAGTGCTTAAAAAGGACAAAAGCTCACTTCTAGCTGCATCTTCCCAAAAGGATGTGGCTATTGAACAAAGCTCTCATCCAAGAGCACAGACCAAGAGGGTTAGGGACACAAGCTCACACCAAACCTACACTAGAAAGAAGAAATCCAAAACAACTGGGGATGAACAGGGCACACACTTAGTGCAAACTGGTGCTAAAGACACGGTCCCTGCACCTTCTCAAATTCAGATTGATGTGGCTCCAATAAATGTGGAGTCACAGCCAAAATCTCTCATAATAGAAGCCACAGAAACACAATACTCACCAACTAACTCACTGGAAGTGGACATGATAAACACTTCAATTCCTGATTCCCCTTCTTTAACTCTGTTGGGGAAGCCAAAATCTAGTGCAAGTGAGCATTATCTTTTAGATGATTTGTTGGCTCACTTGCCAATTCTTTCTGATTCTATTGTGACATATGTGCCTCAAATAACTTCAATCAACACAGAGTCAACAATAGTTTCTCTTCCCACCTCATTCATTTCTACTCTCTCGATGGATATTGCTCATCCGTCGAGTAGTGATTGTATCCCGACGGATAAGCTTAACAGCAGTTATCCGTCGGATAGCTTTACCACTCACCCGACGGATATCACTTATCCGTCGAGTGTCTCTGCACAACTTCAAACTTCAATAATTTCAAGTGCAGAAGATTTGGTGGTAATACAATCACTCTTAGGACTGAGAGAGGAGAGTGCATTGAGTGAGAGGCTGGGTTGCTCCCAGGCAAAAGGAGAGGAAAAGAGTGAATCTCAGCAATCCATTCATTCAGGATTGGCAAAAGTGAGTGAGAGGAGTCCCACCTTAGTAGGTGAAGGTGAGGGTGTGAGGGTGGGGAGCCAGGGTGAGACCCTGATACAACAAAAGAGAGAATATGAGAGAAAGGCAGGTACTGGAGAAATAAGGATGGAACCAGCCATTGCTAGTGAGTCAATGATTGTGGATGATGCTGAAAAGGAAAGACAATTTCAGCAACATTACAAAGCTGTAATTGATAACATTTCCTTGGATGCTGACACTTTTACTCACCCTGTTTTAGCCTATCAACTGTTGGCTGCTTAGGGCAATGTGGAGGCAGAGCAGACTTTGAATTTAGTGCACACCACAGAATCTCTTCAAAGAGATAAAGTTGTTGTGAACAGAATGCCTTCTCAAGCTGGAGAGCCATCTGAAGAATTTGGAGTAAATTCTGATGATGATGACTCTGGTTCTTTGGATGGAAGCATGAACTTAGGGGGAGCTGAAGGTCCAAGTTCTGCTTTCAGTTTACCTAAATGGGCATGGGCAAAGGAATTTTCACCAGGGCAATTTGAGGTGTCTTTGGTAAAACAAGTAATAGCTATTCAGCAGGCCCTTCAGGAAGCTTCAGATGCTGGTACCAAGGCTGTTCTTCAAGCTCACCTAGACTCTTTACATTTAATGAAGATCCAACACTCAAGACAGAATCTCAGTGTGGATGAATTGAAAAAGGAGATAGCTGACTTAAAGACATATAACTCTGAGAAGCTGGATTCAATAATGCCATATGGTACCATGCATGATCTATTACTAAGATTAAGGAGAGAATCAGATTCTGACAAGAAGATAGCCAAGCTGGAGAACAGAGTTCAGGTTATTGAGAATTCAGTGGCTCTACTTCTTCAAAATCAACAGACTCGGACAAATCTTCTTATGCAACTGGCTAAAGCACAAGGCCTAACTCCTCCACTTGATGATAACAAAAAGGGGGAGAGAGAATCAAGTAAGGGGGAGAAAGGACCAACTGAGGGGGAGAAACTTCTAGTTCAAATCAGCAAAGTAATTGTACCTTCAATTACTATCTCCAAGCCACCAGTTGCAGATGGTATAGATCTTATAAATGCAGCAGCAGCAAATTTGAAAGATGCTGATAAAGGAGAGTTGACTCTGATCAACTGGAAAAATATTGATGAGGAAATACAGAAAAAGTTTCAATTAGTCAAGGAACCAGATCAGTCAGCCATCCATCACTCTCATGTCAAGACAATCAATTTGAATGAGATGAGCATGAACTATTTGGAGAAAGGACAATCTTCCTCCATTAAGACTACAAAGGCTGAGATAATTCTTAAACCAAGGGCAAACTATCCAAAGTTATCTTTGAAGAACCCTATGGATTCTGTGTATGAGACACCCAAGCCTGATGAAAAGAAGCTTCTGTCAAGATCTATTCTCCTCTACAAAGATCCAGCTGATTCAGCCTCAAGAAAGAGAATTGCAAAGATATTCAGAAATGGGAAGGAAATTTGTGTGGTAGCTGGACATCCACAATTTGCTTATGCAACGGAAGAAGAAAAAGCTAGATTGAAGCAGGAAAAGAGGCAAGCTGCTCTAGATGCAAAGAAGTCTAAACAAAAGAAAGAACAGTTTGCTATCTTGGCCAAGCTACAGGCTGTGAATTCTTCTCAACAAATTCCCTCTCAACCATCTCAAGCTACTGAATCAGAGAAGAAGATTGAAAAACAGAAGAAATCCCCAAGAAAGAAAGAACTGGCTAAAAGAACAAAAAGAAAGTTGGATGTTGTTGACAAGGAATTGGAAGATCAATTTCCAAAGGAATTCACTCAAGCTGAAACTCAAGCATCAAAGCCCTCTGTGGTGTTTGAAGACATAAGGGTGGTGGACCCCTACAGGAACATACATGGAGAGCCTATTGTGCCAAAGGATGAGCCAATAGAGTGGGATAAATTACCAATTCCTGACTTCAACTTGCCAATTCTTACTAAGCCAAGAAGGACAAAATCAAGGGCAGTCAAGAAAGTGAAGCTGTCACCTCTCAAATCCAAGTCAGTAGTCAAAGCTCAACCCAAGGTCAACAGGGGAGACTACTTGTACTTGTGTGACATCAAAGAATTCTCAGATCTAAACCTTTATCTAGAGGAGCTGGATAAGGTAAGGGCAATTGATGCATACAGAAACCTACCTGAAAGGTTGGTGTTCAAGTACAAAGGGGGAAGGGAGATTCAGTGGCCTCTTCACAGGATACTTCAAGAAAGCCAAGTTGTGTTGATCAAAGTCTGTTCATCCTTCAAGAAAAAATTTGGGTTCAATGTAACTGCAAGAAGATTAGTATTGAAGAAGATTGAAGAGCTAAAGAGTGTTAGAGCCAAATATGCACTACCCAAAACTCTTATCATCCCATACACAGGGAGAATAGTGCATCTAAGGCCCTACTGGCTGATGGAATTCATGGATGACAAGGGTGTGAGAAGATTCTTCAGATTAGAAGACCAATTGAGTATCTCTAGCAATGAGACTCTCTTGGAAATGCAAAAAATGTTAGATCTCTCAGAATCTGATGAATTAGAATTCCACAGACAGCTCCAGAATCAAATTGAAGAAAACAACAGAAAGCTTGGAAGAAGATCCAGACCTTCAAGAATCTAGAAAAATCTGCTCAGACTAGAGGAGCATCTTGAACTGACTGTGAGCCAAACCTTGTACATTTTTGTTTAAATTGAAGCACTTTCAGTTTTATCTACTTATCTTTAAAGATATATGTTTAGGATGTTTTGTTATCATCAAGTATCTCTTAATTTATGGCTACAATTCCAGTAGACATAAATTGGGGGAGATTGTTGTGAATATGTTGTGTACTTGATGATTACCTAAATAAAACATCTAAGTAGATTTTATTTAGTGAAATAATGTAGCACTCGAGGGATAAGAATTATAGTCCCGACGGATGATTAACTTATTATCCATCGAGTGAGTAGCTTATGTAATAATAAGTTTGTAGCACAGTGTTGTATGCACCTTTGTATAGAATCTGGAGTAGCATATAAGTCATATTGACTTTAACTAGATATGCAGAATAGGTTGATTAACTGTACATAAGCAATGTCTTGTAATTCTGTATAAGTGAAATGAAGTCAAGTGCCAAAATAGCTACCAACGGATGATTAACAAAGCTTCGACGGACGACCAAAATAGCTACCAACGGATGCTTAACAAAGCTTCGACGGATGATCAAATGACTATCAACGGATGTTTAACATAGCAGTCGACGGATGATCAATTAAGTCATCGATGGATGATCTGAAAGTCGACAGATGATCATATCAAGATTCAAACATCAGTTGAACAGTGAAAGCTGACACATAGCCGTTGAGTTGGATACAAGTACACTGTGGAAGCCCATAAACTGGGTAATAGAGGATGAAAAGCAGCAAAGATCAAGACTGTTAGATTTTATATTTGTTCAGTTCTTTTGACTTTGTAATCTTGGTAATATATAAATCAAGAGAGTAGCAAATAGAAAAATAACTGAGATAGCTAAGAAACAACAACGGAGAAATCTTTGTAAGCACTATCTTTAGCATTTCCTGTGTTCTTAGCAGTTCTATCTGTGTAAGCAACTGTGAGCATTTCTGCACACAGAGTCCTCTCAATATATTAAATATATCTCTGGTGGAATTGTTTAAATCCACCAGAATGTTTTTTAAAGACTCTTGTTATTAATTACTTATGTTTTGATTCATTTAAGTTTACATTCCGCATTGTGCTAATCAAAACAAATATATCCATAATCGAGCTGAACATTTTTATTTCAAGAAAAAGGTTCAAGAATTCCATTCAACCCCCCTTCTATAATTCTTGCTATATTGTTAAGGGACTAACAAGGCCCATTGTTTTATTTGAAATACTGGCTTTAAAATCATCGTTTGGGTCGTAAAACGTTTGAAATAAAACCTATGAATGCATAATAAAATCTCTGAAAAATACTTTAAAAATACAGAAATGACATGGGATACACGTATCACGTAACAGTTAGGGTTTATCAGATAATCATACATAAATGACACATTAATACACATATTTTATTATAATCATGATATAATATAAACATAAAGTTCCCAGTCGTTACATCCTTCCCCCCTTAAAAGGATTATGTCCTCAGAATCTTCTATGAAAACAAATGAGGGTATTTCTCTAACATTTCACTTTCGAGTTCCCAGGTTGATTCTTCAACCATAGGATTTCTCCATAACACTCGCACTAAATATACAGACTTATTTCTCAACACTTTCTCTCACCGATCTAAAATTCTTACCGGCTGTTCTATAAAAGACAAATCAGGTTGGATTTCTATCGGCTCATACTCGATTACATGCCTAGAATCAGGATTATATCGCTTAAGCATGGACACGTGAAACACATTGTGAATATGTTGCATATGAGGCGGTAAAGTTAATTCGTATGCAACTTTTCCCACTTTCTTCAAAATTTCAAACGGTCCAACGTATCGTTGTTTCAATTTACCCTTATTGCTAAATCTGGTTAATCCTTTCCATGGCGATATTTTGAGTAGTACGTTTTCTCCTTCTTGATAGTCCATATCTTTCCTGGCTTGATCTGCATATTTGCGTTGCCTGTTTTGCGCTGCATCGAGTCGTTTTCGAATGAGTTCAATCTTTTCTTTCGTCTGTTGAATTAGTTCTGGACCCAAAATTTTGCGTTCTCCAACTTCATCCCAATATAATGGTGATCTGCATTTTCTCCCGTACAATGCTTCATACGGTGGCATTCCAATGCTGGCGTGATAGCTGTTATTATAAGAAAATTCCACCAGAGGTAAATGTTCATCCCAGCTGCCTTCAAAATCGATCGCACAAACTCGTAACATGTCTTCAATCGTTTGGATAGTTCTTTTACTTTGCCCATCGGTTTGCGGATGATAAGCGGTACTCATGTTCAATTTAGTTCCAAGACATTCTTGAAATTGTCTCCAAAATCTTGAGTTGAAATGAGGATCTCGATCAGACACGATAGATACTGGAACTCCATGTCGCATCACAATTTCTTTGAGATATATGTGCACTAGCTTGTCGAGTGAAAATCTTTCATTGATTGGTAGAAAATGTGCCGACTTCGTGAGTCTGTCAATGATTACCCATATCGCATCATGATTTGCCTTTGTCCTTGGTAGTCCTACCACAAAATCCATCGCTAGATGTTCCCATTTCTATTCTGGAATGTCTAATGGTTGCAATAATCCACTCGGACGTTGATGTTCCACTTTAACTCGCTGGCATGTATAGCACTTACTTATCCATTCAGCTATTTCCTTCTTCATGTTCGGCCACCAGAAGTTTTCTTTCAGATCACGATACATTTTTGTACTTCCTGGATGAATGGAATACTTCAAATTGTGCGCATCTCGCATTATTTCTTCTTTTAATTATGCTACTTTAGGGATCCAGATTCTCGACGCAAAGCGTAAAATTCCTTCATTATCTTTCTGAGTTGTGATTTCTTCTCCCGTCAGGTCGTCATCTTGACTCATCACTTCATTTTGACAGCGGCGAATCTTTTCTAACAATTTCGGTTGGAAGGTCATAGTGTAGATAGCTTCTGCAGATTCATTGGGAATACGAATCTCAATTTCCAATTTGTCGAATTCCTTGATTAAGTCTTCACACGAAGTTAACCGATTCAATCTTTCTTTCCTGCTCAGCGCATCTGCTATAACATTTGCTTTCCCTGGATGATAACTGATCGTGACGTCATAATCATTTATCAATTCCAGCCATCGATGTTGTCGCATGTTCAGCTCCTTTTGCGTAAAGATACACTTTAGACTTTTATGATCTGTGTAAATTTCACATTTGTCACCGTAGAGATAATGTCTCCAAAGCTTCAACGCAAATACGATCGCTGCCAATTCCAGATCATGAGTGGGATATTTTTGTTCATGAGGTTTAAGTTGTCTCGAAGCATATGCGATGACGTTACTGTGCTGCATCAATACACATCCTAACCCGCGATACGAAGCGTCGCTGAAAATAACGAAATTTCCTAGCTCGTCTGGAAATACAAGTACTGGTGCGGTTACTAATCGATTTTTCAGCTCTTGAAAACTTTCTTCACACTTATCACTCCATTCAAACTTTTCACTTTTTCGAGTTAACTTGGTCAGCGGCGTTGCTATTTTCGCAAAATCTTTGACAAACCTTCGATAATATTCTGCCAATCCCAAGAAACTTCAAACTTCTGTCGGCGTCCTTGGTCTTTCCCAATTTAACACAGCTTCAATCTTCGCTGGATCGACTTGGATGCCTTCTCTACTGATAATATGCCCTAGAAATTGTACTTCTCTTAACCAGAATTCATATTTCGAAAATTTTGCGTATAGTTGCTCTTTCCTCAGAATTTCCAAAGCTATTCTCAAGTGTTCTGCATGCTCTTCTTCTGACTTGGAGTAAATCAAGATGTCATCAATGAATACAATCACGAATTTATCCAAATATTTCTTGAAAACTCTGTTCATCAAATCCATAAATGCTGCTGGCGTGTTTGTCAGACCGAATGCCATTACCAAAAACTCGTAATGCCCATATCTTGTATGAAACGCAGTCTTTGGAATATCTTCAGCTTTAATCTTCAATTGATGATAGCCTGATCGCAAATCTATCTTTGAAAATAATGCTGCTCCTTTTAGCTGATCGAACAAATCGTCGATTCTCGGTAAGGGATATTTGTTCTTGATAGTGAGTTTATTCAATTCCCTATAGTCAACTCGCACACAACTGGAATGTCTTCTATTCTAGGACTTCCTCTTTCAATATCTAACACGTAAGCTATGTACGCCTCACATCCTTGTCGAAGCAATCGTTTAGTCTGCATCACAATAAGAAATTTCTTCTGCTGTTTTTCGCCTTTGAATATTACCGTTACATTTTCCGCAGTTCGCAATTTGACACTCTTATTCGCGCAATCTATCTGAGCGTTATGACATGCTAACCAATCCATTCCCAAGATAATATCGAATTCTCCTAGCTTAAAAGGAATTAAATCTACCGAAAAATGATGTCCGGCTATTTCTATATCACACGCAGGACATACTCGATCTACCGGAACTTGGTCGTCATTCGGTAATTTTATAATTAACATTTCGCCCAACCATTCGATTTCACAATGTAACTTATCAAGAAATTCTTCAGAAACAAATGAAGGAGTAGCTCCAGAATCAATTAATACTTTTGAACTTACGAAATTCACCAAAAGCGTACCTGCAATAACACTCGGACTCTACACCGCTTCTTTCATGGTCATGTTAAAAGTTCTTGCTTTGGGTTGATTAGGCGGCGGCGGAGGTAATGCTAACACTCTCGGAACACAGGCTGCCATAGCTGGTCCTTTGCAATTTCTGGCGATATGCCCTTTCTTTTCACACTGGAAACAAGTCATCTCTGCTGTTCTATCTGTTGGACATTCGTTAAAATAATGCCCTTTCTGCTTACACCGATAACACGTTACATCCCTTTTGATACATACACCAGTATGCTTTCGATTACATGTCTTGCAGTACGGCACTGGAACTCTGACCATTCCCTGCTGACTAAAGGTTTGGAAACGATTACCTGCCTTCTGTGAACCTTGTCCTATCCTTTTAAAATTCAAATTTGCCTGGGCTTGGAATCCCGGCTTTCTGCTGGAGCGATCTTGGAAACTTCCCTGTCCCTTGTCTTGCTGAGATCTTTCACTTTCCCCTTCTATAATCAAAACTTTCTGAACTACGGCGGTATACGTCGTTAATTCGAAAACTGCAACTTGGCCACGAATCCATGGTCGTAACCCTTCTTGAAACCTTTGAACTAACTTTTCTTCAGTGTCAACCTATTCTGGAACAAACTTAGCCAACTCAGTAAATTTGGCTTCATATTCTGCCACGGACATATTTCCCTGCTTCAGTTCTAGAAACTTAATCTGCATTTAATTCTTCACATAGCGAGGAATTTTTTTTTCTAAAAATAACTCTTTAAACCTATCCCATGCAATAACTTCTTCACCCTCTAAGGCCTTTTTAGATTCCCACCAATAATTCGCCTCTCCTTTCAACAAGTAACTAGCAAAATCAGTCTTCTGGTCCTCACCTACCTTCACTAGTGCGAACGCTTTCTCTACTTCTTTTAACCAGGTGGTAGCTTTAATAGGATCAGTAGTCCCTTCAAACTCTGGAGGTTTAACTGACTGAAACTGCTTAAAAGTAACAAAAGGTAATACTTGTGGTAATTGAGGCTCAGGACGAGGTGGTTGTTGTAACATTTGTTGTTGTATCTGCTGTTGTTGATGCTGCATCTACTGCTGCATCATTACCATCTGTTGTTGCATCAGATGGAACATGTGGTTCATGGTCTCATTAGTCTGGTCTTCAGAATTGTTGTTAGAGGTCTCAGCCCTAGTCTTTCTTTTTGGTGCCATCTTCTTCTGATAATAAAACAGGTGATATTTATTTAACAGTTTAATAAACAATTGACAATATGTATGGAAAACAATTTATCCTGTATTCATAACATGGTTTATTTAAAGAAAATATTTGCTGAATGTACAGACTGGAAATGTAAACAGTTAAATAAAATAATTGTTCTTTTTTTTTCTTTTTTTTCAACAGGAATTATAATATGAAAAACTGTAAAGTGAAAGTAAATGTTGTAAAACTGTAAAGACTGAAATTTAAATAAAAGAATTTGAAAAAGTTCATCTTATATATATGTGACACCAGCTTCAGGTGTAAATGTTTGATACAAAAAGTCTCAGGCTACTGGTCATCACTACGGCTACAAGTCACACTATCGCTACAAGTTAAACTACTACTACAAGTTAAACTACTGATACACACATACACACTACTAAGTTATACTATGCTGCCTCTATATACATATGTACTCTGGAGTCACTGTCTCAAACCATCTCAGAACCCAGGCGGAATACGCCTAAGCTCCTCTCTAAGTGCCTGGACCAAAGTCTGTGCCAAGCGAAAAACCCTGTAGAACTCTGCGAAAGAAGGAGGTCCATCATGAGTCAAATCATCCAGCTCCCAAGTAGCACTCATCAACACTGACTGTAATCACTGTCTCATATAATAATCCGGCTGTAGGGCCGCTAATGGTCCTCTATCCCTCTGATCAAACAGATGCATAATCTCCTGACACTGTGCCCGCCAATACTCCACATCATCCCTCATAACTCTATACTCATGGTATGGTACCATATGCGGCTGAGCAACCTGACCTACTGACTCCTGAGAAGGAACCCTCGGAATACCTGCACCCTGCTGGGGTAAACCTAACTGTAGATCCACATCATGCTCTCCTATCCCCTCTACTGGAATCATCTGAACTATGTCCGGCTCTGGGGCATGTACTGGTATAGGAGGTAACAATGGTGGTGGTGGTAACTCCCGCTCAATATCTAGTATAAACTAGTGCTCAATAAGTAAAGGAACCATCGGCTCGAAGAACTCAAATGGATCAAACATCTCTATGGGGTCATTCACTATCCCCTGTACTGGTGGTACCAGCTCCTATGGCAATGGTGGTGGAGGTGGTAGAGGAGGAAACATATACTCAGATACTGGAGGTATGGCTGGTGCTGCTGGCCCAGTGACTGTCCTCTCGAAAGATGCAGAATAACCAGAAGATGCCATCTGATAATGTACCAAAGAAAAGAAAAGGTCATTAACAATCCTAAGATTATTTCCCTATTCTAATCTGACCTAAATCCTAACACTATTCTTCCTAATTTGACTATCCCTATCTTATGTGATCTCCCTATCCTATCTTAATCCTAATGTTCTTGTTTTCAGGGACCAAACCTACAGCTCTGATGCCAAACCTGTAACGCCCTCAAGACCCGGGGTATAAGTCTGGGGGTTACTAGCTAATCACCAAACCTGTACAATTTGATTAACAATTAATAAACAAATGAAATTAAACCCCTTTAACACTAACCAGGATCTTTTTAGGTTGAAGTATGAAAACAAGCCAACATTCAAAGTCTCACAAACTCTCTTTATTACAAACCATTGTCTAATTCATTTTAAACTAAGTTCAACTTTTATTCAAACACACACACACATACTATCTATCAACACTCCACCTGCTCGGGCAACTCAAAGTTTTCTTCCTGGATTGGGATCAACACCTTGGGTATGAGAGGATCCCGAGGCTTGACCCCCTTCTTTACCACTCAAGTCCTGATTGGTTTCATATTCCTTCTTAACTGAAAATAATAAGGTGAATAACAACAAAAGGGGTGAGCCAAAAATTGCTCAACAAGTCCACAAAATATAAACAATGTTAAGGCATTTTAAATGAATTCGTCATCCCAGGTATATCTGCAAAGATATAACCTCACGAGAATTAAAAGAAGGCCATTACTGGCGAGTACAAATAAACTAAACTGGACACAAGTTCGCATCTATATTCTGCTGATCAGTTAGAATATAATGCAGATCCATATCTCAATATATAGATCCAGTCGGGTACCCAGGCACTACGGCCCACGTCGAGGCACCAGTCATCCCGGTCCTCAGGATTAACACACACTCAACCCCAAAATATCATTATCCAGTCCATCGCTTAACAACCGGGACAATCGGTATGCTTTGATATATTCCAAACACTAGAATATATCAATCTCCATGTGTTACCAACATAATATGAATCAAGAATTCAAAGAAACGGAGAAATCAAGAATTGAAATGAAATATGAACAAAGGAATAGGGATTGTATATTAGTGATCAAGAACAATAATTAAGAGAATGTAAATGTGATAAACATTTAAATCAATATCACTATTCTGAAAGTAGAATAGGGGAAAAACTTGCCTTCTGCGCGACTTACTGCAATTGAATCACTTCTGTCTATCACCTTGGACTATTACCGACTCAACTGGCCTGGCTGGCATAGCTTCTGTTGGCAAAATAGACTGGTTAAGTCACGTCGTACTTCATTTGCATCTTGAATCGACTTCAAACCGATCCTAACATCTACCCATGCGCTTATGACCGACTCGTGTATTACATATAAGCAAGTAAGACTCAATTAACCACGTAATACACATAAGCACATAAGCATATAATCATTTTTATAGTTAAAAATAGTTTTTTTTAGAACCAAAATCGACTCGCTGATCACTCAACTGATCGTTATCTGACTCGTTTCCCATTTTTACGGAATTTTTCGGACTCGTCTCGGCACGTAACTCGACTGATAATCAAACAAGTCACAAAATCAACTAACTTCTAAAATAAATTAAGCTTTGATATTATTTTTAATGAAAAGGATTCATTTTTCTGAGTTAACAGGCTTTCGTTTCACGCAAAATGGACTAACGGTTGAATTATTATTAATTAAATACTGATAATTCCATTTATTATTCATTATAAATAATTATTACTAATTTTTAAAACCCAAAAATAATTTTTAAATCATTATTTAAGAAAATCAGAAATTAAAAATAATTTTTCTATAATTTTTGAAATTAAAATGAATTTATTATGATTTATTGAAAATTATTTGATTAATTATCAAAATAATTAATCACTTTTAAATAATTAATAAGTAATAAATAAATAATAAATAATTAAGAAAATAATTCAATCTGATTTTTAGAAAATAATTCAGAATTATTTATAATATAAATTAATTAATTAAATAATTAATTAATCAATTTACAAAATAAATAAAACTGATTTTTAAAATTAATAAAAATAAAAAGTAAAAATAATTTCCAGAAACATATGTCAGAAAACAGACATCTGACAAGGTGGATCAAAACCGGGTTCTGGAAACGGGTCAACCGGGTTGGATTCCGGGTCTGTGAAGAACACTACCGGAATCTGGGTTTAAACCCAGAATCCGGCGACTTCACCGGACCCCGGCGAGTCCAATTCCTGGCCAAATGGATACCGTTTGGTTCCGTTTTTGATCCCAAAACATCCCAAACTACTTCCCCAATCTGTTTCAGGACAAAATCGACCAGAAACATCCCTGGATATCATTCTCCGATCAAAATCATCAAGAACTCCGTCCAAAAATCCAAATCACTCATTTGTACATAACATCAAACGTTATATAGTGCAAAATGAAGCTAAGAACATATACAATCAAAGCCCTAACATTACAAGAACCAAATATTCACAGAAATCATCGAGTTGTGTTTTGAAAATTCGACCTAAACCCTAGAAATCGTGAATCACTATCCAAGCATCGTTTGTTCAATTAAACACCATGAATCGACTGTAAATCATCTAACAAAGCTATATCAATCATCAAAACATCAAAATAACCCCAGAATCAAAAAGCCCTAATTCGAACATAAACCCTAGAAATCAAAAACGATGCAATAAAATGTGAAATTGATGCAAGAAACAGAAAGAACAGATCAAAACCTTCAATTTGGATACTCGAATCACTTGTTTTGGTGCTGTAATCAGATCAAAATCACGACTTGAATTCCTGACCCGAACCTGTTCTTCCCGACCCGATTTCAGATGATTTTTGGTAATTTTGCAGATTTTAATGATTAATTATAATTAATTAAATAAAAATTAGGCTATTTATAGTAGTAAAAATAATACTCCTAATTAAAATTAAGGTGCTAATTATACATTAAATAAAAATATTGGGCCCTAATTTTTATAATTTTTGAGTATTAAAATTTAATTTTTAATATTTTATATATGCAATATATATGCCAAAAATTCTCAAAAATTGTGAATAATGCAAAAATGCAAAGAAATAATATAAATGAAAGTCCTATAATTTTATAAAAATAAAAATGTGATTTTTGTGGGGTTTTTGACACCCAATGGGGCCCGGAAAAGTCATTTTTCGCAAAACGATAAAATTTATAAATTATCTAGATGTTCAGAACAAGGCGATTGTAAAAGCCATTTGATGAAAAATAAGGCCCATTATTTTATTTGAAATACTGGCTTTAAAATCATCGTTTGGGTCGTAAAACGTTTGAAATAAAACCTATGAATGCATAATAAAATATCTGAAAAATACCTTAAAAATACAGAAATGACATGGGATACACGTATCATGTAACAGTTAGGGTTTATCAGATAATCACACATAAATGACACATTAATACGCATATTTTATTATAATCATGATATAATATAAACGTAAAGTTCCCAGTCGTTACAAGAGCTACAGTTTAGAGTCCCTGGACAGCCCAAATAGGTTATATATGTATATAGGTTTATAGAATATTATACGAGAGTGTAGGTATAGGATATTCGAGTCGTTCGCTACTAATTCTCTTATATATATATATGCATTGTTTAACATCAAATGGCGCATTCCTCATCATCTTCTGAACCGTCTGACACAATTGCTTTCTCCGTGTATGCTGAGTTAAGGCGTGAGTTCGACAGGCTTCAGGGCAAGTACGATCAAATGTTAGAGCGATTGAGGAATGTGTATCCGGACAGCCGAAACTATGAAGGAAAACCTAAGGAGCAGATGACTGCGAGACTTGAGACCTTGGTTCAGTACGTTATCACTAAGCTTGATGAGATGCCATCGCACCAAGATCGTACCATCCAGTATACTATCTAGATGATTGCGGATGAGCTCCAGTGCATTGTGAAGACGCTTCGTGAAGAGAAGACTACCGGACCCCGTTTTGATGGAGTGGAGCCTTAGTTCTTTCCATTATCTACTTTCCATGTCGTTGTATTGTTGGACTTTGTAGAATTCCCTGTTGTTTCCTTTAATTAAGCATGTTATCCCTAGATTCAGACTCTATTCCAATCTTGATGTACCTTGACCCTAATTTCAATAATTATGCACTATCGTTCTATTTGCTTTCAATTGTTTTTATGCTTTTATATGCATCACCCTTATTGTTTAGTTTGAAACCCGATTGAATGAGTATAATGACTTGTGACACCATAACCATGAAATTTTCTATATTGTTCATACCTGTTTTGATATAACTTTTATTTCAAGATCATGCCACCTAAAAAGAAGAACCCGACAACAACTTCTACCACAGATCCTAATATTCTTCGACTTCTGGAAACCTTACAACAGCAAACAAATGCTATAGCTCAACAACTAACTCTTCAACAATAATTCGAAAACTAAGATAACCGTGAACCACACCAACCACCTGATCCACCAGTACCACCTCGACAAATTGTTACTTTCAAAGCTTTTCAGAATGTGAATCCACCTGCATTTCATGATACCACTGATCTGGTAATAGCTAATACATGGATTAGGGAAATGGAAAGAGCTTTTGAATTGGTTCAGTTAGGAGAAGATCAGAAGACGCCATATGCTACTTATTATCTGAAAGGGGAAGTCATCTATTGTTGGGATTCAGTGAAAGCTATGGAGACAAATCAACCGGTTTCTCGGGAAAGGTTTAAGAGGTTATTCCAGGAAAAGTATTACACTAAGTATATGCAGAATCAGATGGAGCTTAAATTTCTTGAATTGATGCAAGAAAGTATGTTTGTATTGGAGTACAAGAAGAAGTTTACGGAGCTTTCAAGCTTTATGACGAAGTATACCAACACTGAGGAAGAGAAAGCAAAGAGATTCCAACAAGGATTAGAGCCTTGAATCAGAGATAGAGTGGCTATGTTTGAGCTTGATACTTATGCTGGAGTAGTACAGAAGGCTACTCTGATTGAGAGTAATGGGATACAGTTAAGGAAAGAAAAGGATAACAAGAAGTCTAATATTCTTCGACTTCTGGAAACCTTACAACAGCAAACAAACGTATAGCTCAACAACAACTAACTCTTCAAGAACAATTCGAAAACCAAGATAACCATGAACCACACTAACCACCTGATCCACCAGTACCACCTCGATAAATTATTACTTTAAAAGCTTTTCAGAATGTGAATCCACCTGTATTTCATGATACCACTGATTCGGTAATAGCTAATACATGGATTAGGGAAATGGAAAGAACTTTTGAATTGGTTCAGTTAGGAGAAGATCAGAAGACGCCATATGCTACTTATTTTCTGAATGGGGAAGTCATCTATTGGTGGGATTCAGTGACAGCTATGGAGACGAATCAACCGGTTTCTTGGGAAAGGTTTAAGAGGTTATTCCAGGAAAAGTATTACCCTAAGTATATGCAGAATCAGATGGAGCTTAAATTTCTTGAATTGAAACAAGGAAGTATGTTTGTATTGGAGTACGAGAAGAAGTTTACGGAGCTGTCAAGGTTTGTGATGAAGTATACCAACACTGAGGAAGAGAAAGCAAAAAGATTCCAACAAGGATTAGAGCCTTGGATCAGAGATAGAGTGGCTATGTTTTAGCTTAATACTTATGCTGGAGTAGTATAGAAGGCTGCTCTAATTGAGAGTAATGGGATAAAGTCAAGGAAAGAAAAGGATAACAAGAAGAGAAAGGTTCCATTTTATGGAGAGAAGTCTGAAGCCAGAAGCTCACAAGACAGGAGTGTGAAAAGGATTGGATTCCACAAAGGCGAAAATTTTCAGAAGAAGGGAAATTTAAACAAGAGACAAGATTCTAAGGGGGACAACCAGTCAAGCCAAGGAAAAGTTGGAGAAAATAGATTTCAGAGACCAGAGTGCAAACATTGTGGAAAAAGACATCCAGGAGTGTGTAATAAGTTGAACATGACATGCTATAGATGCAATCAGAAGGGACACTTGGCTAACGAGTGTAAGATACCGAAGCTGGGAGTTACATTCTATAAGTGTGGAAAGACTGGACATATAGCTAGGGAATGCAAGTCAACCAGACCAGTCAAGGCTTTAATGAACGTGGCAAGTACTAGTGCAAGCATGCCAGCTGAGGTATTGGCATTACCTCCACCATCTACCGCAACTCTGCAAGCGACATCAAGGACAGTTGATTTAAAGATGAAAGACGCTGTTCAGAATTCTGAAGTGATAGCAGGTAAACGTTTAATGAATAATGTTGAAGCTAAGGTATTGATTGATTCTGGAGCTACTAGATCTTTTATATCAGAAACTTTTATTGATAAACTTAAATGTGATAAAATGACCCTAAAGGAGGTAATAGATGTGGTAATTATGAACCAAAAGAAGATTCCTGTGAGTCAATTTTGTCCTAAGTGTGAGATTGATATTTCGGGGCATAAATTTTCAGTAGACTTGATACTTTTCAAGTTAGGGGAGTTTGACATAATCTTAGGCATGGATTGGTTAGGGAAGAATAACGCCCAGATAGATTGTAAATCTAAGAATGTATATTTAAAGACAGAGATTGGAGAAAAAGTGGTATTTAAGGGTCAGAGGCAAGAGCGACTGTTTCTTACAATCGTCCAAGCTAAGAAATTGCTTAGGAGAGGTTGCGAATCGTTCCTAGCCTATGTAGTGGATTTAGAAAGAGAGAGCCTCCGCATGGAAGATATCCCCGTAGTCAACAAATTTCCAGATGTGTTTCCAGATGAACTACTAGGTTTACCGCCCGATCGACAGATTGAGTTTGAGATCAACCTTGCTCCAGGCACGGAACCAGTTTCGAAGGCACCTTATATAATGGAACCAACAGAAATGAAAGAGTTGGCGAGCCAACTACATGAATTATTGGACAAAGGAGTGATACGGCCAAGTACGTCACCATGGGGAGCACCTGTTCTATTCGTAAAAAAAGAAGGATGGAAGCATAAGGTTATGTATAGACTATCGGGAGTTGAATAAGATGACGATTAAGAACCGTTACCCGCTACCAAGGATAGATGATTTATTTGATCAGCTGAAAGGAGCTAAGTGTTTTTCCAAGATTGATTTAAGATCAGGATACCATCAATTAAAGATCAAAGACGATGACATCCCGAAGATAACATTCAGAACAAGATACGGACATTATAAATTCCTAGTAATGCCTTTTGGGTTGACTAATGCTCCTGCAGCATTTATGGATCTGATGAACCGGGTATTTAAAATTATTTGGACAAGTTTGTAGTGGTATTCATTGATGATATTCTTATATATTCAAAGTCGGAAGAAGAACATATGCAGCATCTATGGTTAGCATTGGAGATACTCCGACAAGAGAAGTTGATGCCAAGTTTTCTAAGTGTGAGTTCTGGTTAAAGGAAGTTCAATTTTTGGGACATGTTATTGGAAATGAAGGAGTCAAAGTGGATCCGGCAAAGATTGAGGCAATTATGAGTTGGGAGAGACCAAAGACACCTACGGAAGTGCGAAGTTTTCTAGGATTGGCAGGATATTATAGAAGGTTTGTTAAAGATTTCTCGAAAATTGCCACGCTATTGACTAAGTTGACTAGGAAGAATTAGAAATTTGAATGGAATGCAGAATGTAAAGATAGTTTTCAAGAATTGAAATAGAGGTTGTTTACAGCTCCGGTACTAGTATTACCAGACGATCAATGACACTTTGTGATTTTCAGTGATGCTTCACATAAGGGCCTGGGTTGCGTGCTAATGCAACACAACAAGGTGATTGCGTATGCGTCAAGACAGTTAAAACCACATGAATTGAAGTATCCTACACATGACTTGGAATTAGCAGATATAGTATTTGCACTTAAGATCCGGAGACATTACCTTTACAGAGAAAGGTGTGAGATCTACACGGATCACACGAGTTTGAAGTATATTTTCACTTAGAAGGAGTTCAATATGAGGCAAAGGAGATGGTTGGAATTAATTAAGGACTATGATTGCTCGATAAATTATCATCCAGGAAAGGCAAATATGGTAGCTGATTCTTTGAGTAGGAAAGAGAGGTTGAATATGGCAGCGGTATCAAAGGAATTATCTGGAGAAATCAGGAGATTTGAATTAGAACTGTGTGTTTGCAGAAAAGATGAGGAGATTTGTCGTACTATGACTTTTCAGCCATCATTGTTGGAAAAGATAAAGAAATGTCAGGAAGAAGTGATGAAACAGGAGAATAATCAACTGACCGGAGAAGAGATTTGTACTCAAAGGGATGAATAAGGTATATTAAGGTTTTCTTCAAGAATTCAGATTCCTCATGTGACTGAATTGAAGAATGAGATATTGCAAGAAGCTCATAATTCTAGATTTTCAATCCATCCCGGAAGCACCAAGATGTACCAGGACTTGAAGCAGAACTTTTGGTGGCCAAATATGAAACGAGAAGTAACAGAATGGGTGGTGAGGTACTATACTTGTCAGAAAGTGAAGGCATAACATCAAAGACCAAGTGGATTAATTCAGTCTTTAAAGATTCCATAATGGAAGTGGGAAAACATTTCCATGGACTTTATAGTAGGATTACCATGAACGAAATCCGGACATGACGCTATATGGGTTATAGTTGATCGCCTTACGAAGTTGACACATTTTCTTCCGATTAACGAGAGGTCTTCATTGGACAGATTGGTCCACTTATATGTGCGTGAAATCGTATTACGACATGGCGTGCCTGTATCAATAGTTTCGGACAGAGATCCACGATTTAACTCGAGATTCTGGAAGCAATTTCAGAAACTCTTGGCACCAAGTTGAATATGAGTACGGTGTATCATCCGCAGACTGATGGTCAAAGCGAGAGGACAATTCAAATAATTGAAGACATGTTGCGTAGCTGTGTGATTGATTTTGCGGGAAGTTGGGACGACCACCTGCCATTGGTAGAATTCTCCTATAACAACAACTATCACACCAGTATTGGCATGCCACCATACGAAGCTTTATATGGACGGAAATGCAGATCACCAACACGCTGGGATGATGTGGGAGAAAGAAATATTTTAGGCCCGGAATTAGTACAACAAATGCATGAGACAGTCAAATTGTTTCAGAAGAGATTACTTGCTGCTCAAGATACAAAGAAAGTATTCAGACCCGGCACGTAAGGATATCAGATTCCAAGTAGGTGAAGCCGTATTGCTGAAAGTATCATCCAGGAAAGGATTGTCTCGATTTGGCAAGAAAGGGAAGTTAGCACTTAGATATTTTGGTCCTTTTGAAGTTTTGAGTCAAGTAGGGAAGGTGGCCTATGAATTAGCTTTGCCTCCTCGGTATCAGCATGTGCATAACGTGTTTCATGTGTCATTACTTAAGAAGTATAATCCTGATGCCAACCATGTGATAGAATATGAACCTATAGAAATTCAGGCAAACCTGTCATTTATGGAGCAACCTGTCAAAATACTCGATTGGCAAGAGAAGAGTCTTGGAAATAAGTTGGTCAAGTTGGTAAGAGTACTTTGGAGAAATCCCAAGGTTGAAGAGTCAACATGGGAACTAGAGTCAGATATGTGTAGCCGGTATCCTCACTTATTCTCCTAGATTCTGAGGACAGAATCCTTAAAGGGGGAGAGGATGTTACGACCGGTATTTCTAAACCCTATATATATAATTGTCTGTTTATAATTAAAATTAAAATTGTATGGAATTATAAATGTGGATGATCTATATGACTGAGTGTCTATAAACTAAGTGTTTAATGTATTAGTTTATATAAAAAAAAATTGAAAAGAAAATCTTATCATTTAGTATCTTTAAATGATAATCAAAAGTACTTCATTTTATATGAAAAATCGATTTTAAAAATCTTTTAACAATAAACTTTAAAATTTTTATATCATTAAATTTCTAAAATCATAAGCTATTTTATGATATTTATTTTGTGATTTATGGAGGTGCATTTTTATTTATAAAAATTGTTTTATATAAATTAGTTGATTTTTAAATTACAAATTACTTAATTGCCCATGCATGCAAATACCCTCCAATTCAATTTAAAAGGGCATAAGAGACAATTCATACCCCGCTAACCTTCTTATATCCACCAAAAGACTAAACTACCCTTGCATGTACTTTTGCTTGGTTATTGGAGAAGGGCACTTTAGTACATTCGAAATTCCACTATTGAATTAGTGCACTATGAACCATAAAGAGAGGAGTTAACCCAAAACCACACTTCACTCAAGCTCATCATTTTTACTCTCAAATTTTCACTCCCCCCCCTCTCTTTTTCTTCATTCGGCCGAAGCCCCATCCCCCATTCCCTTCAATTTTTCTTCATCAAATCCTTGCCATTATAGTGTAATTCCATTACCCATTCATATAATATACACTTTACAAGAAGTTCCATGCTTAGGAGATGAAGTTTAATGCTTGCATGTCTTGATTTTAAGTGATCTCCAAAGAGAAACTCTTAATTCATGTGGATTAAAGAGTTCTCTATGAGATATACTTTTTATGTGCATAAACTAAGTGTTTCCATGAATAAAACTCTTTTAAAACCTTTGCATGCTACTGATATTTAGTTGTAAAGTCATATTCTACTTTGCATGTTAGAGATAGGGCATTATTTTCAACTATAATCATGTTATATATGCTCTTCTTTTCGAAAATGTACATGCATGCTTAGTTTGTGTTAAATTCAACCTTATATGTGTTAAAACAAATTGTTTCCTTGATATTATGCTTGATCTTAGTTGTTAAAAGGTAGTGTGCATGATCTTTTGAAGTAGTTAAGTATTTTAAGTCAAATTTATTAGCTAATAACCCTCTTGTTTAGTCGAACTTGATTTAGTGATCATCTTGAGTTGCATGTTAAGTTTTATTTTGCATGTTGGTTCTATAGGGCATGGATGATCTCCATTATTGGTTGAGGCCTTAGTTTAGAGTCTTGTAGTAGTAAATTTGCCTTGGTTGAGATTTAATTCATGGTTTTAAAGTGGGAGTTTAGGTGGAAAGGCTAGGATAGAATCCTAAATTTTTTTCCAGATTTGCATGTGAGTTTTGTGTTGATTTTGAATGGGAATGTCTTAGGCATTGTTAGGCCCAAGCCACGGGGACTTAAGACTTGGGGTATAATTGAGTCTAGAAGTCACAAATTAGAGAAACCAAACCACTTAGTGAGGTGCACACACCAAAATTTAGAATCTGTCCAGCAGGGGACATTTTTGTTGTAACTTGGAAATGAGGAGTTTTGACCATGTCATGAGTAAGCCCTCACTAGTCCTTGGTTAGCCCTAGTTAGAGGGAGTATCAGAGGAGTTTTCCAGCCATAGTTCATAGGAATTAAGTTAGAATCATGTGTCATAAGTTAGTGCAAACAAGGACACTTTTCTGTCCAGAAAACAGGGGAACATTGGACTTTAAGCTTAAACCCAGGCAGGTCCAAGCTAGGCCCTTGAGCCACACCAAGTTTGAGAGTTGCCTTATGGTTAGAAGAGTCTAGTGTAGAATTTGAGAGCTAAAATTGAAGTGTAAGGGTGTCAATTGTACTCATAAACCCATTGGTGTCACCCTGAAATCACTATAATGAGCAAAATCACTTAACCATTAGTTTTAGGGCACTTATAAGTGAGGCCTAGGTTGACCACCATAGTTGTAAGATAGTATGAGGTCCGTAGAGTGTAAGGCCTAATTCAGGGTCCATAAGAACTTGATGGTTTAGAAAAGGCACTTCGAGTCATGAGGATAATATTAAGAGTTTTGGCTAGTTTAGCATAACTAAGTGACTTGAGTAAGTGGAGTGAGATCATCCAAGCCTAGTGATGCAATATAGTGTGTATGGATATATTATTATGTACTTAAATGTGCTATATGAACATGAGTGGCTATGTGAACTATTATTCTTAGAAGGTAATTATAAGCGTTTATGTGTATATAGGCCTAAGTGCCAATGTGCGTAATTTCGGTTTATAATTAGGTTGAGTTAGTGAGTATATATTATAATGAGGATATCATTATTTTGTGTAGGCTCTTGAGACGA
Organism: Apium graveolens; assembly: GCF_009905375.1. Lineage (NCBI taxonomy): Eukaryota > Viridiplantae > Streptophyta > Magnoliopsida > Apiales > Apiaceae > Apium > Apium graveolens. The sequence goes on along the minus strand of NC_133651.1, from coordinate 227,857,972 downwards.
GTGTAAACTTGCCATTAAAGTCGAGTGAAGCTCCAGTTGCTCCCACCTGCCAATCAAGTCAAGCCTTTCTCAAGGCAAATGTTTCAACCTACCTTTTTATTTATACTGCAAGATAGTGTTAGCCCATATTTTATATATGATGCGAGTATTCTAATTCACCTTTATATATATGATCCAAATGGTTTCAATTCTATCTTTCGTATTATATGCAAATGCCATGAATGTGACGACCTCAATCTCGGGGTTAGGAAATGAGGACTCACACACCTCTAATCTACTAATTAAATATGCATAAACCCCGATTAACTACTAACAGGATCAACAGGATAAAGTATGAGACAAGATTACAACTACCAATCACCGAATATAACTTACAAACCCCAAAAATATTATTAAATAATCAGTATCGATTCCGGCTGGGAACCGACAGATAACCCATTGTATCTTTAAACACCTCTTACTAGGCGCGAGCTCACTCATAACCTGTACTACCTGCTCTGGCAACTGGAAGCCCTCAACACGGTAGGGACCACCAGGTACGCTCTTACAAGCAGTGCGCCTAAGCCTGACCATCTTCTTGCTTAACTGCCATGGTTAGATTAAGACAAAACAATGAGTATAAAACTCAGCAAGTAACTAAATAGCAGTTCTACAATAACAATTCTCAATATGCTTTGAACAAACTAGGGCATTCTATTTTAGCTAATCTAGGTGGCAGATTTCCGTATATTCATTTTTTTGTTTTCTTTGAGATAAGGAAAGGTATCCGAAGAATAGTTGGGCTTTCAAGAAACAAGGCTCGAAACAGGATGAAAGCCGACATTCAACACAAATCATTATAGGATCAAAATAGATCTTTCGGTAGGGGAAAGCAACAGTATTTCAAGATATAGAATCATTCATATGATCAACAATTTCAGGAATCAGGGTTCTGAGCTTTAAGCTCCACAATAACATAATCAACTCTTTTCAAAACAGTATAAACCATTTTCATTTCCAAAAATCAATTTACTGAATAAAAGTTTCAGTTCCTTTTCTTAAATAATCATTTAGAACCCTTGATTGGATCACTTATCTTTCCATTTCATTATATACGGGTGATCAGCCCATATCGACCTCCATTCCGGTCTTTAAGGTACCATTCGGCATAATTTCAGCCTTAAATTGGACTAGTCCCACTAGCCTCTTACCATGACTGGACTAGTCCCACTAGCCTCTTACGTCTCAATCCAATCCATCAGGAATTCATTTGGAAAACCTTGAGTTGGAAAATAATAGGTTTTCTAAAATTCATTTTATCATTACCAAGCCTTTGAAATCATTCGGACTTTTTCAAGTCGAAACTCATTCTTAATTCAGATTTTAAAGAAACAAAGTTCAGGGAGTGAATCAAAGATACACAAGGAACAATTCTCAAGGATTCTGCATCAAAGATAATAAGGTACTAAATTTGAAGGATCAGTAATAACTTAGGGATCATTAGGGCGATCAAGAGAAACAGGGTATCATTAACAGAGTTATCCAAGATAATTTTAAGGTTCAATATGATCATGGCATTATAGGAAACTTAAACAGAAAGGCCGATTATCAATGGGTGAAATCAATAGGATTATCAATAACAGGTTATCAAGAACAAAGGGTACTTCAAATCAATATCAGGGTTTCATAAAGCAAGGGTTTCATACTTTAACAGTTCAATACTCTACATGGTATGAACAACATTTCCTTTACAATCATTTATACAAGTAATCAGAGTTACTTGCCTGAAATTGCTTTCCTGAGGGTTGAACTACTGCCACCTAGTATACTTTTCCCTTTCCTAGCCCGAATGCCCTCACGCTCCGAATCTACAATAAAACCAGAAATCTTAATTAGATTCCCAACTCTCGTTCCCGGAATGATCACTCTATACGATAACTCGATTATATTCTTGACTCGAACTATACGAGTATAGCTTATACAAATAAGCACACAGCACATAGCACATAGCACAATTCTTTCTCATAGTTTTCATATCCTTATATACCTAGAAATCAAAGCGTACTTCGCTTGACCTAGGCTATTTCTCAAATCAAACTAACACGACTCTTTTACGAGTACTAGACACATTCACAACCAAACATTTACGTGCATACTATCACTTATATCAATCGACTTAATTCCCTTTTCTTTTATTCCTTAATTCGAATCAAAACAACAATCCAATCAAGCAAAATCAAAGATTTTCACATATAACACTCAATCATTCTTTCAATTACCAAAATCAAATTTTGACCTTTATTTCTTATGGCCTATTCGGCCTTAACACTTATCACAATCAAGAATCGAACATGCAAAAATAGATTTTGACATGCAAGGTTATATACCACATTTCTTTCTTGTTTTAATCCCCTATTAAATCATTCCATTCATTAAGTCACCAAACCATGCACTACTTAGTGATTTCAACTTAATCAATCCATCAAATCAACATGCATACACTTAATCACCAAGTTATCCCCTTTTTATCTTGTTTTCATTCGGCAAGAACATAATTTTCAACTCAAAGACTAATTACTAGCATGCACTCATTGATCTCCTTTAAAACTATCATACAATTGCTTTTAAATCATACAAACTTAGTGTTTACCAAGATTATCTAACCAAATTCAATTTCCTTTCTTATTAACTCAAAAATTCGAACCTAAACTTAGCATGCAACAATAATTCATTCCTTATTAGTCTAATCACCATCCATCATTACTTTAATCAAGTCTACTCACAACAAACCACTTTAAAGATTCAACCCATTCGGGTTTATCAAGAAAACACACATACAAAGATCAATCTTGACATGCAAAGTCCTATATCACATTTTTAACTTGTTTTAAGCCTTAACTTAGTCATTGCTCTCATTTTCATCAAGATTTTCGAAGCACAAAGCCAAACATCACCTAATGACTCAAACCTTAATCAAATTATTCAATCAACATGCATGCATTCACTTAATCACAAATCAATCTCTTCTAAACCCATTTTCTATTCGGCAAAAGTTCAAAAACTCACAATCCAAGAACCAAACATTGACATGCATCACTAACTCCTCTTTTAAATCAACATGCAACTCTATTTCCTACTAATTAAGCTTAGTTCATACCAAGATCAAGTCACAAAATTCAGTTTCCCTTTTTATTAGCATAAAGCCGAAGCAAAACTCACATGCAAATCATAAAATTTGATTTTCTAAGCAACAATCACTTGCACACATTCATTTTACAACCAAGGAAATCATTTTACCAATCACATACTCAATTTTCAACAAAAGAAGCAAAACCCTTTTTTTCAAGTTTTCAAGAAATCATAACATGCAACATTAAAATCCAACAATCACATCTTGGAAAACCCACCGGCTCTCCTTTGGATCATGCCCGGTGGTGGTCGAACTTGAGAGAGTCCATGACGGATCTCCTCTCGAGTTTATGACCTCCACAACCTCTTAAAATCACTCTTATAGTTATGCTTCAAGAAATGGTTTTTTCTTAAACACAACCATAGTGATCACTTCAACAAAACCTTGCAAATACTTACATGCAAATAGGAATCAAGAAGTATACCGAAAATAAAGGCTAAAGGTAGCAATATCTTTGGGTTTGAGTAAGATTTGGGGGTTGCATGCAAGTGAGAGAGATGAGAGATGAGAGGGCCGAGAGGGAGTGAAAGAGAGAGAGAGTGTTCAGGAGAGAGACGAGAGAAAAGAAAGAGAGAAGAGAGAAAAGAGAGAATGAGTGCACAAAAGAAAGAAAAGAAAAGAAAGTGGGTTATATATAGCACCTAGAAATAAGGGCAATCTAGTAATTTACCAACTTCCTTTTACTCACTCATTCCTTTTCTTTTTACTTAAATGCGATAAAATTCAAATACAAAATATATCTCTCTCGAAAAGTCGAGAATTATTGAAAATGACATTTTTAACGTGTAGGCCTCGAAATTAGCTTTTTATCCATTACTCATAATAAGAATTTGAGCGAGCGGTTGATTTTATATGAATTTCGCAAACTCGCTTTAATAAATACCTTTTCCACATAAAATTAATTTAAAAATGCAAAGACCCACAATTAAATTCACTTATCATTTTTAAAAAGTCTCTAAGACCTCTATGAAGATAATAGAACAAATCCCATGTTTTTATCCATCTCAGATGATTTTATAAAAATGCACGAAGGTGAAATAAACCCTTATGTAAATCACATAATTCCATTAAAATTCACAGAAATTAACACAGAACATATAATCATGCACACAGTCAAGCAATCACATGCATATAGTCACATAACGACTCAGGTCTGATCATAGAATCTATCCCTCTTTAATCTTTATTCCCTTTTTACGCGTACCGGGTCACGTTCAGCCTGACGGCCCGACGCTCAGCGTTTCGAATACGCTTCTCATTACCTTTGCCAATCAACACGTCTCTTAAGACGAAATACTTCATTCATTTACTTCACATATAATTCACATTTTATATTATTTAATTTCCATATTAGGACGGGTTCCGTTCTACCTGACGGCCCGAAACCACAACTTGACTCCTAAGCTGACTCTTTAAATTGGAACGTTTTTATCCATGCTCCTTAACTCTAGTATACAGATAAGACAAATAATCACCACTTAATCATATAATCTCATCACATAACACATACTTTACTTTCTTAATTATGACGCAAAATTCTCGGTCGTTACAATGAACCCTCAAGTATCTATTTCAAGTAGTTTAACTTTGCTTGGAGATTTCTATGCAAGTAATTCAAAAGTCATACCATGCTAATATACCAAGTAATTGTGATGTGGAACCCTGTGAAAGTTATACTCATTAACCTTATCTTGATACCTAAAAGTCAGCTATCTCTTAAAAGTCATTCATGATTGCTTGATAACCCTATTCTTACCCCTAAAACATGATACCCTGTTATACTTTGAACTGATGCTCACCTTCTTTATATTTCAATACATATGTCTTATCTGGAACCATTACCTTGAACCTAGTTTGAATTAGTTCCTTCATACTATCTGATAACCCTGCTAAATCTCTTTGTCAAATTACTTGTGAAAAAAAACCTTGCAATTCCCTTGATAAAGTATAGTCTAGTTGACCATGGCCTTGAAATTTAGTGGACCTATTCCCTGTGCTTCAAAGTTGATCTAGAACCCTTGATAAAGATGCTCACTGTTTAAGAAATTAACCGTCACTTGGCATCAGTTTTTAAAATAAAAAGTTAAAATTTGGATTTCCAGTCCTAAAGGTGGACAAATATTTTCTTTAGATAGTGGATCTGGACTGAGATGCAAGTCCTTTCCGTTCTTAATTTGTAGGCTTAAAAGTTGCCTAGGGATCCCATTAATGTTCTAGAACCCAGCGAGGTTCGGGATTACTTCGCGGCTGATCACCGGCTATTATCCGTAGCATCGTAAAATGGTTTTTGATAAGGAAATGGTTTTGAATGGTTTTATTACAATAAAAGATACCATCATCCTAAAATTTTATCTCTTGATATAATGTTGTTGAATCTTTCAATTCCATTGTTAATGTATTATTCTTGTTTATGAATATTATAGCGCTTGTTGAGCATTTGGCTCACTACTTGCTTACCCTGATATTACTGCTAGCAGATATTGTTAGATTCAAGCAGACAGCGCGTAAGACTTGTGATGCCGATTCGTATGTTAGAGCTCAGGTAGTTAGTGATTTTGTGTGTGAGGACTCGATATTGGAATCAGGTTGTAATAGTTAATAGTGTTGGGCTTTTCCAAACCCTAAACTGTAAAGATCTTAGATCAGATGTATTTAATTCCTTTTGTTAACTAATATAATTACTCGTATATTGTCTTTTGTAAATGTTTGGGGCGTGACATAAAATTCCAAGATAAAGAATTTTTGTATAAGTCTCGCTATAATTATAAAGAGGCATAAATGAAAATCTCTCGTCGAATATTTAGTAGTTTATTATTTAACTTTGAATCCGAGTTGTAAGCTATTTGTATAAATCTCATTATAATTATAAGAGATATACACATAGGCTTCCTTGTTGCATTCTAAAAGTTAAATCAACTTCAAAATCCAAGTTGTAAGCTACTTGTATACATCTCAAATTATTATTTAGAGATATAAACAAAAGCTTCCTTGTTGTATTTAGAAGTTATAATCAACTTTGAGTTACAAGTTCAAGTCCTCTCGTATAAAACATATATTAGTTAAAAACGAACCTTACTTGTTTAATTCTTAAAGTTAAACCAACTTTATTTTCTGAGTCGAGAAATATTCGTATAAGTCAATATACAACATAAACGAAGTCTCCTCATTAAATATTAAGTGGTTACACTCTATTTGTTTAAAAAGCCATTATAACTTAATAGTTATATTTCTCCCAAGGCTTTTATAACAAGCGAGATATACTTGAATTTTTATTCAAGTGGTTAATATTTGGCCTTGAATTATATTCGGCCTAATATTTAATATCTTATTTAGTGCCAGTGTTTAAGCACTCTCGTTGCGTTTTATACTTTGCATTTTATTTAAGATATTGAATTATCTCTCGGATTTGGTATCGTTATATACTAATCCAACCTTCTTTCTTACAAAAGGAATTATATAAGTCGTAAGTACTTGTATTATATTCTGTGACGTGAGGTGAAGTGAAGTGAGGTGATTCTCGCTCTAAGACCCAAGTCTTAGACACGCCGACGGGGAGTTGGGTGTTTAAGCACCGTGAAGAGGAGGAAAGATCCAAGACCCGATCTAAGATCAAGATCGGCAAAGGGTGTAGATACGAAGTCTACGTAAAGGGTATTGCGTAAGTTGTGAGGAAGTAACGGGGAGTTACATTCCGAGATAAACTTTCAAGGGTTCTACTTAGATTACAAGGAAGTAACGGGGAGTTATGTTCCAAGATTAATCTAATAGGTTTTGCTATTGTAATTTGAGGGATTAGCGGGTAGTTAAGTTCCAAGATAAATACATAGTGTTGTAAAGGCTTCTCCGCCTACTATAAAGGAGTAACTTTGTATTAGAGAAAATCTCGAATCCGGGGAGGAGTTCAGGACTGAACTAGGGGTGAGTGGACTCCAATTTTTCTGAGTTAGCCACCGCGAACCAGGATAAAATCCTTGTGTCGTACTCTATTTCTTTACCGCTTTACTTTCCGCACTCGATTTACTTGTTTTCAAGTAACAATTTTTTAAATGATAAAGAAAATTTCAAAAATACCAAGCTCTAAATTTTAAAAGTTTATAAGCTATTCAACCCCCCCCCTTCTAGCTTATTAACCCCTATTTCGGGCCTAATAATTAATATCAGAGCAGTGCTTTTGACTGTGTTTATTGTCCTTAATTTAAGACGATTTACGCAACAAAAAGTAGATCTTTGATGGCGTATCTGAGTACTATTGGTTGTGGTGAAGGTCTCTCTAGTTCGAGACCTCCCCTATTCGACGACACAAACTCTGCCACTTGGAAAATACGATTTAGAATTTTTGCTAAATCCCAATGAGTCAAAATTTGGATGGCTATCGAAGACGGTGTTGAAGTTCCTACTAAACTCGTTGATGATATTCTCATCGAGAAGAAAGTAAGTGAATACACACTTGACGAAGAACAAGTTATGAACATTGCTGCGAAAGCGAAAATGGTTCTAACTAGTGCACTTGCAGAAAAAGAATAAAAACATGTTAATAACTGCAAGTCCACACAAGAAATGTGGAACAAATTGGTTATCACCTACGAGGGTACCTTGGATATTAAAGATTCCCGAATGGATACTTTAATTCAAGATTACGAGAATTTTACACTTCTCGAGGGTGAAACCATCATCGATATGGAAACAAGATTTACTCGTATTATTGATGAACTTGCACAACTCGGAAAGGCTTACTCTACTAACAAGAAAAACCGAAGGGTTTTAGAAGCTTTGCCTCCGAGTTGGAAAGTTAAATTTACCACTATTAAAGAAATGCAAAATTTAAATGCATACTCCATCGATAGTTTATTCGGAAACCTTCGTGCATATGAGGAAGACAATGCTCCCGACAAACCTCTCCCTAAAGTGGAAGAGAAAAGAAAAGGTATGGCTTTAAAAGCAATACTTATCGATGAAGATGAAAACGACGACGAATTAAACAAAGAGTTGGAAAATCTCGATGAACAAGAAAGTGCTCTACTAACGAGACAACTTCGTCGTGTATTACAAAGCAAAGCTCAAAGGTACGGTAAAGGTTTTCTTAAGACCGGAAACCAACAACGGGTATTTAACTCGAAAGGTAGACCGAACTATAAGAATAACTTTCCGACTACGAGCTATGCTAAAGGCAAAGGAGTGCAACCTCATGCTAATAATGCTTACAATAATAATAACTTGAATTATTCGAGTAATTATGCACCTCCTAAGCCAAAAGAGGAAATTCCTGAAGAAACGCAAAATGTGTGTTTCGAGTGCAAACAACCTGGGCACTTTAAACTGGAATGTCCTAAGTTATCTAAGGGTCGTGTCCTTGTCGCTGAAAGTGGTTGGGACTTAAGCGAAGACGAGGATACTCCCGAACAAAGCAAAGAAATTGTTAATCTTTGCTTAATGGCTCTCGATGACGAGAAAGCTCCTACGAAAGCTTCTACTTCTATTCAAGAGGTAACTTCTAAAACATTATCAATCTCCAGTAATAACGTTAGTTTGTCTATAGTTGATCACTTTGTTATGGATATTTCTGAGCTTCGGAATTTAGTTAACCATTTGAAAATTGGTTATGATGAATTAAATGGAAGTTACGTCAAGACTAAATCTGAGAAAGATAACCTTCAA